>NW_016805422.1:3482445-3503066 GCF_001698545.2 Rhinopithecus bieti
AAAAAAAAAAAAAAAAAAAAAAAAAAAAGGGTTGTCACAGCTTTCTCAGAAAGCTCTGGAGGTGTTGGACTGTCTTTATTTCCATCCAGGGCTTTGTTATGGGGTGGGTAGGTAGTGTGTGAGCAATGTGTAGGTTGGGTCATGTCTTCGGAGGAGGATCGTGTCCAGCAGTTCCCCAGGAGTGAGCTGGGAGGCCAGGGTGATAGTCACATGGCTCTCTTCTCCTTATCTGGGAATCTTCTTGTTCCCATGTAGATGCCTCTTTCTTTGGAGGCCTCTCCTTCTCCCACTTGAGTCTGGGTGGAAGGAACTTCTTGCACATTTCCCCATTGTCCCCTCCAGGTCACGGGACAGCACTTCTAAAAATGACCATTTCTCATCCCATATAGATGATTTCCAAACACCAGGACCTCAAAGGACGTGGCCCCGAGCTGGGAGACCTGCACTCCCCTTGGCCAGTGCCTTCACTTTCCTGCCTTCCAACAGTCTCGCCTGCACCTCCAGGTGAGCCACTTCTCAAGCTTTGGGGCACAGCTCAAGCTTTTGGCTTCTAAAAAGTCTTCTTGCATCTTCTCAGACAGATACATGCCTCTGAACTTTATTCTTACTGTCTTCTTTGATTGTGTTTATTTCAAGTAGCAGGAAATATTGGTTATTTGGTTAATAACCAGTCATTTGGTTATCTCAGCTGAATAATTTCCAACCCATTAACCCTAGTGAAACCTGAGTGCCTCTGACCACACCGGAGAATTTCTCAGTCCCCCAGGGCCAGAGACCCTGGAGAAAGATGCCTGTGAGCCATACAGCACCATGAGTAGAACCTTGGATATTAAGGATGTTCAACAGACATGTATTGGTTGATAGATGAATGAAATGGGAGTAAATATTGCTTATCTGAAACAGTATTTTATGGCTCTGAGTTGGAGATCCATTCGTGGGTTATAAAGTCCACATAGTAACCAGTATTAAAATAGAAGGAGGCCAGGTATGGTGGCTTATGCCTGTAATCCTAGCACTTTGAGAGGACAAAGTAGAAGGATTATTTGAGCCCAGGAGTTTAAGACCAGCCTGGGAAACACAGTGAGACCTTGTCTCTCCAAAAAAAAAAAAAAAAAAAGCTCAGTGTGATGGCACAAACCTGTGGTCCCAGCTGCATGGGAAAATCACTTGAGCCTGAGAGGTCAAGGCTGCAGTGAGCTGTGATTGTGCCACTGCACCCCTGTATCAAAAAAAAAAAAAAAAAAAAAAAAAAAAAAAAGGCCAGGTGCAGTGGTTCAAGCCTGTAATCTCAGCATATTGGGAGGCCAAGGCGGGTGGATCCATTGAGGTCAGGAGTTTGAGACCAGCCTGGCCAACATGGTGAAACCCCATCTCTACTAAAAATACAAAAATTAGCCAAGTGTGGTGGCACATGCCTGTAATCCCAGCTACTCGGGAGGCTGAGGCAGGAGAATCACTTGAACCTGGGAGGCAGAGGTTGCAGTGAGTCAGAATTGCGCCATTGGATTCCAGCCAGGAGTCAGAGCGAGAATTCATCACAAAAAAGAAAAAAAAAAAAAAAAAAGACAAGAAAGAATAAAAGTATTAAAAGTATCATAGTGTATCATTCATACATAAGAATGATAGGTATCACTTCATGAAACGTTCATCATTATGTATGTGTGTGAATATGTGTACTGAGAATTAGAAACAGTGCTCTAGAAAATATTGGGTGAATAAAAGTGTAGTGAAGACATTTTTTCATGGTCTGATTTAGGAAAGGCTAATGATGTATTATTCTCAGTTGAATATATGTTAAAAAGCAGCAGCAGAGGGTGACATTTAATAGGGTACATTCACATACTGCAGGTTGACTCTATCAGGTTCTTTAATTGCAGGGAATGTGTGTAGTCCATTACAGCAATCTGACTTCCGCATAAAGCAGAGTACCTGCAAGTAGACACTTTGGTCATTTGGTTATCTAGGCTGAGTAATTCCCAACCTCCTGATGGCTGTTTCAGTCTCATTAACATTAGTGAAACCTGAGTACCTCTGACCACCCAAGAGAATTTCTCAGTACCTCCGGGTCAGAGACTCATAAAGTAAAATGAAGGATAAAACTTTGCTATGTCTCTGATATGGTAAATATTTGGGATGATGTATATGTGACAAGACCTGCCAACCCTAATTCTGGCCAACTCCAGAGGTATCGTCTGATACATAAAAACAAAGTTCCTCCCATAGTCCCAGCTACTTGCGAGGCTGAGGTGGGAGGATCACCTGAGCCCAGGAGGTGGAGGCTGCAGTGAGCTTGACAGATCTCATGACAGGGTCTTGCTCTATTGCCCAGGCTGGACAGAATAGATTTAAATTAAAATATATTTCTGGCCAGGCATGGTGGCTCACACCTGTAATCCCAGCACTTTGGGAGGCTGAGGCGAGCAGACCACCTGAGGTCAGGAGTTCAAGACCAGCCTGGCCAACATGGTGAAACCCTGTCTCTACTAAAAATGCAAAAATTAAGTGGGCACGATGGCGCATGCCTGTAATCCCAGCTACTCGGGAGGCTGAGGCAGGGAGGTGGAGGTTTCATTCAGCCGAGATTGTGCCACTGTGCTCCAGCCTGGGCAACAGAGCGAGACTCCGCCTCAAAAAAAAAAAAAAAAATTAAAATCTATTTCTAGATTTAAAATTAGCACCACTGAACTCCAGCCTGTGCAACAGGGTGAGCCCCTGCCTCTAAAAAAAAGAAGAAAAATTTCCTCAGAGACATAGGAACGCAAATCAAATTTAAGTAGGAATAGAGAAGATGGACAAATACTGTAGTGTTATGACAGAGTAGCAGACAATCCTGGACTAGGAATCAGCTGAAATTGTGACCCAGCTCTCTTCCTCTCCTAGCTCACTTAGGGAAGTCAATTCTCTGAGGTTCATTTTTCAGGTCCAAAAAATAAAGATACTAATCTTGTGTCTCCTACCTTATGGAGTTGTAAGAACTTGGAATACTTTGAGGCTATTACAAGGTAAGAGTAACAGTTTGCTGGGATTTAAAGTGGATTGGGTTTTGAGCAATCAATTGCTATTGATTGACATTGAGAAGATGAATTAACTGCATTCATATGGACTGGAGCAATTAGTTGGTGATTTACACTTTTAATTAGAAGACTGTCCTGGGTGAATTTAAATCTGCATATTGGGTTCCCAGAACATCAGCAGTTTGAATTGGCCACATTGATCATCTTAGAGCTTCATTAATTTTTCTGGAAAGGATGTCGGGTAGGGAGGGTAGATGGATGAGTGGTGACAATCTCTAATAAATTACAATAAATGTTAAAATTCAAATGGGAGGTCCGCGCTGTGGCTCATGCTTGTAATCCCAACACTTTGGGAGGTCGAGGTGGGTGGATCATTTGAGGTCCGGAGTTCGAGACCAGACTGGCCAACATGGTGAAACCCCGCCTCTACTAAAAATACAAAAATTAGCCAGGCATAGTGGCCTGCGCCTGTAGTTCCAGCTACTCGGGAGGCTGAAACAGGAGAATCACTTGAACTTGGGAGGCGGAGGTTGCAATGAGCCTAGAGTGAGTCACTGCACTCCAGCCTGGGCAACAAAGTAAGACTCTGTCTGGAAAAAAAAAAAAAATCAAAGTAATAGAACCAAATGGGAGGTAGGCTTGGTTATTTCCCTGTTTCAAAGACTGTACCCTTTTTGTTGCATCTCCTCTTCATCATCCTCCATGTCTTCTTTGTTTCTTGGAGAATCCTGCTCAACTGTGCCCTGTTCTTCATCCTGGAAATCAAACATTGGAGCAGAGATGGAATAATGAGCATCCTGGGCATAATGGACCCTGGTTTCATTGCTCAGAACTCAGGCAAAGAACTTTCAATAGGTTCTTTTAAATTATTATGCAAGAAGATGGCTCCTATTATCTACTGCACAGACATTTTTTTCCCCGCTTATAATCTCACACAAAAAAAGGCAGGATCACATTGAACTCTTCCTTTCCTTCCAAACGAGCGGTTGGTATTTTCTCCTTTTCTTAAGGGAACAGGCTCATATTTGTGCTTTTCACTCCTGTCTCTCCTGTAATCATTCAGCTCCAGCTCTGTTTTCAGCCAAGTGCTAAATGAAGTTAATACCAGGAGCTGCATAAATCTCCCCTAGTACTCTGCCAGCCTCGGTTTCCAAAGGACTGAGACCAAAGCTGGATTTATTTCCCTGGCAGCCCAGGGCTTGGTCTGCGAATATGAACACTAGCTTGGCACCTTCAAGAGCCGCTAAACCTCCCCTTGGGAACGAGGATCCTTTTATCAGTTGGGCGAACAAGGACTATTTCCCTTACTCAGCTAGCCCTTGCTCTAATTAATTGAGTGTAGGATATCTCTGGTCCATTTTTTCAGGGACCCAATCTTTCTAGGTACAGTTTGAGCTCTCAAATATCCATGACCCATCCTATTTCCAGGATGGCAGAGGATCTCCTACCTGTCTTCAGTCTCCAAGAATGTCTCAAATAATAAGCCTGGCTCTTGTAACCAATGGTACAGAAGCTGGTGGGGGAGGAAATAGATGGAGGTGGAGCAGTTTGAGTGTGCTCTAAGAAGTATAATGTCAAATCTCAGCACTTGTCTTCTGTCATATCCAATGTGGCCTTTGATTCTCTTTAACAGAAATCATAGAAATAAATCATTAGTGTGTGTCTGAGCTGAAAGGATTCTCAAAAATCCTATAATTCCACAAGGCCAAACTCAATTTTTCTCCTGATTCAGATTACCTTTATTTTCTGGGCTGGACCCCAGGAACTAGGAAGGTGTGAGGATAATTGTAAGAGAGACCAGCTGAGTCCAAGCTGCAGCTTCTTTGGAGAGGCTGGGGTTGAGTCTTACTGATTTATTTCTATCTAATTCCCAGCTTAGCCAATAGTCAATGTTTGGTAAACATTTGATTGAAATGATCATCATTATTATTGTGTTGTGGTGAAAGTACCCCAAATTGCCTCCTATCTATGGTATGTCTAGCATTACTACTGTTGTCTTTTATTTTTCCGTCTTTCCTCATGTTTTAAAATCAACAACTACAAATCTCCCTTGGCTCCCACAATCATGGGACAACTGCCCCTTTTTCCTTTCACAGTCAGGCCACTGGAGAGAGTGGCGTTTACTCTTTGGAGGTCACTTCCTCACACCCTGCCCACTTCTCCAGCCCCTGTGATAGCGCTTCTGCTGAATGCGTCCTGCCAGTGTCACCCAAGGCCCATTGCTATCAAATCCAGTAGCTACTCCTCAGCCTTCACATCCCCGTTTATAACTGTAAAATATCTAAATTTTTGTTTTTATGAAAAAATATTTAAAAATTTTTTTCTACCACCCTCATCTTCTCTACTATCAAATGAACCCGGAGAAGTACATTTGTTACAACTGAGGAGCCTCCATGGACACACCATCATCACCCAAAGTCTGCAGCGAGACTCCCTTGGTCTGGTACATTCTATGGATTTGGACACATGTATGATGACATGTATCCACCACTGCAGTATCAGGCATACTAGTTTCATGGCCCTAAAAATCTTCTTATAGCCGGGGCAGTGGCTCATGCCTGTAATCCCAGCACTTTGGGAGGCTGAGGCGGGTGGATCATGAGGTCAGGAGATCAAGACCATCCTGGCCAACATGGTGGAACCCCATCTCTACTGAAAATACCAAAAAAATTAGCCGGGCGTGCTGGTGGGTGCCTGTAATCCCAGCTACGCCGGAGGCTGAGGCAGGAGAATCGCCTGAACCTGGGAGGTGGAGACTGCAGTGAGCGGAGATTGTGCCACTGCCTCGGTGAAAGAGTGAGACTCTGTCTCAAAAAACAAATAAGGCCCACACTTCTTATTTGTCCACCTCCCCCGATGCCTTGAAACCGCTATTTACTGTCTCCATAGTTTTGCATTTTCCAGAATGTCGTACAGTTGGGATCGCACAATATGTAGCCAGTTTAGATTGGTTTCTTTCACCCAGTAATGTACATTTAAGGTTACTTCGTGTCTTTTCATGGCCTGATAGTTCATTTCTTTTTAGTGCTGAAAAACGCTGCATGTCTGAATGTACCACATTTATTTATTCATTCACCTACTGAAGGACATTTAGGTTGCTTCCAAGTGTTGGCAATTACAAATAAAGCTGCTCTCAACATCCATGTGTGGGGTTTTATGTGGACATAAGTATTGTTTTCTTTTTTTGTTGAAGAATACTTAGTGGCGTGAACATTTTTTTTTACAATCAATTAAGCAAAATAGACAGTTACCAAACACTGTACTATGCATGGTGTGATTCCAATACAGATGACATATGCATGTGGGCGTATGTTTGCATTAAAAAAGGCTGTGTTCCAAAATGTTAGGCACTAACTTTTTTTCTTGAATTATGAGCCTTTTTTGGTCTTCCAAATTTTGCTACAATAAGTTTTCCAAATTGTCTGCTTTTTAAAAAGTGATTCTTTTACCACGAGAAAACTCCTCACAAAATGACACACTAGTAGGCACCCTGAATTCCTTTTTTTCTTTTTTGAGAGTCTCGCTTTGTTGCCCAGGCTGGAGAGCAATGGTGCGATCTTGGCTCACTGCAACCTCCACCTACCGGGTTCAAGCGATTCTCCTGCCTCAGGCTCCCGAGTAGCTGGGATTACAGGCACACGCCGCCATGCCCAGCTAATTTTGTATTTTAGTAGAGATGGGGTTTCACCATGTTGGCCAGGCTGGTCTCGAACTCCTGACCTCAAGTGATCCACCCCCCTCAGCCTCCCAAAGTGCTGGGATTATAGGCATGAGCCACTGTGCCCAGCCCTGAATTACTTTTTAAGGGATGACCTACGTGGGTAATTTGTTCACCTTTTTTGCAACAGGAAGCCATCTTTAAATAAACTCCTGTCCAGAATTCCACATGTAAGTGAAATGAAGCAAGAGTCCCTTGGACTGGTATAAAGCTACTAAGGAATGCTAGGGCATGGTGGACACAGATTTAGAACCACAGTAGAGCGTTCCTCTTGTTTCTGTCATTTACTTTAAAGCTCAGGTGCTTTTGTCTAAGCCAATGCCTTTTTCCTTGAAATGGAGCTTGGAACTCCTAATAGCGAAGCGTCAGTGAAAACCTGTGTACGCTTCCCATCAGGGAACTCTGAGGACAGGTGGATAAAAACAAAATCTCTTTGTTTGGGCGTGTGTGTTTTCTTTACGACCGTGCCCCACACACTTTAATTACCACTTAATCTGTTCCTCTGCGTGCCAGCGGGGCGCCATGCTTTCTGTGCCCACTGTTCTCAGGTGCCTGTTGCGCAGCGGTTGCCATGGCACCAGAGTCATGCACCACAGTCTTGCTGTACCTGTTTGGTGTTTGTGTGCTCCCTGCTTTGCACAGCTCTGCTCCTTACTGAGTTGTTTCCTGATGTGTTCTCGTTCTCAAGAAAGTTTTCTTCATTCTAAGAAAAAAGTACAGATTGAAAAAATAAAAGTTACAGCCAAAAGATAGATGTTCTTTCATGAATAATACCTAGAAGAATTTGGAGGATGAGACAAGCAAAGAATAGGTGTTCAGGTGAAGCATCTGATTCAACAAACAGCTGATAAATCCTGGGCTTGTAAAGAAACAGATGATCGGCTGGGCACAGTGGTCCATGTCTGTAATCCCAGCACTATGGGAGGCTGAAGTGGGAGGGGAGACCAGCCTGGGCAAAATCTCGCGTCTACTAAAAATATAAAAATTAGCTGGGCATGGTGTTGTGCACCTGTAATCCCAGCTACTTGGGAGGCTGAGGTGGGAGAATCACTTGAGCCCCGGAGGTAGAGGCTGCAGTGAGCCGAGATCATGCCACTGCACTCCAGCTTAGGCCACAGAGCAAGACTCCACTTGAAAAAAAAAAAAAAAAAAGAAAAAAAGTAAAGAAACAGATGACTTTTGCTTTGTTTTGTTCTGATACAAAGGTGGTCCGGTGGAAGAGAGGAGTGAGGACAACTGCCCTTATCTAGGCCAGATAACTTTCCAGTAGGCAGAGCTGGGACTGGGGGCAGGTTTCCACTCTCCTTTCTATCACATCACACTAATTTTCACCTTATAAAATGAAATATAATGTGGTAAACCATAGGCTGGATAACCTTATTCTTAGACGTTAGATTTATGAAATGTTGAAACAGGTTTTATTTGGTTTAAAGCAATCTCTGGGAGTAATGATCACAAGAAAAATGCCCTTTTGTGTGTGTGTGAGGCTGTCTTGATTTTACTTTAAGGAACTGAATGAGATTTGCTCTCGTAGGGCTGTCGGGACCCCTCAGCTGCTGTTTCCAGAAGTGACAGACACCGGACCTGTCTCCTGTCTCTTTTATCTTTTTGGGGTATCTAGTATTTCTCCCATCTCATTTCAACTTGCCCTTTTCCAGAGTGAGGTAATGGATAAACGGTGTCAGGAAATGCCTTCTGTTAGCCCAAATGCTATGACTGCGTCTTCAAAGACCAAGTGCATGACTTTGATTTTAACTCAGATCTCTGACTGGCCCCAGGAATCCAGCAAATATTGCAATTCCGAGTTGTACTGCATTTTCCACTTACAAAAACACAAGAATGAATAAACATGAAAAAAAGACAAAAACCTTACAGCACAAGATTCATGCATCAAAGTATTGTGCCATATTTCCTCTTTTGTTACAGTTGCTTATATTCTACAGTTCTTTGCATATAGCGGACACTAACAATTTTTTAAATTAATGACCTACAGTGATTTTAATGTTGCATTAGCACAGGAGTGTAGTACCCCTGGGTTCTTGATATAAAAATACAGCATGGGCTGAGCATCGTGGCTCATGCCTGTAATCCCAGAACTTTGGGAGGCCAAGGCGGGCAGATCACGAGGTCAGGAGATTGAGACCATCCTGGCTAACATGGTAAAACCCCATCTCTACTAAAAACACAAAAATTAGCTGGGTGTGGTGGCATGTGCTTGTAATCCCAACTACTTGAGAAGCTGAGGCCAGAGAATTGCTTGAACCTGGGAGGTAGAGATTGCAGTGAGCTGAGATCGCACCACTCTGCACTCCAGCCTGGGCGACAGAGCGAGACTCAGTCAACAAACAAACAAACAAACAAACAAAAAAGCATGAAAGGAAAAAATATACATAGTATGGGAAGATGACAGAATGTTACTAACTGCTGAAGTTGGCTGACAGGTACCTAGAGAATCATTTTATTATTCTCCTACTTTGGTGGATGCTAAAATTTTCCTTAGTAATAAGTCAAAAATAAAACCAAGCATAAGTTGGTGGAGTAACAGGACACAGGTCACTAAGGGGCTAGTCCTTGGGGTCCCTACTGAGCAGGTCACACTCTCTCAAGTCTCAACTCCCTCATTCATACAACACAGTTTGGATTTGGAGCTCTTGTGGGTCCTTCCAGAATCCTGACATTTTCCGAGATTCAGCTTCTTGACGTTGATTCCTCCTGCCCCCTGGTGGCAGGATCTGAAAATTACTGGTGGAACACAGGGATGGATCCTTCGTTTTTAAAGTTAATAAAAGTGGAAGGTGTGTGTGTGTGTTGAGGGATACAGTGGGCACTTCTTTAAGTGGCAACAAGGGCGCCTGTGGTTTTGTTTTTCACTGTGTAATAGTCTTATTTTTGCCGCTAGCAGAGTATACGCCTTGGCCTTTTAGTATTTTCTGGAAGAACAATGTCCCCCACTTGAAGATTTCCAGCAGAATTAGTGGGGTTATTGTGGATATTTACTGGTACCTGGAAAATGACCATTAAGACAACTGTCTTTCTACTTCTTTTCAAATTAGAGTCATGGGGCTGTGATATGGGGCCCCAGATAATGTCTTAGCCCATTGTTTATTTCCATTTATTTAGCAACTCACATTACTAAATACCTTTGCACACTTAACACCCTACAACCATGACTGCGTTCTCATGGTAAAATCTATCCCTCTGTTGAAAGTGTAAGAAAGGTGAGGGAATTGTGTTGTGAGTATGTCTAGGCCGTTTACAGCTTACCACGTTTAATTTCTCTAGTTAACTTTAGTTGTTAGGTGTGCTAAACGATGAGGGTCCTGATTGAGCCCCCTTTGAAGGGACAGCCTAGTAACCAGGAATACATTGTGCCTGGGGTTTGTTTCCCACCATCTCTTTGATCTTGCACTTTCTATGTGGCTATTACAGGGAGGCACAGATGGACAGAGGCATTTTTATTGTCTTCCTTTCATTCACTTTCTAAACCTGATAACTTCTAGAACACTGGAGATTTCTAAAATTACTCCCCTTTCTATTTGTGGTATTCCTTTTCAAAGAATGTTAGTTGACACATGGTCACCTAGGCAAAAGGCTACCTTTCCAAGCTTCCCTTGCAACTAGGTTCTGGCAATGAAATGAAAGTAGAAAGGGTGCCCTGTGGGGGTCAGCTCGGGGAATGTCCTGCCAGGGATGGCTGGCAGGTGCACTTGGTCCTTTTTGTCCTTTCCTCTGTCTTGCTGCCCAGCGTGAGGCTGATTCCAACTGAACCATGGATACAAGGCCCACATCCTCATGATGTCAAGGTGCTGAGTTGGGAGGAACGTGGGTCCCTGGAAGCCTTGAGCAGGAGGCTCACCCCAGCTCTGTACCACCCACCTCATCTTTAGTGGGATGAAACTAACTTCTCCCTTGTTACTTTTGGTTTTTGCTTTTATTTTGCACCAAATGATACAGTATTTAGCAGATAGGTGACCCTGTGTAAAACTCTTGTCTGGGCCTGGTGGCTCACACCTGTAATCCCAGCACTTTGGGATGCTGAGGCAGGCGGGTCATGAGGTCAGGAGTTCAAGACCAGCCTGGCCAATATGGTGACACCTCGTCTCTACTAAAAATACAAGAATTAGCCAGGCGTGGTGGTGTACGCCTGTAGTCCCAGCTACTTGGGAGGCTGAGGCAGAAGAATCGTTTGAACTGGGGAGGCGGAGGTTACAGTGAGCCAAGATCCTGCCACTGCACTCCAGCCTGGGTGACAGAGTAAGACTCCGTTTCAAAACAACAACAACAACAAAAAAAACTCCAAGAAGCCTGTGAGGTGGGTACCATGATCCACATTTTCACAGACGAGGAAACTGAGGCAAAGATAAGTAAATCACTTGACTTAGGTTGTATAGCCAGAAATGGCTGGGGTAGGATCTCAACCCAGACTGTCCCTCCCCGGATCATCTTGTGCCTCTAGAGGGGTGATTCTTTGGGCCTGGCGAAGATCAAAAGACATAGTAGTCTGCCTAGGAATTAAATTCCTATTGGAAATTAGGATTAGAAAGCCTGATTTGACCTCCAGATATTAAAAGGCAAAGGTAGAAATTATAGAAATGTTGAATTAGAGAAGCTTGTGGCCACTTTTAGCTACACCTAGGCTCTGTGGTCATTTCTCAAGCCACAATAGTGGCCCTCCTGCCCTGTACGCTGGTTTTAAGTGGAATATATCTTTTGAGTAACATGGGTGGGGACTCCTGCCTCTGTGGACACATCTTGTCATCATGGCTGGTTTCACATTCTTCAGCCTCTCCCTTGCACTGTGCTGTAATCACACAGCCTGGCTTCCATTTCTCAGTTCTTGTGGCAGGGGATTTTCTGCTGCAGAGGCACCACCATTGTGCTAGGAGAGCCTTTCTTCACTACAGAATTTGCTCTGGCCTGGTTGCTCTGACTGCATGAGTGGTCTTGCACTCATTCAGTGGTCTTGCTTCTTGTGGGAATGGAGGCAGGACCTACCTAACAAAGTTGAGTAGCTCCGTCCAGTGGCACACATAGTAAGTACTCGTTGCCTATTAAGTTAATTTCATGGTTTAGTTTGCTTCTCGCTTGTTCTGGGGCGTTTACAGTCATGTTGTCCTCTGTATTTGAACTTAGACTTATCAAAATCAACATCTGTTTGGTGAATCTGATCTCTCAAAATTGTTTGGGGTCATCCCCCACCTCAACTCTTTTTTTACTCTTACCATCTACCAATGTCAAATGTTTTAAGTCCCTTTCTCTAAATGTTATTCTTTGACTGCATGGATTTTGCCTAGGAATGATTGCATTTTCAAAGATTGTATTTTAGAAGTCTTTGATCTTTACTGGTCTTGACTCACTTGGTTCATGTAACTTTCTGGCTGAAGTCTTGGGTGTGCAAAATCCTTATTGTGAGTTAATGGGCACTAGCTAGACCATTCCCCAGCAATGTTCTTGTTTCACCTGCCTGCCTGTGTGGATTTAGAGGCCAGGTAAGGAGCAAGCAGTACCTGTGGCAAGAGACACACATGGGCAGCCTGGGGCTCACTGTTACCTCTTAATGCTGAGGGATCTTTGGATTGGGTGCAAGAAGTCAAGTCTGTATGTTGCTGTGAGTGGCTGTAACACTAGCAACGTCTATGGCTTCAGAATACTGTTAACAAACTCCCCTTGGGAACTTTGTGAGCCAGGAGGCAGAGGAAACCCCTATGTATGAGAATGTCAGGGAAAGGGGAAAGACAGAGAGAGCGCTGTACCCGAAGGAGAAAACTTAACGGAAGATTTATAATAAGAGTTTTAAGAAAGTTTAAACATGTGAGTACTCATAGAATATGGTTTCCAGGCCGGGCGGGTGACTCACCCCTGTAATCCCAGCACTTTGGGAGGCTGAGGAGGGTGGATCACCTGAGGTCAGGAGTTCGAGACCAGCCTGACCAATATGATGAAACCCTGTCTCTACTAAAAATACAAAAACTAGCCAGGCGTGGTGGCGGGCGCCTATAATCCCAGTTACTCGGCAGGCTGAGACAGGAGAATCTCTTGAACCCAGGAGGTGGAGGTTGCAGTGAGCTGAGATTGTGCCATTGCGCTCCAGCCTGGGCAACAAAAGTGAAACTCCGTCTCAGAAAAAAAAAAAGAAGAAGAAAAAAGAATATGGTTTCCATGAGCTTTCTTGAAGTAATTGCTAGAGGAAGAAGCCATACAAATGATAAATGGAGAAATTATGACAAAAAGAGGGTTAGTACATTTTGAATCTATTTGATAATAAAATCTAAGATGATTCCAGGGATTATGATTCTGGAACAAATTATAAACATTGTATCCTCTGCCAATGTAGAAAAAATCATTAGAAGGCTACTTGAAGGGGAAGGAAAAGAAAAGGTAGGAGGTAGGATAAGTAGGCCAATTTCCTACTTCAGGTCACGCTGGACCCTCTTCCCTACTGCAGTAGTTTATTACTCACTGAAATCCGTCTTCACCACTTTAACGAGTGTTCAGCTTTATTTATCTATGACATTAACCATATCAAGAATAAGACCAAAAGGCCTGAGTTAAATTGTTCCAAATGCATTGATGTATATTTTTATTTCTTCCTTAAATACAGTGTCTCCAGAGCTGGGGGCTAGTTAAAAGTCATCATGAACTGGGCGTGGGTGACTCACACCTGTAATCCCAGCACTTTGGGGGGCTGAGGCAGGCGGATCACTTGGACTCAGGAGTTTGAGACCAGCTTGGGCAACATGGTGAAGCTTTGTCGCTCTATTTTTTCAAATAAAAATATAAAAATTATTTTGTAAAAGGTCACAAATGCAGAATTGTCCACTACAAGACACCATTACCCTTGCGGCTGCTGGGTGATCTTTCGCTCTTATTGTTGCTTTGATATTTGTGTTGATCGTTTGTGTTTGTTAATGTGTGACTATTTCACACTGGCTCTAGTTTCCCGTTACTGTTCCTTGCCTTTTACTGACTTAGGCTGATTTGTTTGCACAGAGAAAGACACTGCCATAAGAACTTCCTATGCATTTGGGAGGTTGACCAGAGAAGTCTAAAGTCACCCGTGGAGAAGCTGGTCCTGAGAGCAATGTTACCACGCCTTCACTCCCAACTCTGCCAGCCACAGTGCTGTGCTTTCCCACATACGACATGACTTAACCCCTGACCCCCTTGAACGCTAATATTTGTACCTTTATTAGTTTTTTATTACCCTGCAGCCAGTAATTCATAGATAAGTGTCCTTTCTCCATCTTCTAGCTGTACTTTTTACTTATGTTTACTCTTGAACTCATTCCAGCCTGGCTTGCACTTTTTTGAGACAGAGTCTCGCTCTGTTGCCCAGGCTGGAGTGCAGTGGCATGATCTTGGCTCACTGCAACCTCAACCTCCCGGGTTCAAGCGATTCTTGTGCCTCAGTCTCCTGAGTAGCTGGGACTACAGGCACATGCCACCACACCCTGCTCATTTTTTTTTTGTATTTTTAGTAGAGACAGGATTCTGCCATATTGGTCAGGCTGGTCTCGAACCCCTGGCCTCAAATAATCCACCTGCCTTGGCCTCCCAAAGTGCTGGGATTATAGGCATGAGCCACCGTGTCTGGTCTGGCCTGCATATTTACTACTCCATGGAAATCGCGCTTGCCAAAGACAATGATTTCCACGTCCCTAAATTCAGTTTTCATCATGTACCATAGACAACTTCCTCTTTAAAATGATCTGTCCCTGACTTTCGTGATATCACACTTTACTAGTTTTCTCCTTCCACTTAAACTGTTCCTCCTCCCTTTCCTGTGCTGTATCAGCCTTTTATACTTAACTCTGCATGTTACATGTGCTTCCCTGGGGCTCTGTCCGACAAATATTTATTGCGCACTTACTATGGGACAGACACTGCTTTGGGTGTGGGGGATTGCATACATGGTCGCTATTCTCAGGGAGTTTCGAAGAAAAGCTGTCGGCTGGGTGCGGGGGCTCACACCTGTAATCCTAGCACTTTAGGAGGCCAAGGAGGGTGGAACACTTGAGGTCAGGAGTTTGAGACCAGCCTGGCCAACATGGTGAAATCCCGTCTCTACTCGAAATACAAAAATTATCCAGGCGTGCTGGCTCATGCCTGTATCCCAGCGACTAGGGAGGCTGAGGAAGGAGAATCGCTTGAACCCAGGAGGCGGAGGTTGCAATGAGCTGATATCGTGCCACTGCACTTCAGCCTGGGAGATAAGAGCAAGACTCCACCTCAAAAGAAAAAAAAAAAAAGAAAGAAAGAAAGAAAAGCTTTCAACCATGAGCTACACAATTGATTACTTAATTATAGTTGTGATAAAAGACTACTAAAAAGTTCAAGATACTACTTCTAGGAATTAATTGGAACAAAGTCCACTGTGTTTGAAGTTCTAAAGATGTGTGACCTGTTTAGTGATGGTGAACTGGAAATCTTCTCACCAGCACAACACCTTCCAGTAGATGAGAAAGAAGATGAACAAGGATATAATCTCGTTGAATCTATCAGTTGAAACCAAGATTGTTCTTACTCTCATTTGCTTCTTTGATTTGTTTTTAATAGGCAAACTCCTAGTCTGTCTGAAGGGATCAACATTCAGACTGCAAGGTGATTATAGATTGTTTTTTGTTTATAAAAATGCTTTCACCAGGGGCACACTAGACCAATAGTGGAAAGTCTTTTTCCTTTAGGGTTCCTGATCCTCAACATTTGTGAGATTAAGAAACATTATACACTTCTGGGCATGGTGGCTCATGCCTATAATCCCAGCACTTTGGGAGGCCGAGTCACGAGTTCAGGAGTTCGAGACCGGCCTGGCAAACATGGTGAAACCCCATTTCTAATAAAAATACAAAAATTAACCGGGTGTGGTGGTGAGCGCCTATAATCACAGCTACTCAGGAGGCTGAGGCAGGAGAATTGCTTGACCCCAAGAGGTGGAAGTTGCAGTGAGTTGAGATTGCGCCACTGCACCCCAGCCTGAGAGACAGAGTAAGACTCTGTCTGAACAACAACAACAACAACAACAAAAGAAACATTATATACTACGTATTATTTACAGCACAGAAAAAGATATGAAGAGGATAACAACACCTGTCTGTGAAGCAATTTGGTTAGAGTGGTCATGAAATGATTGACTTCTAAATTCAAGAGCAGGAAATATGGCTTCAGCTCTTTATTAAATTCTATTGTTAGAATAAGATAGAATAAGAAGAAAAAGAGAGGGAGAGATAAAGGTAGTGTCAAGAGACATTGGACTTCATTAATGATACCATCATCTTGGAACATCTTGAATAGTCCCTAAGCTAATTCAAAGACATGTTTTGCTTCTGCTATCATTGGTTTAGGCAGCACGTATCACAACTTGGGATCTTCCTTCATGTTCAATGAAATCGAACTCAAGTCTGCATTTGGAAAAAAGTTACTTTTTGGTGATTTCTAAAATCACCTTGACCATCAAGCTCTTCTTTCCAAAGTGTGCTAAGTAAATAAATGTAAATTACTCAAATCAGAAACACAGAGAATGAGGCCCAGCGCAGTGGCTGATTGATGCCTGTAATCCCAGCACTTTGGGAGGCTGAGGTGGGAGGATCATTTGAGGTCAGGAGTTCCAGACCAGCCTGGCCAACATGGAGAAACCCTGTTTTATTAAAATACAAAATTAGCCCAGTGTGGTGGTGCACGCTTGTAATCCCAGCTACTTGGGAGACATGAGAATTGCTTGGGCCCAGGAAGGGGACACTGCAGTGAGCCAAGATTGTCTACTGCACTCCAGCCTGGGCAACAGAGCAAGACTCTGTCTCAAGAAAAAAAAAAAAAAGAAAAAAACCGAATGAGTTCACAGTATATAAAACATTTAAGAAATGCATTTGACTAAATAGGAAACAGATCAGAATGACTCAAGATGCTAGAAAAATAACTTTAGAAAGTCCTTTGATGAGACAAGCCAAGGAGAGCCAAGCTCTCCTGGGCTGGCAGGGACCTAAGGGATTTGAGTTTTTAAAATTTATTTTTATTTTTTTATTTTACTGACATGATGACAACTCAGAGCGGCACGCTGGCAACTTCCACGGGCCTCACATGAATGAATTGCAGTATTTGCTATAGGAAGAGGCAGATTTTACATCTAGGTTTCAAGATACGGTTTGGCCTGTACCAGCATCCGCAACTAAATAGTTGATTAATAGCTGATATTTGAACATTTGCTAGGCACCAGTATATTACCTTAATTTCCCAGCAATTATATGATGTGGATTATTAGTATACCTATTTTTAGATGAGCAAACAGGTATAGAGAAATAGATGAGTTGCCTAAATGGTGGGCCTGGAAAATCCAGGCCGACTGACTGAAGCCTCATCTCTTCACCTGAAGTACCTACGTTTTGTCATTTTTATGATTCAGTACGTGAATTTTTTTTTTTTTTTTTTTTTTTTGAGACAGAGTCTTACTCTGTCACCCAGGCTGGAGTGCAGTGGCCTGATCTCAGCTTACCACAACCTCCAACTCCTGGGTTCAAGCAATTCTCCTGCCTCAGCCTCCCGAGTAGCTGGGATTACAGGCATGTGCCACTGTGCCCAGCTAATTTTTGTATTTTTAGTAGCGATGGGGTTTCATCATGTTGGCCAGGCTTGTCTCGAACTCCTGACCTCGTGATCCACCCGTTTCGGCCTCTCAAAGTGCTGGGATTATAGGCGTGAGCCACTGTGCCCAGCCCCAGTGCTTGATTTTTAACATCCCTCATCTATCACCCTCCCTTGACCTTCCCCACTGACATCCCCCGCCCCTCCAAATCTGGCTTTTTTTAGAAGCTCATCACTTTCCTCCCTCTCCCATGTCCTCCTTAATGACAGGCCATTGATCTCTCGCCAAGGTGTAGGCCATGTACAGTACAGTCAGTACTAGAAGCATTACAAGCTACCTCTCCTACCCACTCCTGTGCTTTCTCAATCCTTCCTCCCCTACTTCTTTCTTCCTCTTCTCTGACCTAAAGGACCTCATTGCAGGGGAACAAGGAAGTGATGATATGGGCCAACAGGAAGCCTAACATTTGCTGGCTCCTAAACATGTCACTGTGAGAACCTTTGTCTCTCTATCCCCTCCTTGCTGGAGCCAGTACATCATGTAAATAGACCTGTGCTCGCCACTTGTTTTATCTGTATGGGTCAGATCCTTGATTAAGCAATTTTTCTTTCAAACCTCCCTGGCTGCACAAATTAGGCCAGTACTCTCTAACCAACTTCCTCCTTGCAAATGTTTCTGAACTAATGGAGCCTGGTAGATGTGAAAATCAGGGCTCAGTAAATTAAATTAGAAAAATAAAAAAGCTTTTTGCTGAGTGCGGTGACTCATACCTGTAATCCCAGCATTTTGGGAGGCCAAGGTGGGTGGATTGCTTGCACTTAGGAGTTCAAGACCAGCCTGGGTAACGCGGTGAGACCCCGTCTCTACTAAAAATACAAAAATTAACCAGGCATGGTGGTATGCACCTGTAGTCCCAGCCACTCAGGAGGCTGAGGCGGGAGGATTGCTTGAGCTCCAGAGGCAGAGGTTGCAGTGAGCTGAGATCACACCACTGCACTCCATCTCCAGCCTAGGTGACACAGTGAGACCCTGTCTCAAAACAAACAAACAAATAAACAAACAAACAACAGTCTTAAAAGCTAGTGAAACTGTAAAGTGATGCGATTGAAAGGCAGGGATACTGACAGGGGACTAGGACCCATCACTCAATGACTGTGCAACTTCATAGGTTGTGCTGTTCGGAATCTTTGGTATTCTGTCAGAGTTGAGCGCGTCAGGAGAGTAAGGCAACTGGATCATTAAATAAGCAGATTTGCCTGTCTTGGCCCCTTTTGGACGATAGCTGACCCTCTCCCATGGTGTAAAGCAACCTTGCCTCACATCAATGGCTTGCTTTGGGGCCATGTTTTATGGAGGAATGTTTACCATTCACTTTAGTTACAACCCCTTATGAGGTTGCTGGCTAGTTTATTCTGGAATGTTGCTGAGTCCACATAATTTACAGATTTAGTTGTAAGCTTAACTTATCATTGTTTTTGGGTTTGAGGGACCAAAGATCTTGCAGTCAGTGAGGATCCCTGAGGTAAATCAGGAGAACTGGTGCCTATTCCTTTTTGCCTTTCTTCACTACTCTTCTATCTCCCAGCTCATGCCTCTCCTACCTTTTATTTTATTTTTTTTTAAATGGAGTCCTAACTTGGAATCCTACCTTCTCATTCTGGGCCTTGATTTCTCCACATAATGTAACATGAAAAAAAAAAAAAACAGTGCTTGACATGGTAGCTTGGGGAATTATATCTTTTGTGCCCCACCTAGTATTTTCCTTCCATCTAGCACAGAGCAGTTGCTCAATATACTTTGTTGAATGAATGAATGAAATAATAAAAGCATACAAAATAAATGTTCATTTGGAATATTTGGAAAATGGAGTGACTCCCTGACTGTCAAAGTAGGTGAGGTCACCTTTTGCCATGAATGGGACTTTTCACAGACTGTGCTATGCTGGTTTACCATTGTTTAATTAATTTTAACCAAACTAGCTTTCTGTTTCCAGCTCCTAGCATAATGCCTGGCACAAGGTCAGAGCTCAATAAATTTTTTGTTGAATCAATAATTGCCATACTTTATGTCAAAGAGTTTTGGCTTTCAGAGAAAATGTAAACAAAACAAAGTTTTGAACCAGGATATTAGAAGGAAGATTGAGAAGTCTTCAGGTGCATTTCCTGGCTTCCTGACTCACCCATTCCTGGTAATCATCCCCTTCATTACTGAAAACTGACCGGTGACTCCTTAGGCAGATGACTCAGCATTTTGCTAAGAAATCCCTATCTCCGGCTGGGCGCAGTTAAATATCTAGTCCTTGTGTGGGGTAGAAGTAGCAGCTATTCAAAGATCCAGAATTGTGGCTTTGAGTGGAAATTGTGTTGTGTTTTTGTCTGCCTGTATCTGCAATCAAGTTCCAAACTTCTGTGGAATAATACAGATTTGGAGTTCATGCTTAATCATTTCTATTCTATGTAAAATTCCAGAGACCCTCACCTTTGAACTTTTTTTTTCTAATTTGACAAATAAGAGCTCAGGAAGTATCCTGGCCCAGCTTCTCCATTCAACATCAACAGTGTCTGAATGAGATGGTTCGGCAGGGATCACCACCATTGTTTTAAAGTAATTAACTGGAGTGGAGGTTTTATCATCAGTAATAAAAAGTAAAACCGGAGCCTATTGGTACCAAGGTTATCAAAAGAAAAAAACAAAAACAAAACCTAGAGCTTGGAAACTAGTCTTGGTTCTATCCTAACTGAAGCAAGAGCATTTTTCTGAAACCTCCCTGCAGCCTACTCTGAAGGTTGGGGATATGCTTGCAGGACATATTGCCTTGTAAGCCAATTAAAGCCTGTGGCTTCATGGCTGAATCAGGGATTTTTCCAATCATTCCTGACATGACATCCTTGTGGCAATCTGTCTAGGCCTACAGATGGATTAAAAAAAAACCAAAAAACAAAAAACAAGTCTTACTCTCTAGTCAATCAAAACGTAACACCTCAGGCTGGGTGTGGTGGCTCACACCTGAAATCCCAGCCCTTTGGGAGGCCAATGTGGGCAGATCAGTTGAGGTCAGGAGTTCAAGACCAGCCTGGCCAACATGGTGAAACCCCATTTCTACTAAAAATACCAAAAATTTTAGCTGGACATGGTGGTGCATGCCTGTAATCCCAGCTACTCAGGAAGCTCAGGCAGGAGAATCACTTGAACCCAGGAGGCGGAGGTTGCAGTGAGCCGAGATAGATTGTGCCACTGCACTCCAGCCTGGGTGACAGAGCAAGACTCTGTCTTAAAAAACAAAAACAACACCCCCTCCCCCACCCAAAAAAAA
>NW_016805422.1:3503336-3556483 GCF_001698545.2 Rhinopithecus bieti
CCCCCCCCCCCCCCACCAAAAACATAGCACCTCAAAAGAACTCTCTTCAAATCAAGAGGGCAAAAATAAAATAAGATAAAATAAAATTAGGAAGGCATCTCTCTTGGGACACTTATGGTAGAAATAATAGAGTCCAATCTCTTTCTCCTTTCCTTTTTCTGTGACCATTAGGTGCCTCAAGTTTTTCCCCAGTTTTGGTAAAAGGCAGTAGAGATGGCTGTAATCTTGAAAACCTCAGCCCTTGTTCCACTCCTGACTGATCATCCAATGCATTCTAGTCTAGAAATGTGGCTGGTACTATTCACCACACTGACAAAACTGTCAAAATTACTTTTCAGAACTCTGAAAAAAAACTAAAAAAAATTTTTTTTAAAAAAAAAAAAAAAAAAAAAAAAAAAAAAAAAAAAAAAAAAAAAAAGACTTGCAGCACTCCAGAGAACGCTTTTCAAATAAAATGACTCAGAATCTCAGAACATCACGCTTTGTGGTGTCTTAAATTATCCTAGTTCTGTTTCCCTCTCCACAGACTCATGATAGCCTCAACAACCCTGCAATCATGAAAACTAGCAGTCTAGCCATTTTGAAGGGGGTAAAACGAGATTGAAGTTACCCAAAGTCCAACTCTCAGATAACTGCCATTATCTGATCTATTTTGAAGTTCCTTAGAAAATCCTCTGCGTCTTGGCTGGGTGTGGTGGCTCATGCCGGTAATCCCAGCACATTGGGAGGCCGAGGCAGGTGGATCACCTGAGGTCAGAAGTTTGAGACCAGTCTGGTGAAACTCCTTCTGTACAAAAAATACAAAAATTAGCTGGGTGTTGTGGCATGCACCTGTAATCCCCAGCTACTAGGGAAGCTGAGTCAGGAAGTCAGGAGAATTGCTTGAACCTGGGAGGCAGAGGTTGCAGTGAGCTGAGATCGTGCCACTGCACTCTTCAGCCACTGCCCAGCCTGGGCAACAGAGCAAGACTCTGTCTCAAAAAAAAAAAAAAGAAAGAAAATCCCCTGTCTTTAGTTGATCTGACTCAGAGTTAACCCAGTGCTGTTTCTCTGGTGGCAATTGTTTAACATAGGTAGCTGCCTGAGGTGGTGGTAACAGTTGGGAAAAACAACAAGCCAATCTAAGAACTGAACTGGTACACTAGAAAATATCTATTTAACACAAAAGAAGGAAGTAATAGAAGGAGAAAAGACTACACACACACACACACACACACACACACATATTCAAAATAAAAATGTAAATCCTATCTTATCAGTAATTACATTAACTATAAATGGATTATACCCTTTAATTAAAAGGCAGAGATTGGCAGAATGGATTTTAAAAACCCATGATCTGAAAAAAAAAGAAAAAAGAAAAAAAAAAAACATTATCTGGCTAGGTGTGGTAGCTCATGCCTGTAATCCCAGAACTTTGGGAGGCCACGGTGGGCAAATTGCTTGATCCCAGCCTGGGCAACACAGCAAAAGCCTATCTATAAGAAATACAAAAGTTAGACAGGGCATGGTAGCTCACACCTGTAATCCCAGCACTTTGGGAGGCTGAGGCAGGTGAATCACCTGAGGTCAGGAGTTTGAGACTCGCCTGACCAATATGGTGAAACTCCATCCTCACAAAAAATACAAAAATTAGCCAGGTGTGGTGGCAGGCACCTGTAATTCCAGCTTCTCGTGAGGCTAAAGCAGGAGAATTGTTTAAACCTGGGAGGTGGAGGTTGCAGTGAACCAAGATCACACCACTGTACTTTAGCCTGGGTGACAGAGCGAGACTCTGTCTAAAAATAAAAAACAAAAAAACAAAAATTAGCCAGCCATGGTGACATGTGCCTGTAGTCCCAGCTAATCAGGAGGCTGAGGTAAGAGGATTGCTTGTGCTCCAGAGGTTGAGGGTTCAGTGAGCCACGACTGCCGTACTGCACTCTAGCCTGGGTGACAGAACGAGACCCTATGTCCAACAAACAAACCAACCAAAATAAAACAAAATCCCATGATCCAAATATATGCTGTCTAAAGGAGACATACTTTGCATTCAAAGACCTAAATAGGTTGAAAGAAAAGGATGGGAAAGATACAGCATGCGAATAGTAACCAAAGAGAGCTTGAGTGGCAATAATATCAGCTGAAATAGGTCTTAAGACAACAATTGTTATTAGAGACAAAAGACATTTTAAAATGGCAAAAAGGTAAATTTATCAAAGAGCTATTTTAACATATATGTACATAATCAAAGAGCTCAAAAACACATGAAGCAAAAACTGACAGAATTCATGGGAGAAGTAGACAGTTCATCAATAGCTGCTATTTCATTATCCAATCTTCAGTAATGAATAGAACTAGAGAGATGTCAGTAAGAAAACAGAAGAATTGAACAGTGGTATATAAACCAACTAGACTTTATAGACATATACAGAACACTCCACCAACAAAAGTAGAATACACATTCTTCACAAGGGCACATAGAACATTCTCCAGGCTAGATCACGTGTTAGGCCCAAACAAATCTTTATACATTTAAAAATATTGAAAGATAATGTATCTTCCCCAACCATAATTTGGGGGAAACTTAGAAATTATGTGGAAATTAAGCACACTCCTAAATAACCAATGGATTAAAGAAGAAATCATAAGGGAAGTTAGAAAATAGTTTGACAAGAATTAAAATGCAGCCTGGGTGACAGAGTGAGAGTCTGTCTTATAAAAAAAATTAATACAAATAAAGCTTAGGGTGAGACTCTGTCTCATGAAAAATAGAAGAAGAAAGAAAAATGAAGCTGAGCACAGTGATGCATGCTTGTAGTCCCAGCTACTTGGAAGGGTGGGGTGGGTGAATTGATTGCACTCAGGAGTTTGAGGCCAGCCTAGGCAAAATTGCATGATCCTCATCACAAATAAATAAATAAATAACAAAAATGAAAATAGACCAAAATTTATAAATATGGCTAAAGTAGTGCCTAAAGGGAATTTTATAATTGTAATTGTTTATATTATCAAGAAGTAAGATCTCAAATCAATAACCCAGTCTGTTACTGTAACAAACTAGGAAAAGAACAACAAACGAAACCCAAAGTTAGCAGAAGGAAAGAAATAATGAAGATTATAGTGGAGACAAATGAAATAAAGACTAGAAAAACAAAAGAGAGAATCAATGAAACCAAAAGTTGGTTCTTAACTTACTTAAAAAGGGGGAAAAAGAAAGCTCAAAAAACTAATAACAAGTGAAGAAATTGAATTACTAACCACAAACTTCCCAACAAGGAAACATCCAGGAAAAAAGAAATGAAGAAAAAAAAAAAAAAGAGAGAGAAGACAACTAAAATCATGAATGAAAGAGGAGATGTTACTACCGATATTACAGAAATAAATGTCAAGTTGTTACTTTAATTTTTTGGCATAAATCTGGTGGTCAGGTACTTAAAGAGGAAGGATAACCAGATTTGTGTGTGTGTATGAACTCCAAAACCAAAAACACACAGCTTACGTGAGTGATCCAATAGAATAATCACCAGCGATAAGTAGTTACTGAGTACTTGAAATGGGACTAATATGACTAAGGACCTGAATTTAATTTTAACCAATTTAAATTTAAATTTAAAACTGAACATTAGATTCATTTATTGAAAAACACTTAAGCATGTTTGGAACAACTTGTTTATGAGTCTACTTTTTACAACTATACATTTTATGGAATCTAAAAATAGATCAAGTATTTCTGATACAAATATGGCATTAGAGTTGACATGTACTATATGCTTAAAATATACACTGGATGTTCATAGAGTTGGAAGGAAACAAATTTAAATTATTTCATTAATTTCAATATATGAGGTTCCATAAAATACAGTTAAAATATAGTGAAGAGTTATATCTACTTTATTTTGGATTTTTAATGGGCTTGCAGAAAAGTTTTAAATTACTTATCTGGCTTGTGCTGTATATTAGACAGTTCTGCTTTAGCCCTCAGCAAAAATGTATCTTTACATTATTTATTATTTCCTGTTTTCTTTCCAATGCCTCAACCACTGATGAGTAAGTGGTTCCTCGGTTTTAAGGGGAACCTCTTCAGGAATGTTTGAATGAGGAAAAAATAAATCGTTATATCCTCTCTCTGAGATGCCATGGAAGTGATTTGGTTTATAATCCCCTACACTGTTTTCCCCTAAAAGTAAGTCTAGGTGTGATCATGCAAATTTGAAGAAAGAGTAGAGAATATGCTTTTTTTTTTTAACCTCCTTCCCCAAAGCAAATTATTGTCATGTGTTTGTGTGTGTATGTGTGTGTGTGTTTTAATTGAATCTAGGAAGCTCCAGCCAAGTACCTCTTGAGCAATGTGAAAAAGTACTCAATGTGATTCATGTTGACCTCCCAGGCTAGTGGGTTAAGCAGAAACAATATTCTTCCTCCCTATGTCACATAGTTACTTCCCACCTCAAAACTTTTGTATTCAGAGTACCTGCTTGACAAGAAGTCTATGCCCATACTGCAGCAGGTTTGGATCCGTAATGGGGCTTGCACTTATGTGATCTCCCAAATTATGACCTCCATTTAACAAAGAATCCAAACCTGCTTAACTGGCTTCCTCATGGAGTAACTCAGCCTTTCCTGTGTGTTCGTGCAGAGTGAGGCCCATTTCCCCAGCCTAGTCCTCTCCCAGGACTTTCAGAACTTTGGTAAGTGGGTTCTACCCAACTGACTTCAGAGCAATCGTGAGCTCTGTGCCTCTGAGAGCACCTGTGGCAAGGCTGGTTGCTTCTTTCACAGGGAGGAGGAAACTTGAGTTGGGATTCCAAGAGATGCCCTTTAATAAATGTGTTAAAACAAATTCCTGCATTTTCCTCTTAGAAATTCTCGACTGTATTTGACCTCTCTTGCTGTTAACTTCCATCTCTTTGGATTCCTCCCCATCTCCTCTGAGTTTGGAAAAATCTTTCAGTTGCCCTGTTCCAAAAAACCTCTCCCAAATATGAACACGTGGCAAAATATTTGTGGAATGGGGGAAATACATTTTTTTAAAGCAATGTTGATCACTGAGTGGTGTTAAAAGTAAATTAAAAAAATAATAATGCCGGCCGGGCGCGGTGGCTCACTCCTGTGATCCCAGCACTTTGGGAGGCCGAGGCGGGTGGATCACGAGGTCAGGTCAGGAGATCGAGACCATCCTGACTAACACGGTGAAACCCCGTCTCTACTAAAAATATATTAAAAAAAAAAATTAGCCAGGCATGGTGGCGGCGCCTATAGTACCAGCTACTCGGGAGGCTGAGGCAGGAGAATGGCGTGAACCCGGGAGGTGGAGCTTGCAGTGAGCCGAGATCGTGCCACTGCACTCCAGCCTGGGCAACACAGCGAGACCCCGTCTCAAAAAATAAATAAATAAATAAAATAATAATAATAATAATGCCAAAATAAGTGGATGTTCATGTGGAAAGCAAACTTGACTCCTACCTTACACTATACATTAAACTCAATTTCAGCGGGAATAGAGATCCTTAATGTGAATGAAAGAGTAAGCTTTTAGAAAATATCTTTGGGATTTTACAGCATAATACTGTTTTTCTCAACAATGAGCAATATGTACATTGCCATGATGATGTGGTGACTGCTTAGCCCCTAAATCTGGTAACTACTTTGGGACAATATGGGAGGAAAAGTGAAGACAGTGATGGTGTAAGAGCTAAATTCTCATCTGTCATATCAAGAAGTCACTATATAATGTATAAAACGATCAAGAAATGACTAAGTAGTTATGTGAGGAAAAAAATAGAAGACATTGTTAAAAGAGTTAAAAGTCATTGCTCTGGAGGATTAGGAGGGATGGCACAGGGGACTGTTAGGATGCATTATAAACTGAAGAGGCTTTTAAAAATGTCATGTATTAATATATGCATTCACTTGAAAAACTAAAAATATAATAATTTGGAAAAACCCATGAAGGTAACTACCAGAAGGAAAAACTAAGAGAATGAAAAGTGCTTGCCTCTGGAAAGGACAACTGGCAGGACTGTTGTTTTCATTGTAAGGCTTTTGGAGCCATTTGATTGTACTTAACCATTTTTATCTATTTCTTTAATAAAAGCAATTTTATCGTAATAAAGAGTTACACTTGTTCGAAAAAAGACTTCATGATTTTGCAGGTTGGAAAAGATATTTTAGACAAGATGCAGGAAAGAGAAGCAATGTTTCCTAAATGGGACCATATGTAATTAACTTTTGTCCTAATGTTTCCTAAATGGGACCAATATAATTAACTTTTGTTCCTCAAAATATTCCGTTAGAGTAAAAGATGGCTTCACAGTGGTAGAAGATATTTACAAATCATAGCTGACAAAGGGCTCGTCAATTGAGGAAAATGACAAGTCTCAATCATTTTAGCAGATTTATTTGCCAAAGTTAAGGAACTGCCTGGGAGACAGGTCTATGCCTTTCTCCAAAGATGATTTTGAGGGCTCCAAATTTAGAGGAGAAAGGGAGGGATATTGAGAAGCACACAGTTTTCACGTAAACAAAGAGGGCAAAGGAAAAATGTGGAGCATCTGCATTTTATGTAAGATAATACAGATAAAATGGGGTAGGGGAGCAATCAGATATGCATTTGTATCTGGGGTGACTGCACCTGTAAAGATAAGTTATCAATTTACATTGCCATGGTGAAGTTTTAACAACTCACCAGGAATTTCCTTGCGGGCAAAACATGGGGAAGTGTGTAGCTTTTCATCCTGTAGCCATCTTATTTAGGAACCAAAAGGGGGAGACAGGTTGGGGAGACAGGTTTGCATGACCCAGTTCCCAGCTTGACTTTTCTCTTTGGCTAAATGAGTTTGGGGTCCCAAAATTTAATTTCCTTTCATAGGCTTGTAACCAGAATATCTAAGGAACTCTTTCAAATAAAAATGGAAAAAAAATCCAGTAGAGAAGGGCAAGAAAGTTGAGCAGGTATTTAAAAAGTTGGCATCTAACAACCAATAAGAGGAAAATTTTAATTAAACTCAATGACATACTGCTACACACCCACCAGAATGGTTGACATTAAAAGGCCAGCTGAATAATGATGAGAAATGGGAATACTCACTCTGCTGATGGACATGTAAATTGGTAAAATCACTTAGGAAACCAATTTGACACTATCAGTAAAGTTGAAAGCATATGTTTATTCCAGTGGCCTAGCGATTCCGCTCCTAAGTACAACCCCAGAGTAAATTTGTGACAGATACTTCCCCTGGCATGGATAACAGTGTCCCTAGCTGCAATGTTTGTAGAAGCTCCAAAATCCCCAAATTTAATAACACAAATGTCCACTAGCAGCAAAATGTATCAGTTGTGGAATATTTACATGACAGAATCCTATGCATTAATGAAATGGGATGAGCTGCAGTTACACGCAACACCATGTGAATCTCAGAGAGCTGATGGCCAGGCATGGTGGCTCATGCCTGTAATCCCAACACTTTGGGGGCCAAGGTGGGTGGATCATGTGAGGTTAGGAGTTTGAGACCATCCTGGCTAACAAGGTGAAACCCCGTCTCTACTAAAACTACAAGCAGAGCCTGGTGGCTCATGCCTGTATTCCCAGCTACTCAGGAGGCTGAGGCAGGAGAATTGCTTGAACTGGGGAGGCAGAGGTTGCAGTGAGACAAGATTGCACCACTCCAGCCTGGGCAACAGAGAGAGACTCCGTCTCAAAAATAAATAAATAAATAAATAAATAAAAAAGTTTCAATATAAGCAAAGAATACATTTTGTGTGTTTCTATTATATAAAGTTCAAAACCAGGCAAAAGTACTGCTTGGGGATTCGTAATTAGAAGTTAAGGTGTAAAGAAAAGCAAGGAAGTAATTGCCCCACATTTGGGTCAGTGGTCACCCCTGGTTGGGTTTACCCCAGGGAAGGGAGGCAGCAGTGATGAAATGTGTAGGACTGGACCCTGAGGGATGGCGATGTCCTGTTTCTTGACCTGAGTGACAGTTTGCCTTACAAGTTGTATATTTGTTTTTCTGTATGTTGTATTTCACAATGAATTTTTTTTTCTTTTTATATAAAAACACCTCCCTGTAACTGCCTTTGCCTGCCCTGCCCTAGGTACTCCCCTTCCCCGCCCCTCCCTGGCACCACCACTGCACCAGAAGAGCATTCATTCTGCTCCCATTTTTCCTAGACTTAACTCCCACTCATAACAAAAACTTCTCCTCCTTCCCCAACTCTAGCGTCACCAGTAACCTCGTAGCTGGCAAGTCAAGTGAACCCGTGGCCTCATTCTATAGACTCCTCTGTCCTGTCAGAGTCTTTTCTGTTGACTTGTGGTTCTACTTTTCCTTGACTTCTCCAGATCGCCCCTCTCCTGGTTCTGCTGCTCTTTCTCTCCCTGCAGCCCCCTGCTTCATTCTCTGACATCTCTAACTTCCCCACTCCTTAAGCGCTACTGTTTCTCAGGCTTCCCTCACAGTGGTCTTATCCACGCTCATATCTATGCTAACAGCTCCCAAATGTGTGTCCTCTTCTGAGCTCCGGTTGAAGGTTGAACGTATGCTACAAGCTTCCTACTTCATCTCCTTCATGAAGATGCTTAGAGTCAACTTAATTTCAACCAACAGGCCCCAGAGAGAACTCACTCTCTTTTTTGCTCTAACTTTATTCCAAGATTTTCTACCTAAATAAAGCCTTGCGCAGGCTGGGTGAGGTGGCTCACACCTGTAATCCCAGCACTTTGGGAAGTCCAGGAAGAGGTGGGAGGATCACTTGAGGCCACCCTGGGCAACATAGCCAAACTCTGTCTCTACAAATATAAAAAAATAAAAAAACTTAGCCAGTTGTGGTGGTGTGTGCCTGTAGCCCCAGCTACTCAGGAGGCTGAGGTCGAAGGATTGCCTGAACTCAGGAGTTCGAGGCTGCAATAAGCTATAATTGTGCCACTGCACTTCAGCGTGGGTGACAGAGTGAAGTCTGTCTCTATTTAAAACAATAGCAATAAATAAACACAGGGAATCACTTCCAAGTTGACATCCCAAGCTGGAAGCATTGACTCCACACTATCCTTAAACTACTCAGCATCAAAAGCTACTATTGTTACGTTCGTGCTATGTGCCAGGCACTGTTTTCACAAGTATGTATATACATATGTGTGTGTGTGTGTATATATATATATATATAAAACGTCCATTATACATATATAACATTAGCTTATTTAATTATTTCAACAATCCCAAGATAGGTACCATTATTATGCTATTTTACAGAGGAGAAAACAGAAATCTTCAGAGCCAGAGCAGCATTTACACCCTCATCTTTACTCCTGAATTTCATTGTGGAGGGGCCACCGCATCAGTATTAGTACCTCCACCCCAGTGTCTGCATCCACTGCCTTTAGCCTGGTTTGCATTAGGACAGTAACTCCCAACGGATGTCCCAGCCACACACAAATCTCTCTCCATTTCCAAGCACTTTCAATGGGACCACTAAAGTAATATTTAAAAAAAGAAAAAATCAGCCTCGCACGGTGGCTCACACCTGTAATCCCAGAACTTTGGAAGCCTGAAGCAGGCAGATCACTTGAGCTCAGGAGTTTGAGACCAGCCTGGGCAACATGGTGAAACCCCATTTCTACAAAAAAATACAAAAATTAGATCAGGCACCGTGGCTCACGCCTGTAATCCCAGCACTTTGGGAGGCTGACGCGGGCGGATCGTTTGAGGTCAGGAGTTTGAGACCAGCCCGACCAACATTGTGAAACCCTGTTTCTACTAAAAATACAAAATATTAGCCAGGTGTGGTGGCACATGCCTGTAGTCTCAGCTACTCGGGAGGCTGAGACAGTAGAACTGCTTGAACTCAGGAGGTAGAGGTTGCAGTGAGCCAAGATCGTGCCACTACACTCCAGCCTGGGCGACAGGGTGAGACTTCATCTCTAAAACACAAAACAAAACAAAACGAAAGCTAGCCAAGTGTGGTGGCGCATGTCTGTAGTCCTAGCTACTCGGGAAACTGAGGTGGGAGGATTGCTTGAGCCTGGAAGGTCGAGGCTGCAGTGAGCTGAGATCATACCACAGCACTCCAGCATGGGTGACAGAGTGAGACCCTGTCTCAAAAAAAGTCACAATTTGACTGTGTAAATTCTGAGCGATTCCTTCTAAAATGCCTTAGCACACACAGAGGCCACCTGACCTGAAGCCAGCCTGCCCCCTTTCCCTATACCGTGTTCCCTTCCTCCATCCCAGGCTCATGTGCTCTTCTCCTTTAGGGCTCAGAATCTGTGTACAGATAGTTCTCTCTGCTTGCAGTGCTCTGCCCACCCCAACTCCTACTGTGACCTGATCATCCTTAAAACCCTCATCAAATCCTCCCTCGTTTGGTGATGCTGTCACAGACTCCTCAGTTAGCTCAGCTCCAACTACATATTATTTACAACGCACTTGGTGCTGGCTGGGTATTGTGGCTCATGACTGTAATCCCAGCACTTTGGAAGTCCAAGGCAGGAGGATTGCTTGAGGCCAGGGTTTGAGACCAGCCCTGGTAAGATAGCAAGACAAAATATAAAAAATAATAAATATAAGAATACAATGCACTTGGTGCAAACCTCCACCATTTTCCTTAACATCAATTGTATTGTAATTGTATGTTTATTTCTGCCTGTCCTTCTCCTTGAGGGCAAGAAGAGCATATTATTCTTTCTTAAGTTGGTATCCTTTCTTAGAGGCGGCCATATCTAGGGGGCAGTTGATGATTCTGCTGAATAAATACATGCCTCCAAAAATTCTTGTTGAAAAGCGAGCATTGAAGAAATAACCCAGTCACTGTTTTTAGGTGTGGGTGTCGTTGGTATGAAACTCTGCTGTGTTTGAGATGCCCTGCTTAGAACCTTGAGGCCTGGGGATGCTAGCCTGTGTGTGTGTGTGTATGTGTGTGTGTGCATATGTGGGTGTGAGTGTGTGCACACACGTGTGTGTATTTTGTCCTTTCAGGCAGTTATTTTTCCTGGACTGATGGGAACATCTTGCACAAAATCAAGAGCCAGTTTGTTGACTGTTTTAAGGTTTAAAATATATTTCAAAATCAAATAAGAAATCCTTAGATATTCTACATACACGCAATACTTCAAATGCCCATCCGAACTTCTTTCATAAATAGCAAATGTCTTATTTGCGACTGCTGTTTAATGACGTCATTTCCATCCTCAGCCATATGAGAAATAAGTTACTCATTCATAGAAAACATTTAGAGGTACAATAAAATGAGATCTGAAACAAAACAAAACAAAACCAAACCCCAAACATTCTTTTCTACTGTTGGTTACAAAATCCTCTCTCATGTACGAAATGTGCTCTAGCTGTGAAATCCTTTCTTGGATGTGAGGTCATTTCTCTCTTATAACCCATATCACTGACTTTGTGCTCCTGTTTAACCTTTCCCACCGGAATACTGGCTCCATGAAAACAGCAATTGGTGCTCACTTCTCTAAGAAACAGTCCAGATGAGAGCCTGTCCAGGTAATCCATAGACAGATGTAATCATTGTACCTGCACCGAGCCTGACAGGCACAGGCCTTTTGGGAACCCACATCAGCGTTTCAAGCTGTGAAGGTAATTCTACTTAGTAAAATTAGAACTTTGGTCTACCGAGGGCACTCTTAACATCTGAAGAAGAAAAATGAATTTCTAGAACAATTCACAGACTAGGACAAGATGAATAAGTAAGTATCCTAACTTCTTTGGAAGCCCTGGTGGTATGTGAATGCATATTTAATAATGTGAGTGAAGTAGCACATATTTTACAATCAATTAATTTTCCTTAAAGAAGATAATGTAGCCAGAGAGCTGAATGTCAAACAAGGCTGGACTCATGCTTATTAACTTGGTAGGAGTTATGAAGCCTCCGATTCTCTTGAAAGACAAATTGTCTTCACTGTGTTGATTTTGAAATGTAGAAATTCAAATTTAAATCAATCCAATGAGTAAGGATGACAGGACATTTTACAGGACTAGGAGGAATCTTCCTTTCATTTTCCTTCCTTTTACTGGGGCAGGTGTAGGGGGATGTTTCCCCCACAAAACAGCAGTTTTGCTAGAAGACAGTGAGGGATCACCACTGTTGTGTGCCTTCCTCCCTGGGAGCAGCCAGTTGCTGTGACATGGACCTTCTCTATTGCAGATATCTTTTCTTGCTGCCATACTTCCTCTGACTCTGTCCCTTTCCATCCCTTCCATTCTCTGGAATCAGACTGGGCCCCATGCTTTATGCTTTTCCCCCTCACTTACCCCTTAGAGAAGAGATCAGGATGTGCCACCCTCCAAATGCCCCCATTTTGGCACAAGAATATTTTGAACTGAAGGCTATGAAAAAGAAAGCAGACACAGAAAGAGCTCTCTGCCCTCCCCATCCCCATCTTCCTAAAAGCAGCATATTTATTGATATTTCCCTTGCACAGGTGTCCCGCTCCCTCATGCAAGGAAGAGAGCGACCCTTATCGCCAGAGACAGAGATGCCACTAAGATGAATCTGCACAAACAAATCTCGATAAAATAACCCTTATCTTCCATTAGTTCCACCCCACACCCCCAGTTTATTGCCCCTAAAAGCCTAACCCTCCTTTCCTTTGTCTAGTCATTTCACAATTTGCTGCCCTTTGTTATAATGGCATATAAGCTCCTGAGTCTATTAGGTTTTTCCACTTCTTTTCTGTGAGGCTCTCATACATGTGAGATTTTTTATTTTATTTTATTTTATTTTTTTGAGACTGAGTCTCCCTCTGTTGCCCAGGCTGGAGTGCAGTGGCATGATCTAGGCTCACCGCAACCTCCGCCTCCCAGTTTCAAGCCATTCTCCTGCCTCAGCCTCCTGAGTAGCTGGGACTACCGGCGTGTGCCACCACACCTGGCTAATTTTTGTATTTTCAGTAGAGATGGGGTTTCACTATGTTGGCCAGGCTGGTCTCAAATTCCTAACCTCAAATGATCAGCCCGCCTCAGCCTCCCAAAGTGCTAGAATTACAGGCATGAGGCCCTGTTGCTGGCCACATGTGAGATTTTAAATATGAATAAAATTTGCGTGCCTTTTCTCCTGCTAATCTGTTTTATGTTGGTTTAATTCGCAGGCCTCAGGCACTCAGCCTAAAAGGGTAGAGGAAGTTGTTTCCTCTCCTACACTTGTGACCTGTAAGTGGTAACCCAATGCCTACTCATGGAGATGAGCATCACTGTGACCACGGGACAGACGATCAACCTGGGGCGCTGGGAAGTTACAGGAACTTGTGGGTGCTGGAGTCCGGACTCCTGTCCAAGTCCTTTTACCTCCCTCTTTCCTTTCTTGGTTAGCACCTCAAAGTTTCCTTTTGCCCATCTAGCAGTTCATAAAGCCTGAGGGATTGTTCACACTTGCTCGTGCAGGCTTCCCATCTTCTCCAGAGCGCCCATGCTGAGTGTCAGCTCAGGAAAGGAACCACACCTAAAAACAGCCCTCGAAATCCCCATCCCAGGTATTTCCGACAGGTCTCCTTCTGGGTGTCTGCGGGCACCTAGCCTTGGGCTGAGCAGCATTAATCACTCAGTGAGTTTTGGTTGATGAAGTAAGACTGATTTGCGTAATCCAGCTGCTTTGGGGCAGGTACCTGGGCCATCTGACAGGGGCTCCGGGACTTGGCTTGAATAAAAGGAACCCTGAAGCACTACCCCAGCCAGGATCTAAATTCCCCCATTCTTCCCTTCTCACCAGTTCTTTGGAAAGGTGCCTGAAGATAAATAATGTACCCTTGCTGTGAGGCAGAAGGGAAAAAAGGCAGGAGAAGAAGGCTATCTTGTTTCTAAGTGACCATAGGGATCACAACACATCGATTAAAAGAGACTTTTCAGGTTTGTCAACCCAGAAGAGCCCAAGAAGAAAAAATAATGGGCTTAAAGTGTGCCGTTAAAAGTCTTACTGTCCTGATAATCTCCCTGCTTAGGTAAGAAACTTGCCAAGGCGCTAAGGAAAGGGCAGCATTTCCACTGACTTGGCCTTAAACATAAGAGGAAAGCGCTGCTCACCTGGAAACCTGTGTTGCTGTAGCCCTCAGCTCTGGGGGCTGCCGTACTCCTCAGCTCCATGCTGTTTTTGCTTCTGGCTGGCTCTGGTCTGGAGGTCCTTTGTACCTGGGGAAAAGCACCAGTCTCTGCTGATGTCAGAAAGCCACCTGCTGTTATAGGGACTTTGGCACTGCTTGCTTCAGTTTGGAAACTTCTGCAATAACCTCCTGAATGACTAGGGCTGATACCTGGTTGGGGTGGGGCAGAGAGGCGGGCGGGTTGGTGGGGTGGAGGCATCTAGTGCTGGCCCGCCCACTTTATTAATCTTTATTAATCCTTTATCCCCATTTTTGGCATCCTATTTGCACTCCTGGGGAGAAAACTCTTGTGGTGCACAAAACAGAAAAGGACCCTTCCCCTTCCCTTCCCTTGCCCTTCCTCCCACCCTCCCTCCTTCCCTCCTTCCCTCCTTCCCTCCTTTCTTTCTTTCTTCTTCTCCTTTCTTCCCTTCTCCCTTCTCCCTCCTCCTCCTCCTCCTCCTCCCCTCCTCTCCTCTCCTCCTCCTCTCCTCCTCCTCCCTCCTCCTCCTCCTCCCCTTCTCCTCCTCCCTCCTCCTCCTCCTCCCCTCCTCTCCTTCCTCCCCTCCTCAACTCCTCTCCTCCTCCTCCTCCCTACTTCTGCTTCTGCTTCTGCTTCTGCTTCTTCTTCTTCTCCTTCTTCTTCTTCTTTTTTTTTAAATGAAGTCTTGATCTGTTGCCCAGGCTGGAGTGCAGTGATGCAATCTCGGTTCACTGCAACCTCTGCCTCCTAGGTTCAAGCAATTCTCCTGCCTCAGCCTCCCAAGTAGCTGGGATTACAGGTGCATGCCACCACACCTGGCTGACTTTTGTATTTTTAGTAGAGACAGGGTTTCACCATGTTGGCCAGGCTGGTCTTGAACTCCTGACCTCAAGTGATCCACCTGCCTTGACCTCCTAAAGTGCTGGGATTATAGGCATGAGCCACCGTGCCCAGCCAGAAAAGGACATGTTCTCTATAGTCTTTAGTGAAGTCCTCTGTTTTCCTGTGGGTGGTGTTGAAGACTAGGAGTGGTGGTGGGGTGGAGGGTGGGCGAATACAGGACATAAGGTCATGCCGCCCTCGGTGATCACCTACTGTATACCAGGGATGGATGGATAGATAGATACATAGACAGATAGGTAGGTAAGTAAGGGTCTTGGCTCTTCAGAACAACTCCAAATTCTATACTGAAGTACAGAAAAGTTAACAATTTGTTTAGTGTCATTTAGCTAATAAAGGGATAGTGAGAATTCAAATTCAAGTTTGGTTCATTCTGAAACCTTTATTACATCCCTGCATCAGACTGGGCTGCTTTCAAAAATCCAGCTTACAGAAATGCAGATATGTGACAAGTAAATGAAAGGTGACCAACTATTCACTTACCAAAAGTCAATAGAAGTGCTTTGTTTTCATAAAGCAATTCACTTTGCTTTATAAAAATATTAGCTGTAGAAGTCTTTTAAAATAGGGGTTTTCCCCCCAGTACAATTTAAAATACCGCAAAACTGTGGACAAAAGAATGGAAAGGGCCTAGTGTAGTGGCTCACGCCTGTAATCAATCCCAGCACTTTGGGAGCCCGAGGCGGGTGGATCCCTTTAGGCCAGGAGTTCGAGACCAGCCTGGCCAACATGGCGAAACTCCATCTTTACTAAAAATACAAACATTAGCCAGGAGTGATAACGCACACCTGTAGTCACAGCTACTCGGGAGGCTGAGGCAGGAGAATCGCTTGAACTCAGGAGACACAGATTGCAGTGAACTGAAGACACACCACTGCACTCCCATCTGGGTGACAGAGTGAGACCCTGTCAAAAAAAAGAAAAAAAAAAGAAAAAGAAAAAGTAAGAAAATACCAAGTATTACGAGTGGTTATTTCTTGGTTGTTAATTTTATGGGAAGTTGGTGTTTTGTTTCTCCCTTAAATGCTACTGAGTTTTCTATAAAGAGAATGATTTACTTTTATTATTGTTAACCTAAAGGAAAAACCTGAGAAAAACTTAATGTAAGTATAGAGTTTATTTGGGCTGAGTTTGAGATTGCAACTTGGGAGCACATATTCAAGTTGCTCTGAATATACACTTAGTAGCAGTTACAAGTAGATTCTTTTGTGTGCGTGTGTGTGTACATGTGTGTGTGCATGTGTGTGTGTCCTGTTGCCCAGGCTGGAGTGCAATGGCATAATCATGGCTCACTACAGCCTTGACCTCCTGGGCTGAAGCTATCCTCCTGTCACAGCCTCCCGAGTAGCTGGGACTACAGACATGTGCCACCGCCCATGGCTACATTTTTTTTTTTTTGGTAGAGATGGGGGTCTCACTATGTTGCCCAGACTTATCTTGAACTCCTGGGCTTAAGCAATCTTCCCACCTGCCTTGGCTTCCAAAAGTGCTGGGATTACAGGCACTGTGCCTGGCCACAAGTGAATTTTAAAGGAAAAGAAGGAGTTTCTGAGTTGTTTACCAATTATTTACATTAAAATAACATAAGTTATTGATTGGCTATACATCGTTATTTGTATCACACATTCTAGGAACAGAAAGGCAGCCAGTCAGAAACAAAATGGCTTTAAAACAATTGCCCCTGGCTGGGCGTGGTGGCTCTCACATGTAATCCCAGCACTTTGGGAGGCCCAGGTGGGCGGATCACAAGGTCAGGAATTTGAGACCAGCCTGGCCAACATAGTGAAACCCCGTCTCTACTAAAAACTACAAAAATTAGCCAGGCATGGTGGCGCATGCCTGTAGTCCCAGCTACTCAGGAGGCTGAGGCAGGAGAAATGCTTGAACCCGGGAGGCAGAGGTTGCGGTGAGGCGAGATCACGCCACTGCACTCCTGCCTGGGTGACAGAGCGAGATGCCATCTCAAAAAAAAAAAAAAAAAAAAAAAAATTGCCCCTGGGCACAGGGTTGGGTGGTGACTAAAGTCCAGCCTTCTGTCTCTCTGGGCCTGATAGATTTTGCATTGCTCACATAGCTGGGACCGTGTGAGTTATTTTTGTTTTCTCTTTATCAGTGACTGAGGCTCAGTCTCTCTGGGCCTAATAGATTTTGCGTATCTCACACAGCTCAGACTGTGGGAGTTATTTTTCTTTTCTTGTTATCATGATACAGACTGTACAGTGTGTACATAATGATTAAAGGCTTGCAGGAACCTGTGGTCTGGGTTCAAATCCTGGACTCTACCTCATAACTGTAGTCAACCACAGCTTGAGGCTTACACCTAGCCTTCTGGTGTTTTTATATGGCCCAAGAGCTAAGAATGGGTTTCAGATTTTTAAAGGGTTGACAAAAATTAAAAGGAAGAATATTTCATGACACATTAAAGTTATATGAAATTCAAATTCAGTGTCTGTAAATAAAGTTTTGTCAGAACAGAAACATGGCCATTGATTTATGTATTGTCTAAGGCTACTATCATCCCATAAAGCCAGAATTGAGTAGATGTGACGAATACCACACGGCTCAAAGACAAAATATCCACTACCTGGTTGATGCCTGTAATCCCAGCACTTTGGGAGGCCAAGGCAGGAGAATGGCTTGAGCCCAGGAGTTTGAGATCAGTCTGGGCAATGTAGAGAGACCCTGTCTCTACAAAAAATACAACAATTAGCCAGGTGTAGTGGTGTGTGCCTGTAGTTCCAGCTACTTGGGAGGCTGAGGTGGGAAGACTTACTGGCCATGGCAATTTGGGCAAGTAACTTTGTTCTCTGTATCTCAGATTCTTCTTCCATAAAATGGAGATAATAGCACCTGAGGACTAAGCTCTGATTTTTTTTTTTTTTTTTATCTTGCTCAAATTACTATCTAAGGGGTCTGGGGAGTCATGCCCTACAAATCATAAATTCTCATGAGATGGGTTTTTTTTTTGTTTTTTTTTTTTCAGACAGAGTCTTCCTCTGTCACCTAGGCTGGAGTGCAGTGGCAGATCTCAGCTCACTGCAACCTCCGACTTCCGGGTTCAAGCGATTCTCCTGTCTCAGCTTCCCAAGTAGCTGGGACTACAGGCGTATGCCACCATGCCCGGCTAATTTTTACATTTTTAGTAGAAACAAAGTTTCACCATGTTGGCTAGGCTGGTCTTGAACTCCTGATCTCAAGTGATCCACCTGCCTTGGCCTCCCAAAGTGCTGGGATTACAGGCGTGAGCCACCACATCCAGCCCAGATGGGTTTTATTTAACCGTATATATCATGACTTGCTTTCCAACCTGACTCTGGCAGAACATTATGAGACAAGGAAGAAAATAAAAATATTTTACCCTAAAACATGTTTCTTTGCCATATTTTGAAAAGAAAAGATTGTCATCCTTTGTCTTTAAGGGCAGCCACTATAAAACTTCAAAAGAACTTTGGTTTTCACAATCTTTATCTTAACTTGAATCTTCCCTTTCTATTAATCCCAGGTCTTTAGACAAACTCAACCAATTGTCAACCGGAAAATGTTTAAATTCACCTATAGCCTGGAAGCCCAACCCCCTCCTCCCCTTGCTTTGAGTTGTCCTGCCTTTCTGGACCAAGCCAATGTATTTCTTAAATGTATTTGATGTCTCATGCCTCTTTAAAATGTATAAAACCAGGCTGTGCCCTGACCGTCTTGGGCACGTGTTTTCAGGGCTTCCCAAGGGTTGTGTCATGGGCCATGGTCACTCATATTTGGCTCAGAATAAATATCTTCAAATATTTAACAGAGTTCAACTCTTTTCACCAACATACCCATTTAGAAACACTGCTGAGATGATAAAATGAGTTAATATATGCAGGGAATATTATGTGCCTGACACATAATTCAGCATCACCCAAATTTTATGATTTAGCTCTTTAGTGCTTCTTATTGATGAGACTTGAGGATTTTCATTAGTTCTTCCCCATCATTGCAGTGTGCCATAATTAGTAGTCATTGTGTTACCAAAGGCAAAAAAAAAAAAAAAAAAAAATCCAAGTGGAAGGGAGCAAGAGGAGTACAGATAAATAGACAGCAAATATTTGGGAAACTTTCCTTGAGAAATTGTTAGTTGGAAGAAACCAGTTGGTGCAACCTGATATTAAAACCTTCACCAACTCAAGACTCAATCTAGTTGAAGGTTATGGACGATCCTTACTTTCTGGAGCAAAAGACAGAAATCTTCATCCTATCATTTAAAGCTTCTAATTGCAGAAACGTGACTCCAGTGCCTGACAGTTTTGCAGATACTGCTTTAGGAACTTTTAAAAATGCAACGATGTGTTTTCTTCTCCTTGGCTACAGACAAAATGTGAAAAGAATGCAACAACGTTTGGGAGCATATCATTGTGCAAGCCACAGTACTAGACAGTGTTGATTAAAAGATACAGTGACGATTAAAAGATACAGTGACCTCCCTCATCCATCCTCCAATTGTACCTGCCAGCAGGAAAAATTGACACCTCATTAGAGTAAATGGTATATACAACCATGATACTAAAATGCCAAAACAATGGTCATATCCAGAGAACTTGTCATTTAAAATTGTATGTTTCTGAAGCCTATCTTTAAAGAGGTTTCAGAACTGATAAAAGTTCGGACTCCTTGCAGCACCAGAATTAGTTTGATTTATGGGGCTATCATTTAAAGTGGTAATACCTTGGTAGAAGCTATGGTTCATTTTGTCCAATTAGGAAATAGAAATTGTGATCAGAAAATGAGGTGAAAGGCTTTTTCAGTTTTACAAGACTACATTTTAAACAATTCCCCAGTCATGCAGAGTCATTATTTGTGAGAAATAGCTTGTACCAAGAACTAAAAATCTGTCTCTTAACTCCTCGGAATTATTTTCATCACGTTGTCACTCAAACTCAATTTTAAACTTTGAAGCCATTGTGTAGCAACCAAGTCACTAGACTTTTCAGTCAAATAATTCCTATATGCCATTCTGTTCTCTAAAACTCAGCTTATAAAAATTTGTAAACTGATGGACTATCTATACACAAGCTCATTAAAGAAAACCAAAACATAAAAGCCCTCCATTTTTATTAAAATGTGAAAGAAAAAAAAGTAATTACATGGCAATAGATTGTTTTTCTTGCCTTATGCATGCAGTTCCATAGTGAAGTCACTCTTGATGATGGTATTTCCAAAAGGAATCAAGTGAAAAATTTTTAAAATTGTGTATAACGCTTGTCCTATTCTGAGCATGATGTGTTCTGTATTACAGACTCCTGCTGTCTTCCTCCCTGAAGAACATTTCATGTAGTGCAGATTAACCTTTGTCTATACAACTTGAAGTAGTTAAATCAAATAATGTTAACGTTAATAATAAAAATGTAATCCTGGGAGGTTTACAAGGCTTAATCTAATTAACTGTAATTGTTCAGATCATCCAAGAGGGGAAAAAGGAAAGCAATGAAAATGTGTATTTGACATAGGAAATGCTTCAGGATTTGTTTTTCAACAAAATTCTCCTTGCAGTTAGGTTTCTTCCCCTGACATTTACACTATATACCAGGTACTAGGAATGGCCAGCCGGAGCACTTAACCCAGCCAAAGACTGGCCATAGAATCTGCCACATGGGTCATACCTGTCTGCAATTAAAGGATGATTTGGCTGTCTGTATCACTTTAGTGAGAATCTTGGGAAGGGCAGGACACAGTGGTTCATGTCTATAATCCCAGCATTTTGGGAGGTTGAGGTGGGTGGATTACTTGAGGTAAGGAGTTCAAGCCAGCCTGGCCAACATGGTGAAACACTGTCTCTACTAAAAATACAAAAAACTAGCCGGACGTGGTAGTGGGCACCTGTAATCCCATTTACTCAGGAGGCTGAGGCAAGAGAATAGCTTGAACCCAGGAGCATGGTTGCAGAATGTCTTGAACCCAGGAGGTGGAGGTTGCCGTGAGCTGAGATCACACCACTGCACTCCAGCCTGGGCGACAGAGCAACATTCTGTCTAAAAAAAAAAAAAAAAAAAAAAAAAAAAAAAAAAAAAAAAGACTATTAAAGAAGGGAAGAGAACTAGTGACTGTTGAATGCTGCAACATACCTTTAAGGTACTTATATTGTTTCCATTTCATCCTCACAACAAGTCTTCACATGAGGTATTAATATCCCCATTTCACAGATGAAACACATGAAGCTCAGGGAGATAAAGTGACTTTTCTAGCAACACAACTCATAAGTGGTAAAGCCATAATTTGAGTCCGTGCCTCTGAAACCTAGTCTTGTCAAGAGCCCAGTTCTGGAAAGAAATGAAACCTAGGGGAAGCACAACTGAATTAATACCCCAATATGTTCACTCCATTAGTGAGGAAAACAAACCACAAGCAATGTATATACAAAAAAGACTAATAAAATGGTAAAAGCCTAATAATATGGGGTTGTCAGGAAAACAGAGTTTAATCCATCTGTGCACTTTGAAATCCCCAAAAAGTGTGCCAGTGCTTAGGTGAGGGGACTCCTGAGAAGGCACTAGTGTTGGGCTGCCATATTGATTCCACCGGAAATGAATGCTTAGAACTGAAAGCTATAGAAGGGCAGGACTTTTACCCATGTTAGTCTCTGCTGTCTCCCGTTGCTTAGTGTAGTGCTTGGAATAGCGTCAGCTCAAGGCTGAAGGTTCATTGACCAAAGGTACACAAAGGAAGAAAACTGAAATCCCTACATTCCCATATGTCCCAGTAAATATGTGTGAGTTCAAAAATGAGTTTCTAGGGAGCACAAGTTTGCACTGGTCAGCTCTCTCCAAGAGCCAACACTAGGACCAGGGGAAGGTAAGTAAAGAGCCCAGGGTGCAAAATTTAAGGGGGCACTCTCTGGGCCAAGTGCAGGATTGGCACCTGAAAGTAAATTCCTCCTTAAATTTTGCATCATAAGCACCTTGCCTAGCTCACCCTACTCCTGGCCTGGTCGAGAATAATCTATGGGCTTGTTTTAGATGAGTATAACATAGCTGTTAAGAGTGCAGGTTCAGGCCGGGCATGGTGGCTCACACCTGTAGTCGCAGCTACTTGGGAGGCTGAAGCAGGAGAATCACTTGAACCCGGGAGGTGGAGCTTGCAGTGAGCCGAGATCACACCACTGCACTCCAGCCTGAGCGACAGAGCAAAACTCCATCTCAAAAAAAAAAAAAAAAAAGTGCAGGCTCTGAACTCAGATCAGCTTCCAAGTCAGGCTTTACTTCTATACTCACTAGCTGCAAGCTTGGGCTAGTTACCAGTAACCTCTGAAATCATCTACTGCTGCCTGAAAAATGAGGTTTGTGTTTATAGCTATCTCATGGGTCTGCCAGGAGGATAAACTGAGGTGCCACAAGGAGAGTGTCTAGCATCATGTCGTAAGCATCTGCTATGGATTGAATATGTCCCCCAAAGTCCATATGTTAGAATCTTTATCACTGATGTGACAGTATAAAGAGGTAGGATCTTTAAGAGGTGATTAGGCCATGACAGCTCTGCCCTCATAAATGGATTAATGTGGTTGTCTGAGGAGTGGGTTCCTGATAAAAGGATGAGTTTCTCCTGAATTTTGCTCTCTCTCCTGTGCTCACTTGCCTTTCCACCATGTTATGATGCAGTGAGCTGAGATCACTGCATCTCAGCTCAGAGGCACAAAGGCCCTCTCCAGTTGCTGGTGCCATGCTCTTGGACTTCCCAGTCTCCAGAACTGTGAGCTAAATAAACTTGTTTTTTTTTTTTTTGAGACAGAGTTTCACTCTTGTTGCCCAGGCTCAAATACAATGGGACAATCTCGGCTCACTGCAAACTCTGCCTCCCGGGTTCAAGGGATCCTCCTGCTTTAGCCTCCTAAGTAGCTGGGATTATAGGTGTCGGCTACCACACCTGGCAAATTTTTGTATTTTTGGTAGAGATGGGGTTTCACCATATTGGCCAGGCTGATCTTGAACTTCTGACTTCAAGTGATCTGTCTGCCTTGGCCTCCCAAAATGTTGGGATTACAGGTGTGAGCCACCATGCCCGGCTTACTTGTTTTTTATAAATTACCCACTCTTTAGTATTCTGTTATGACGGCAGAAAACAGACTAAGACAGCATCCATACACTCACGTGTCTGTGGGATACCTGTCAGTTGAAAACCTTGAGTTGAGCCTCTAGGGCTCTGTCAGTGTTTAGTAGGGTAAGTATGTTACCATTACATGTGGTTGAATGAGGTTAACTAAGGGAGCAAAGAACAAACATCGATATGGGTTATAGTAATGGCAACATACAACTTATGGATAAACAAGAATCTTCCAGGAAGTGCATTCTTGAGTCTAGAAGATTTCCAGAGATGAGAGTCTTTTTTAATAACACAGTCATGTGTTACTTAACAATGGGGATATATTCTGAGAAATGTGTCCTTAGGCAATTTTGTCATTGTGCAAACATCACAGAGTGTATCTACACAAATCCAGATGGTATAGCCTACAACACACCTAGGTTATATGGTATAGTCATTGCCCCTAGACTACAAACATGTACAGCAAGTTACTGTACTGAATACTGTAGGCAATTATAACAAAATGTTAAGTATTTGTGTATTTAAATGTATCTAAACATAGAAAAAGTATAGTGAAAAAATATGGTAGACCCGACACGGTGGCTCACGCCTGTAATCCTGGCAACTTTGGGAGGCCGAGGTGGGTGGATCACTTGAGGTCAGGATATACCAGCCTGGCCAGGAGGGTGAAACTGCCTCTACTAAAAATGCAAAAATCAGCCAGACGTGGTGGTGTGCGTCTGTAGTTCCAGCTACCCGGGAGGCTGAGGCCTGAGAATCACTTGAACCCGGGAGGTGGAGATTGTAGTGAACCGAGATTGCACAACTGTACTCCAACCTAGGTGACAGAGCGAGACTCTGTCTCAAAAAAAAAGTTATGGTGAGCTAAGATTAATTTATTATTGAATAGAGAAAATTTTTAAATAAATTTGGTGTAACCTAAGTGTACAATGTTTATATAAAGTCTACATTATTGAACAGTAATGCCCTAGGCCTTAACATTAACTCACCACTAACTCACTGACTCACCTAGACTCTAGTCCTGTAAGTGCCACTCATGGTAAGTGCCCTACAGAGGTGTACCATTATTTATTTATTTATTTATTGTTTTTCATTTATTTTTTATACCTTTATTGTTATTATTTATTTATTTATTTTTGAGACCTATTTTCACTCTTATTGCCCAGGCTGGAGTGCAATGGCGTGATCTTGGCTCACTGCAACCTCTGCCTCCTGGTTCAAGCGATTCTTCTGCCTCAGCCTCCCGAGTAGCTGGGATTACAGGCACCTGCCACCATGCCTGGCTAAATTTTTGTATTTTTAGTAGAGACGGAGTTTCACTATGTTGGCCAGGCTGGTCTTGAACTCCTGACCTCATGATCTGCCTGCTTCAGCCTCCCAAAGTGCTGGAATTACCGGCGTGAGCCACTGCACCCGGCCAAAATGTTGCTATTTCAGTTCAGAGTTGAGGTGGATTTATTTAACCACACACACACACTTCTGCTATTGATAAGGATTAAAAGTTTTGGTATATTAAGATTATTAAATTTATTAAGATTATGGCCAGATGTGGTGGTTGACACCTGTAATCCCAGCACTTTGGGAGGCCGAGGGGGGCAGATCACTTGAGGCCAGGAGTTTGAGACCAGTCTGGTCAACATGGTGAAACCCTGTCTCTACTAAAAAAAAAAAAAGAAAGAAAAAAAAATAAGAAAGAAAAATATTAGCGGGACATGGTGGCAGTATCCTGCAATCCCAGCTACCCTGGTGGCTTAGGTACAATGATTGCTTGAACCTGGCAAGTGGAGGTTGCAGTGAGCCAAAAAGATCACACCACTGCACTGCAGCCTGGGTGACAGAGTGAGATTCTGTCTCCAAAAAAAAAAAAAAAAAAAGCTTATTAAGATTATTAGTTTATTAAGATTTTTAGTATGAAGATTAAGGTTTAGATATTTAATTCTGCTATTGATGAGGATTAAGATTATTAGGATTAAGATTTTTTAGTATTTAGGGGTTTCTTATTTATTGACACAACAATGAGATTTGTCATTATTAGGTCAAGTTATTGGGTCAGAATTATAAAAATGCTGAATAATTATTAGTGACATTTAAATTTAAAGATTGTCAATGTCTGAGATTATTAAAAAAAAAAGAACTTAGGTATGTACCCCAAATGTGTATCTCAAATTTAAGTTGTCCTTAACATTTGCTGTAAGTCTAAAAGTAAATGTTTTAAATCGCATCTTAAGTTTACATATTTTAAGCCTCATTCATGTCTACTCAATTATTTCATATACCGGTGGAAGCTTGAGGTGTCTTGGCTCTTAAACTACATGGTAAAACATCTGTAAGTTGAAGTGTAACTTGGGAACACAGGGAAATACTGATATTGAATTCTATTCCATCTACTGCACTAAAAACAATTTCTAGGCCAGGCATGGTGGCTCACTCCTGTAATCCCAGCACTTTAGGAGGCCGAGGTGGGCTGATCACTTGAGGTCAGGAGTTCGAGGCCAGCCTGGCCAACATGGTGAAACCCTGTCTCTGCTAAAATACAAAATTAGCCAGGCGTGGTGATGAGCGCCTGTAGTCCCAGCTACTTGGGAGGCTGAGGCAGGAGAATCGCTTGAACTCGAGAGGTGGAGGTTGCAGTGAGCTGAGATTGAGCCACTGTACTCCAGCCTGGGTGACAGAGCAAGACTCTGTCTCCAAAAAAAAAANGGAAATACTGATATTGAATTCTATTCCATCTACTGCACTAAAAACAATTTCTAGGCCAGGCATGGTGGCTCACTCCTGTAATCCCAGCACTTTAGGAGGCCGAGGTGGGCTGATCACTTGAGGTCAGGAGTTCGAGGCCAGCCTGGCCAACATGGTGAAACCCTGTCTCTGCTAAAATACAAAATTAGCCAGGCGTGGTGATGAGCGCCTGTAGTCCCAGCTACTTGGGAGGCTGAGGCAGGAGAATCGCTTGAACTCGAGAGGTGGAGGTTGCAGTGAGCTGAGATTGAGCCACTGTACTCCAGCCTGGGTGACAGAGCAAGACTCTGTCTCCAAAAAAAAAAAAAAAATTATAAACAGAAAAGGACTATGTCCTACATATGTAATGTAACAGTCACAATCACAAATACACCAAACTGTGTAAACCTATGTAAGAAAACCTCAGTTTATATGCTTTCCTGTTAATTTTAGTTTTACTTATTTGCCTTGTTAGCATTCATTAGCATGATTGAAAAATTATCAAAACCAATCATTCCAGGTAAATCCTATTCATTCACTCAAAATATAAATTGTAATTACTGAAAGAAAAAAATCCAACTTCTTGGCTTCCTCTTATGATGGTTGTACACACTGAGATATTGGCGTCATTGTTCTTTGTTAGCATAGGGATATGGCTCAATGCCTGGCTCTCACCTCATCTTGTTCTCTTTCTTCTTGGCTCACAAATCTTCCAAGTCTTCCAGACCTGTTCTGGCCATAGGGCATTTTCACTTGAATTTGGACTGGCCCCTGGACTGGCTCTTTCTCTTTGTTCAAATCTTAGCTCTTCAGTGAGGCTGTCCCAGACCACACTGTCCTGTTGCCAGGCCAACCCTCATAGAGGACACTGTTTTGTGAACCATGGGCTCTCCTGCATGGGGCATAGGGCTGGGCATGGAGGCAATACAGAGGGTAGGTATCTAAGAGCTCTGAAAGCCTGGCTGGTAAATACCATCCCCTCTAAAAGGAACCCCACAGGTTACACCTAGGACTTCTTGTGCTAGAAACAAGGAAGTTTTTAAACCTACCTAAGGTTATAGCCAAAGGATGTATGAGTGGCCTGGGAAAGAACAATGTTTATAATCGATTGAAACACATAAAACCTTCAAAAATTCATGAGTCTATAATGATACTTAAAAACAGAATCTCTAGGCCAGACACTGCGGCTCACGCCAGTAATCCCAGCACTTTAGGAGGTCGTGGCAGGCAGATGGCTTGAGCCCAGCAGTTCGAGACCAGCCTGGGCAACATGACGAAACCCCGACTCTACTAAAAATACAAAAATTAGCTGGGTATGGTGGCATGTGCCTGTAATCCCAGCTACTCAAGAGGCTGAGGTGGGAGGATGGCTTGAGCCCCGGAGGTAGGGGTTGCAGTGAGTCTAGATCATGCCACTGCACTCCAGCCTGGGCAACAGAGTGAGACCCTGTCTCAAAAAGAGAAAAAAAGAAAAAAAAAAAGAAAGAAAAAAGGAAAATCTGAAAAAAGCCTAAAAAGGGAGAAAATAAGCATTTATATTGTTCATGAGGAATTGAATTCAGGGTAACTAAATAGCCCCAGTTGTTAAGAAGAAGCTATACCTTATATATCGATGCCAGCAACAAATATAAAAATGATAGAATTTGAAAAGCATGATTTTGTGATCCTTTGAGCAGGGATAATCAGTTGGAATTAAATCACTGGTTGGGTAGCTTATGGGGTGCTGGGCATCATATGGAGCCAAATTCACAGTGTGCAGATGACATATTGCCACAGGGGAAACAGGAAAACAGCATCATAAAGATGTCACGGCTGAGGCAGGAGAATCACTTGAGGTCAGGAGTTGGAGATCAGCCTGGGCAACATGGTAATACCCCTGCCTCTGAAAAAAGAAATAGCCAGGCACAGTGGTGCATGCCTGTAGTCCCAGCTAACTGGGAGGCTGGGATGGGAGGACTGCTTGAGCCCAGGAGTTCAAGATTACAATGAGCTATGATCGTGCTACTATAGTGCAGCCTGGGTGATGGGGTGAGACCATGTCTGTGGGGGAAGGAAAGACATCAGGCCAATACTAATCCAAATCAACAATTTACTACACATGGGTCCACCAGATATCATGAACTTCTGATGTGGGGTAATATAAAGTACATATTGTCATTTCTGGTTTTGTCTATATATATTTTGATTTCTTTTTTTTTTGTAAGAGCTCTGAAGTCAGACTGCCTGATTCTAATCTTAATTCCCCTATTTCTAGATTGGGATCTTGAGCAGTTTATGCAAACTCTCAGAGCCTCTTAGGATTTTGTGAGGATCTAACGAGAATATTTGTGCAGTTGTTGGAATGAGGCTGGGTACTTAAAACACTCAATACTCAATACATTAGCTATTATCATTATAAGTGCTCTATTCTTCCTTTTCTTATTTTGTTTTATTTTAGAAAGGTTCTTGCTCTGTCACCCAGGCTGGATTGCAGTGGTGCAATCATGGCTCACTGCAGCCTTGACCTCCCTGGTCTCAGGCGATCCTTCCACCTCAGCCTCCCAAGTAGCTGGGACTACAGGTGCACCCCACCACACCCAGCTAATTAAAAAAAAAATTGCAGAGATGGGGTTTCACCATATTGTCCAAGCTGGTCTCAAACTCCTGGGCTCAAGCAATCTGCCCACCTCGGCCTCCCAAAGTGCTAGGATTATAGGTGGGAGCCACCTCACCCAGCACCTATTATTTCTTGAATAAATGCATACTGTTGTCGTAATAGCCATAGATAGCTATATAGCTCTCCTCCCCCTTCCACCCAGTTCAGCCCATGGGATTCTAGACTTTCAGCATGGGATAATTTGAGAATCATCAAGGCATCAGGACCCAAGTTTCAGGCTCTCCTCCCATCATTAACCCATCCTGAAGGCCTGAGGAAGTCAGTTAAGGGCTCTGAACCTGGGCTTCCTCATGAACCTGGAAGAAAAGTGGGCAGGGCCTCAAATCTGTGGCCTACGGGGAGAAAAGTGATACACACTTGGGCAGGAAGGTATTGTTCAGTGTGACTATCTGCTAAATCCCTGGGGCACCATCCAGCTAAGATAAAATGTGATGGTTCCCACTCTCAGTAGACAATATACCAATCCTATTTTTCTTAAATTTACAGAAATGAGGCTGGGCGAGGTGGCTTACGCCTGTAATCCCAGCACTTTGGGAGGCCAAGGTGGGCGGATCACAAGGTCAGGAGTTCGAGACCAGTCAGGTCAATATGGTGAAACCCCGTCTCTACTAAAAATACAAAAAATTAGCTGAGCCTAGTGGTGTGCACCTGTAATCCCAGCTACTCGGGAGGCTGAGGCAGGAGAATCGCTTGAACCTGGGAAGTGGAGGATGCAGTGAGCCGAGACTGCACCACTGCACTCCAGCCTGGGCAACAGAGTGAGACTGTTACAACAATAAATGAAATAAAATAAAATAAAATAAATTTATCAGAATGAAACTGAGACCCGCCCTAATTCTATTTCCTGGAATTAGTGAACAAATGTTTGTTTACTGAATCCTATAAAGGATAAATATAATGTTTTCATTTTTTATTATAATTCTTCCAGAATAGATTCCATAGCACATATCCCCCTGTAAAACACTATAGTGCATTCATTTATGCCACTGGTTTCCTGTCTCCCCTGATAGACTGTCAGCTTCATGAAGGGCGGGAACTTTGTTTTGTTCCTTAACACTGCTCAAGCATGTATAGCATTCCTGGTACATGGCAGGGGGTTGATAGATACCAGTTTAATTGTTCAAAAATCAAGCTTGGGTTTTGATTTGTTCACTGAATGCAAATTTACTCTAAGCTTGATTTCACAATCTTGATCCACAAGAAGTAAAAATATGGGGTTTAGGTACACAGCCTGTGAAACGAATACCATTGTTCTCCTTCCAAGACTGTTTTGAGACAGGGAAGTGTCACAGCTGTCAAAAGCTTGGGTGAGAGGACTGATGTAATAATGTGTGATGTGTCACTTGGCACAGCAAGGTCAGGGTTTTTCCCATAATTCTTCTGCTTGTGTTAATTACAGGAAGTAAGGTGGAATCTGGATTCCCAGGCATGCCTCTCTTGTTGGTCTAAATGAGCATGGCTGATCACAAAGGAGCTGAGAGCCTCAATCCTTGGGAGTGTACTGGGAAAGTGGGCAGGAAGTGGAGACTATGTTTAGCACAGTCTCAGCAAGAGATGGGGTGAGCCCCAGGCACTACCGCCTCCTCAAAAGGGTTGTCCCACTCAGTGAGAGTCACATTCAGTGAACAGCAATGTGACACCTACTCTGTCAGGGCGTAGAATAGCCCATGAGACTCAGAAGTTGAACACCGAGCTGTAGGTCACACAGCTAGAAACTATGGCAGTGAGATAACCCAATCTAGGGCTTTCTGCCTTGAAGATGTGGACTTTTCCCACTGCCCTGTCTGCCTTTGGCATCTCCAGCTCCCAAACAAATATGTACAGAGAGCTGATTATGAGCCAAGCACCATTCTAGGCGCCTGGAAGTCATAAGTGAACAAAGCAAAGATTTCTGACCTGATGGATGGGATGTGGAATGCGAGAGAAAGAGCCGAAGGTCATGCCAGGAGTTTTGCCCTGAACTCCGGGATGGAACTGCCATCATGTGAGATGGGGAATCTATGGATGGGGCAACTTTAGGAGAAGAGGGGAAGTCCTGCTCTTTAAATATTTGTAGAAGCACGTTTTGCCTTTTCTGCCCACCTTATTTTCTTCCACACAGTCCTGCCTCAGCATTAACACCTGTTCTCCAGACAGATCCCTATTAGCCCTTACATCTTTATCTCTATCCCTGGTTCAAGGAATGGGATTTCAAATGAATAAGACATACTATTCTTTTTTCAAGGCTAGTCATAGATATTTTCAAAGATGTTTTACCAACATTAATTCTCATCACCAGTATGTGACCTTACTGAACTTGTTTTAATTTAATTCGATTTTATTTTTTGAGACAGGCTGGTCTTGAACTCCTGGCCTCAAGTTATCCACCCACCTTGTCCTCCCAAAGTGCTGGGATAAAAGGTGCGAGCCACCATGCCCAGCCAGACATACTATTTGATAGCGCAATTGGTGACTACAGTCAATAGTAACTTAATTGTACAATTTGAAATAGCTAAAAGAGTGTAATTGGATTGTTTGTAACTCAAAGGATAAACACTTGAAGGGATGGATGCCCCATTCTCCATGATGTGATTATTATGCATTGCACGCCTGTATCAAAACATCATATGGCCGGGCACAGCAGCTCACAGCGGATTCCCAGGCATGCCTCTCTTGTTGGTCTAAATGGGAATGGCTGATCACAAAGGAGCCGACCAAGGCTGAGAGCCTCAATCCTTGGGAGTGGACTGGGGAAGTGGGCAGGAAGTGGAGACTATGCTTAGCACAGTCTCGGCAAGAGATGGGGTGAGCCCCAGGCAGCACTGCCTCCTCAAAAGAGTTGTCCCAGTCGGTGAGAGTCACATTCAGTTAACAGTGATGTGACACATAACTCTGTAGGTGTAGTCCCAACACTTTGGGAGGCCGAGGTGTGTGGATCCCTTGAGCTCAGGAGTTTGAGACTAGCCTGGCCAACATGGTGGAACCCTGTCTCTACTGAAAATACAAAAATCAGCTGGTATGGTGGTGGGTGCCTATAATCCCAGCTACTAGGGAGGCTGAGGCAGGAGAATCGCTTGAACCTGGGAGGTGGAGGTTGCAGTGAGCCGAGATTGCACCACTGCACTCCAACCTGAGCGACAGAGAGAGATACTGTTTAAAAAAAAAAAAAAAAAAAAAAAAAATCATGTACTCCATAAATATATACACCTTATATGTGCCTACAAAAATTAAAAACTACTATTTTTTGAGATGGAATTTCACTGTTGAAGGAAGGCTGGGGCAGTGGCCAAAGGGTACTTACTTGATAGAGTTGTTTATGTTGTTTATCTGTGTGCACTGTTTTTTGCTTCCCTTCTTTTTTTTTTTTTTTTTTTTTGAGACAGTATATGTTGCTCTGTTGGCCGAGGCTGGAAGTGCAGTGGCACATCTCAGCTCACTGCAACTCCAACTTCCCTGTTCCAATGGGATTCTTCTTCTGCCTTCCCAGCCTCCCAAGTAATGCTGGAGAATTACAGGCACTGTGCAATTTTTGTATTTTTATGTAGCTTATTGTGCGGGGTTTCATCTCTTATGTTGGGTCAGGATGGTCGCGATCTCCTGACTGTGATCCTGCCTTGCCCTAGCTCTCGCTAATTAGTGCTTGGGATTTGACATGGCTACATGGTTAGGGGTCCTTGGCTGCTGTGACCGAGGAGGGTGCATCACGAGGTCAGGAGATCGAGACCATCCTGGCCAACATGGTGAAACCCCGTCTCTGCTAAAAATACAAAAAAAATTAGCCAGGCACAGTGGCTGGTGCCTGTAGTCCCAGCTACTAGGGAGGCTGAGGCAGGAGAATGGTGTGAACCTGGGAGGTGGGAGCTTGCAGTGAGCCGAGATCGTGCCACTGCACTCCAGCCTGGGCGACAGAGGGAGACTCCATCTCAAGAAAAAAAAAAAAGGAATTAGTTACAAATTCATCAACAGAAAGATTCAGAGGATTTTGATAACTGCATAGAAATCTGATCAGTCAGATCAAGTATAATCACGTAAGTTCTGCTAAGGCCCCAGGACTCCCTCAACATGCCTTGTGTGTGGAGGCACCATGAGAAGAGGAGGAAGCCCTACCATGTGGACCCCTAAGATATTTGCCTGAGTCCACTCACCAGGACACCCCAGAACAAAAGGCACTTTCTTGTGGTTCCAGGAAGAATTAATTATTTATATTCAGGAAGCACAAATTCCAAGAAGCAAGACACAAGGCCATTTTTATCCCCTTTCATACAATAGAAACTTTTTTTTGAGATGGAGTCTTGCTCTGTCACCCAGGCTGGAGTGCAATGGCGTGATCTTGGCTCACAGCAACTTCCGCCTCCCGCATTCAAGCAATTCTCGTGCCTCAGTCTCCTGAGTAGCTGGGATTACAGGCGTGTGCCACCACACTCAGCTGATTTTTGTATTTTTAGTAGAGACGGGTTTTACCATGTTGGCCAGGCTGGTCTTGAACTCCTGAGCTCAGGTGATTCTCCCACCTTGGTCTCCCAAAGTGCTGGATTACAGGCGAGAGTCATCACACCTGGCCCCAAAATTTTGTTTTTTAGGAAAGGTTTATTTGCTGCCCTTATCATCTACTTACATGTGCCATGGATTAGCCATATTGTGAATGTGGATTATTTAAATGTATGCATATCTTTCAAGTTGAGCAACAGTTACTTTCTCCTTTAATTAGTTTATAAACCACGTGCTTTCTGCTATCTTTGCTGAGAGAAAATACTTTATTTGTATATGGCCTCTAAGTGAGATGACTTTTTCCCTCCCCAAGATGATTAATTTCTGATTTCACTTGCATAGGAAAACAAATAGCTCAGATTCTAGTTGTTAAAGGAAAACATTTCGAGTCCACACAGATGAAGTAATCTCTTTGTAATTCACATCTCTATCTAAACCTTTGGTTTTTCTTCTCTACTCCCTTCCTGGATTTCCTCAACCCCTTATCCAAAGTACAAGACAGTCCCTGACACACCATGGTTCCATTTAACAATTTTTCAGCTTTACGAAGGTGTGAAAGTCATACACATTCAGTAGAAACCATACTGTGAGTATTCACACAACCGTTGTGTTTTTCATTGTTAGTACAGTATTCAATAAATGACATGAAATATTCAACACTTAGTTAGAAAGTAGGCTTTGTGTTAGATGATTTTGCCCAACTGTTGGCTAGGCATGGTGCACACCTGTAGTCCTAGCTACTCAGGAGGCTGAAGCAAGAGGATAATTTGAGCCCAGGAGTTCAAGGCTGCAGTGAGTTACAATTGTGTCACTGCACTGCAGCCTGGGAGACAGAGAGAGATCCTGTCTCTATGGAAATATATATATATATCTATTATTTTGCCCAACTGTAGGGTAATATAAGTGTTCTGACCATGTTTCAGGTAGGCTAGACTAAGCTATGATGTTCGGTAGGTTAGGTGTCTTAAGCAAATTTTCTTTCTTAATTTTTTTTTTTTTTGGTAGAGATGGGATCTCACTGTGTTGCTCAGGCTGGTCTAAAATAGCTGGGTCCAAGTGATCCTCCTGCCTTAGCCTCCCAAAATGCCAGGATTACAGGTGGCCTCCTTTCCCAGCTGTGCATTTTCAACATACAGTGTTTTCAACTGACAATGAGTTTATCAGTATATATCTACGTTCTAGTCTGAAACCTGATTTTCGCTTTTAAAGGGGCTTTAACTGTCTAAAATTAGTGACTGGTTATTTATAATGGGCAGAAGCAGTTACAGTGCAGGGTGCTGTGAATAATGACTGCAGATCTATCTATTAGGTTGGTGCAAAAAGTATTGCCATTACTTTCAACGGCAAAAACCTCAGTTGCTTTTGCACCAACCTATAATCGGACACTTGCTAAATCCACTTCATCAGGATTCACTTGCAGAGTCACCTGCTGGACCCTGATGTCTCCGTGGAGCCACCACCCATTAAAGTCACCAGCGACTTCACGCCAATCCATGAACCCTCGGCAGTCCTTATTCTGGTCCTGAGTCTTGACTCTGCCTTGGTTGCAGTGACCCCACCCTTACCCACCCTTTCCTGCCACTCCTCCTCCCTCTGGCCACTCCCTCTGAGTTGCCCTCATGGTTCCCTTTCCTTTGCCCACCTGTGAAGTATTAGTGTCCCTGAGGGTGTCCTCTTGCTCTAACAGGGGTTTGTGACTTACAGTTTCTCACATAGGTCCATGAATGGAATCCCCTAAAATGATGCAAACATTCCATATTCCTGTCCATGTTTTCTGGAGACAGGGTCCTGAGTTTTCATGATCATTAAGTATCCACGACCCCGTAAGAACCAGTGGAGAGAAGGCAGGAGATGAGGAAAGGATGCAGATGCTCTGCAGCTGTATTTGGGAACTGCCCATTGGACATCTCCAGCTGGATATCACACAGGCACCTGTGATTCAATGTGGCTACAATGAAAACAAACTCCTCAAGCAGTTTCCCATCCCTGTGTTTCTTCTGTATGTGGCATTGTCATTCACTCTGCTTCCCAAGTTAGAACCCTGGGGAGTGTCTCACTTGTTAATTTACCCTCATCTCTTATACCCAACCCATCACCAGTTTGTACCTCTTCATCCCTGGCTTCCTCTCCATCCCTTTAGTGCCTGCCCAATTCAGGCACTCACCTCCTCTCACCTTAACCATTGTCATAGTTTCCTTGCCAACTTCTTGCCTATTGTTCTTATACTTCCATTTCTTCTTCCCATGACTGCTCAAAAGGTATGTCACACATGATGGACATTTGATCACGCCATTCCCCTGCTCAGCATTGCTTAACGGCTCTCTATTGCTCACAGAAGAAAAACCCACCTCATTACTTCATTCTTCAACATGATTTGGTCAGTGTACAGAACTCCTTGTGGCCTCTAGATAATGCTAGGGTTTGCACATGCTGTTTCTCTGCATGGGGCATTGCCTCCACGACTCCCTCCTCCTTTTTCATTCTCCACACGCAGCCCACCAGGCAAAGCCCCTCATCCATCTAAGGCTGCCTCCTCTTTGAGGTCTTCCTGGTTGCCCCAGGTGACAGAGGCCAGGTTGTTGGAATCTGCCTACTTACTGGGAGCATCCACCCAGAGACACACCTCCAACCTTCGCACCCCCATTTATGCTGTGTTTTCTTTTTTTTTTTTCCCCTAAGATGGAGTCTTGCTCTGTTGCTCAGGCTGGAGTGCAGTGGTGCGATCTTGGCTCACTACAACCTCAGCCTCCCTAGTTCAAGTGATTCTCCTGCCTCAGCTTCCCAAGTAGCTGGGATTACAGGCACGGGCCACCACACCCGGCTAATTTTTGTATTCTTAGTAGAGACAGGGTTTCACTGTGTTAGCCAGGCTGGTCTCGACCTCGACCTCGTGATCCATCTGCCTTGGCCTCCCAAAGCGCTGGGATCACAGGCGTAAGCCACCTCGCCCGGCCCTATGCTGCATTTTCATTTTATGCTGGAGTGAGGCTTGAAACCTGAAATGGCTTATGCAAGGCAGTATACTTGATGTATAGAGAACCAAAACTAGATTAACAGAAGGAACAAAAGGCAGGTCTAGATGCAGAGGTCTGAGCATCCAAATCTTTCCAAGCTAAAGGGGAATGAGGCAGATGTACAGAGAATCCTAAAACTCACATGGGGGCTCACTCCCTTTCATCCCCTCATCGATTCCACTATCACGTGCTGAGATATAGTTGTGGCTTTGAGGATTAAACCAGATAGCAAGGTGGAATTGTTCCTAGATCTAAATGCACTTCACGGCAATTATCTACTTTCTGTTTTGTTGAACCCTGATTAGCCTCAATAGAGAAGGCACCAGGTTCAGAGGCCAGAGGAGACTCAGAGCCAGCAAACGAGGCATGGGGTTCTATTAGGGGCTTCCATAAACGGGAGAGAGTCCAGTGGCCGTGGGCTGCACAGCCTTACATACAGTCCAGTGGAAGCAGCTGGACAAGAGAGCCACAAGTGCTTGCAAACAGCGTGCAGTTTATACAGTATTTTCACTTAACACCCTCCTCCTAACGACCCCCACCTGGCAGCCTTCATGTAACCCAAAACTCAGGACCTCAATCCTCTGTATGACCTGAGTTCCATGGGGTGGGCTGAAGGCTGAGTGGTTCCTCATAGGCAAGGAATGAATCTTCAGGTTGGCCACTCTGAGATTCCCTAGCTCAGAACACACTTGGGTGCATCTGCCATACAGGGTCATTCTAAGGGTATGTCTAAGCTATTGCTATCCTGTGCATTTACATAGACTTAATTTCCTCTGATGGTCTATGAAATTCTTGAAAGCAAATACTCTTCAAATTTTTCTCCTCAGGGCCTAGCACTATGCAGCAAACTATACAAGTCCACCCTCACGATGAGGGAGAACAACTTTTGTTGTTAAGAATAAATTTTTTGAATGATTCAGTGAAATACTGAACTAGAAAGAATACATTTTCTAATAATTATTTTTGTTGTTATTTTTGAGACAGGGTCTCACTCTCACCCAGGTCGGAGTGCAGTGGTGCGATCTCAGCTCACTGCAACCTCTGCCTCCCAGACTCAAGTGATCTTCCCACCTCAGCCTCCCAGGTAGCTGGGACCACAAGTGAGCACCACCACGCCTGGCTAATTTTTTGTATTTTTGGTAGAGATGGAGTTTTGTCACATTGGCCAGGTTGATCTCGAGCTCCTGACTTCAAGTGATCCGCCTGCCTCAGCCTCCCAAAGTGCTGGAATGACAGCAACTTCTGTTTCCAAGTCAGCATCTCTAGCCCCGTCCTCTCCTCCTTGCTCTGTTTTGATCTCCGGTTGCCACCTAGGCATTGTTGCACCAAGCTTTCCTCTCCTGTTATGGAGCACATTGGGCCATGAGCCCTCTAATACCTCTCCCAAATCTAGGATTTGGTTCAGGGCAACCGCACCTGACAAACCGATGATCTTAGAAAAATGCACGACTTGTACGATCTAAGATTTCACTTCTAGAAATCTGTCTTATAGAAATACACAAATCCTAAACACACAGCTACAAAGGTGTTCATTATAGTATTAATAAAAGAAAAACATTAGAATAGCTTATAGAGAAAGTGTTGAATTATGGTATATTCACACCATGAGGGAATAAGTAACAGAATAAGGCACATCTGTAAGAATTGACCCAAAAGTATTTCGGAAAGTATTGAGGCAATAAAAGGTACAGAACAGTATTTATACTATTATCCCATTTGTGGGCATATTGGGGGAAAGCACGCATACATATAAATCAAAGTTTAAAGAAGGATTACGAAATTTAAACATCTTTGGGACTAAACTGAAAGCTACAAGACAGGTATGAGCCTGAGAAAAGATAAAGTATTAAATATCAAGAAAGTTTTACGACTAGGCTGTGTGGTGGCTCACGGCTGTAATCCCAGTACTTTGGGAGGCTGAGGCTGGCAGGTTGCTTTGAGTCCAGGAGTTCGAGACCAGCCTGGGCAATGTGGTGAAACCCTGTTTCTACAAAAAATAGGAAAATGAGCTGGGCATGGTGGCACGTGCCTGTATTCCCAGCTACTTGGGAGCTGAAGCCGGAGAACTGCTTGAGCCAGGAGAGTGGAGGTTTGCAATGAGCCGAGATGGCGCCACTACACTCCAGCCTGGGCAACAAGAGTGGAACTCTGTCTCAAAAAAAAAAAAAAAACAAAAAAAATCTTAGGACTAATCTTGTTAAATCTCTGTGGGTGTGGAGGAGACCCTGATGTGGGAAGGAACTTTGAACCTATAAGGCTTTGTGGCCAGACAGACCGGCAGAAAATAAAGTAAAAGTGCCAGGGGTGACCCTTAAGGCATTTGCATTCTAAGAGCCATGGGAAGCCACTGGGAGGTTTTGAACAGGGGAGAACGGATATGGTCAAGGGTCAGATTGGAAGTTGGGATGCCAGAAGGATTTTTGCAGGAGTCCAGACCAACGATTTTAATAACTAGGCCAGGGGTTGTGGCAACATGGAAAGGAAGATAGGGACAGATGGAGAGACAGAGCCACTGAAGATAACCTGGCTGTCACTTACTGAGATAACCAACCATACAGATTGGCTGTTGGGTGTCCATAGGGAGCCCTGGAGATGTTTGAGGTTCTCATGGGGTCATTCAAGCATTAAGAAGATAATTGGAATTAGAAGCCAAGCAGGAGATAAAAATGTGAGTTGGCAGGAAGCTAGATATATAGACTCAATAAGAGAAAAACGTCCAGGATTAATAAGAGCTCCAACATTTCATTACAAGGATTTAATGAGAAAAGACATTTAAAATACTGACACAGGCTGGGTGCGGTAGTTCACAATTGTAATCCCAGCACTTTGGGAGGCTGAGGCAGGAGGATTGCTTGAACTCAGGAGTTTGAGACCGGTCTGGGCAACATAGTGAGACCTTGTGTCTGCTAAAAATAAAAAATTAGCCAGGCATGGTGGTGCGCACCTGTTGTCTCATTAATCAAGAGGCTAAGGTGGGAGGATCGCTTAAGCCCAGGAGGTCTCAGGGCTGCAGTGAGCTGTGATGGCCTCACTGCACTCCAGCTTTGGTGACAGAGCAAGACCTTGTCTCAAAATAAATATAATAATAAACCAACACAGTGCCTGGAATATAGTAGGTACTTCATAAATGCTAGTTTTCTTCCCCTCAAGAAACACTTGCTAAATGAGGTGACTGTCAACAATTAATCCCAAACCAGAACGATTTTTAGGGTTAAACATGCAGGCCGGGTGTGGTGGCTCAGGCCTGTAATCCCAGCACTTTGGGAGGCTGAGGCGGGCGGATCACGAGGTCAGGAGATAGAGACCAGCCTGGCCAACATGGTGAAACCCCGTCTCTACTAAAATACAAAAAATTAGCTGGGTGTGGTGGTGGGCGCCTGTAGTCCCAGCTACTCAGGAGGCTGAAGCAAGAGAATCGCTTGAACCCGGGAGGCGGAGGTTGCAGTGAACCGAGATCGCGCCATTGCACCCTGGCCTGGTGACAGAGCCAGACTCCGTCTCAAAAAGAGGTTAAGCATGCAAATAGGGTTACAGGCTGTTTCAGAATATGAGCCATCACATGCTTATTGAGTTACACAAAGAAGACAGCAAACAGGATTGCCAACTTAAAATGCCTTTCCTGTTTTCAGAAAAAGAAATGCAGTTCTCTGTACCTACCGTTGAAGCCATAGGCGATCTCTGTGCTCCCTTGTGGCTCTGCTCTGCTTTGTCAGGTGAAAGGTTCCCGGGATGACAGATTCAGGCCCAGCTCTCCATCGAGAGTGCTCTGTCCCCTGTGAGGATGTTTGTGAGTCCTTCCGCCTGGGCGTGATAAACCCATCTTAGAGGATCTGCCTATCCCACCCTGATCTGTCCCACCCTAGGGTAGAGTCCCCCCAAAAGAGGCAATACAAACTTCTGAGTTTTCAGCTATGGAAAAAAATAATAAGAAGATGGGCACAATGGCTGACATCTGTAGTCCCAGCTACTCAGAAAGCTGAGGCAAGAGGATCGTTTGAGCAGGAATTTGAGGTTGCAGTGAGCAATTGCACGATTGCACTGCAGCCTGGGTGACAGAGCAAGAGTCTGTCTCTAAAAAATAATAAATAAATAAATAAATAAATAAATAAATTAATTAATTAATTAATTTCTAGTAACAACTAAGGGAAAGGGTTTGGAGGTTTGCTGAGGAGATGCATCTTAGCGATTCCAGTACTTTGTGTCCCTTATTTTAATTAAAAGAACCAAATTGACTTTTCCCAGGACAACCTGACTTATTAGTGTTTTTGTGTTACTAAAGCTTGTCGACTAGAGAATTTCAGATGCTGTTCTGAAGGTGAGTGAAAGTGGAGTGCAGTAACTTGAATCTAGAGTTTGAGCTTTAACAATTGGGAGGCTGATATGAGGCAGAGACTGGGAAAGGGACAAGTTTGGGGGAGAACCCCAGGGCTGCATCTGTTAATATTGAGATGCTACTGGACACCCAAGTGGAGATGCCAAGGAGGCTAGAGCTAGAATAAAGTCAGAGCTAAAGATAGAAATTTAGGACTTGGCCGGGCGCAGTGGCTCACGCCAGTAATCCCAGCACTTTGGGAAGTTGAGGTGGGCAGGTTGCCTGAGGTCAGGGGTTCAAGACCAGCCTGGTGGTGTTGGTCTTCACCAACATGGTGAAACCCTGTCTCTGCTAAAAATACAAAAATTAGCCGAGTGTGGTGGTGCATGCCTGTAGTCCCAGCTACTTGGGAAGCTGAGGCGGGAGAATTGCTTGAGCTCAGGAGGTGGAGGTGCAGTGAGCTGAGATTGGGCCACTGCCCTTATAGCCTGGGTGACAGAGTGAGACTCTGCATAAAATAAAATAAAATAAAATAAAATAAAATAAATAAATTGTGCACAAGCTGTGCCCCTCCTTGTGCCCAGAGCTGCATGATGTACAACAGATGTGTGAGTCACTCATGCACTACCCTGAGCATCAACATAAAGTGACATTTCTTTGTGTTTAAGGGTGGTTCCCTTTGGTCACTTACAGAAATCCATTTAGTCTCTCTCTCTTTCCTCCCTAGCCCTATTTTCAATAGCTCAGCCCCTGACATGTACAAGGAGATAGAAAACATTTGGATAACCAAACGATGATCCCATCCAGGTCACCAAGCCAGGGTGAACACANGTCCCAGCTACTTGGGAAGCTGAGGCGGGAGAATTGCTTGAGCTCAGGAGGTGGAGGTGCAGTGAGCTGAGATTGGGCCACTGCCCTTATAGCCTGGGTGACAGAGTGAGACTCTGCATAAAAATAAAATAAAATAAAATAAAATAAAATAAATAAATAAATAAATAAATAAATTTAGGACTGATTGTCATTTAAATCAAAGGTGATGAACTTTTTAAATGCCATGGACCCCTTTGGCAGTCTGGTGAAGCCTACAGCCCCCTTCTCAGAATGATGCTTTTAAATGCATAAAATAAAATACATAAGATTGCAAAGGAAAACTATATTAAAATATAAGTAGGTATTAAAAAATTGTGATAAAGTAATATAATAACTTGTATTAATACATAAAATAACAGATTTATATATCTAATAACTAACATAATTGCAAGTAGTATAAAAAAGATAAAAATAGTTTTAGATGTCTGGAAGAACTGTAATACAACATGAACATGTTCGTGCTTGGTGACAGAGCCCCAGATATGGCAGTACCACTGCTTTATTTATGAATGAAAGAAATATTAACTTTCAGATAGAGATTAGTGAAGATAGAATATTTTTTCCCATTCAACTTCATGGATCCCTTAAATGATATTTAAAGCTATAGAACACGATGAAATCTACTAGTATGTGGATAAAGAAGAACAAGCGTTCCTAGGACTAATCTGGGATGTTCTTATATCAGGAGATTGAACGAAGGTAGAGGAGCTTAAAAGAGACTGAGAAGGCACAGGCAGTGAGGTAGGAGAGGAACCAAGAGGGGAGAAGTCGGTAAGTCAAGACAAGAAAATGTCTATGGGAAGGAGTCAAGGATCTGTATTCTTCATGACCTTCAGGGATTTATTGTGTACACAGATGATTTAGATTCCTCTTTACTGGACTGTTCCCATTGTTCATTCAGCTACTATTTTTCAACCAAAACAATATAGCAAGCAAGGTGTTCTAGGGCTGGGAATACAGAAATAATGATCACTTCCTCTGTGCTAGGCACTCAGTATTCAAGAATTGAATCCTATCACATCCATATTATTATTACTTTCACCAGTAGGTGGGATTAGGGCATTTATCAGAATCATCTAAGCGTTTTGCTAACAAAGGAAAAGAAAAAAGATGGCCGTGGCCCACCCCAGACATTCTGAGTCAGAATGGGAAGTTGGGATGCCCATGTCCCACTGTGTTTCCAATAAATTGCACAGGTGATTTACATTTGTTTATTTGTTTATTTTTGTAGAGATGGGGTTTCACTATGTTGCCTCCTGCTTTGGCTTCTCAAAGCAATGGGATTATAGGCGTAAGCCACCAAGACTGGCCTGATTTCCATGCTGACCAAAGTTTGTCTTTGATTTTTAAAATTATCTTTTTTTGTAGATTTAAAAAAATTTATCTTTAATTTTTGTGGGTACATAGTAGGTGTACATATTTATGGGGTACATGAGATTGTTTTGATACAGGTATGCAATATGTAATAATCACATCATGGAGAACAGGCTGTTCATCCCCTCAAGGATTTATCCTCTGTGTTACAAAAAAAATCCAATTACACTTTTTTTTTTTTTTGAGATGGAGTCTCGCTCTGTTACCAAGGCTGGAGTGCAATGGTGCGATCTCGGCTCACTTCAACCTCTGCCTGCTGGGTTCAGGCAATTCTCTTGCCTCAGCCTCCCGAGTGGCTGGGATTATAGGCATGAACCCATGATGGCCGGCTAATTTTTGTATTTTTTCAGTAGAGATAGGGTTTCGCCCCGTTGGCAGATGATCCACTCGCCTCAGCCTCCCAAAGTGCTGGGATTACAGGTGTAAGCCACCATGCCTGACCTTTGTTTTGTAGAGACAAGGTCTTGCTATATTGCCCAGCCTGGTCTTGAACTCTCGGCCTCAAGTGATCCTCCTGTTTTCACCTCCCAAAGTGTTGGGATTACAGTCGTGAGCCACTGTGCCTGGCCAATTACACTTTTTTAGTTATTTTGAAAGGTACAACAATTAAGTAATTATTGACTATAGTCAATCTGTTGTGTGATCAAATAGTAGGTTTTATTAATTCTTTCTGGTTTTTTTTGTACCCATTAACCATCTCTACCTCCCCTGCAGACCCCCACTACCCTCCCCAGCCTCTGGTCACCATACTCTACTCTCCATGTCCATGAATTCAATTGTTTCAATTTTTAGATTCCACAAATAAGTGATAACATGCGATGTTTGTCTTTCTGTGCCTAGCTTATTTCACTTAAGGTAATGATCTCCAGTTCCATCTTTGCTGTTGCAAATGACTGAATCTCATTGTTTTTTAAGACTGAATAGTATTCTGTTGTGTATATGTACCACATTTTCTTTATCCATTCATCTGTTGATGGACACTTAGATTGCTTCCAAATCTTAGCTATTGTGAACAGTGCTGCAACAAACATGGGAGTGCCGATATCTCTTCAATATACTGACTTCCTTTCTTTTGGGTATATACCCAGCAGTGGGATTGGGGGATCATATGGTAGCTCTATTTTTAGTTTTTTGAGGAACCTCCAAACTATTCTCCAGAGTGGCTGTACTAATTTACATTCCTACAACAGTGTACGAGGGTTCCCTTTTCTCTTCATTCTCACCAGCATTTGTTATTGCCTGTCTTTGGATATTTCCCATTATAACTGGGGTGAGATGCTATCTCACTGTAGTTTTGGTTTGCATTTCTCTGATGATCAATGATGTTGAGAACCTTTTCGTATGCCTGTTTGCCATTTGTCATCTTTTGAGAAATGTCTATTCAAATCTTTTGCCCAGTTTTAAATTGGATTATTAGACTTTTTTCCTATAGAGTTGTTTGAGCTCCTTATATATGCTGATTATAATCCTTTGTCAAATGAGTAGATTGCAAATTATTTTCTCCCATTCTATGGGTTGTCTCTTCACTTTGTTGATATTTTTCCTTTGCTGTGAGGAAGTTTTTTTTAACTTGATATAACTCCATTTGTACACTTTTGCTTTGGTTGCCTGTGCTTGTGGAGTATTGCTCAAGAAATTTTTGCCCATACCAATGTCCTGGAGATTTTCCCCAAAGTTTTCTTGTAGTAGTTTCATGGATTTAAGTCTAATCCATTTTGATTTATTTTTGTATATGGGGAGAGATAGGGTTCTAGTTTCATTATTCTGCATATGGATATCCAGTTTCTTATTCTTTTATTGTCTCTGTGTATTTTCAGACAAGACTGGGTGTGTTCGAAGGCTGGGCATGGTGGCTCACTCCTATAATCCCAGCACTTTGGGAGGCTGAGGTGGGAAGATCACCTGAGGTCGGGAGTTCGAGATTAGCCTGACCAACATGGAGAAACCCTGTCTCTACTAAAAAAAAACAAAATTAACTGGGCATGGTGGCACATGCCTGTAATCCCAGCTACTTGGGAGGCTGAGGCGAGAGAATCGCTTGAACCCGGGAGGCGGAGGTTGTGGTGAACCAACATCACGCCATTGCACTCCAGCCTGGGCAATAAGAGTGAAACTCCATCTCAAAACAAACAAACAATAAAAAGATTGGGTGCATTCACAGTGGTATGGCTGTGACTGACGGTATTTTCAAATAGCTTGTCTTCAAGCTCACTAATTCTTTCTTCTGCTTGATCAATTCTGCTATTAAGATTCTGATGCATTCTTCAATATGCCAATTGCATTTTTCAGCTCCAGAATTTCTGCTTGATTATTTTAAATTATTTCAATCACTGTGTTAAATTTGTCTGATAGAGTTCTGAATTCCTTCTGTGTTATCCTGAATCTCTCTTAGTTTCCTCAACACAGCTATTTTGATTTCTCTGTCTGAAAGGTCACATATCTCTGTTTCTCCAGAATTGGTCCATGTCGGCTTACTTAGTTCGTTTGGTGAAGTCTTGTTTTCCTGGATGATGTTGATGCTAGTAGATGTTCTTTGGTGCTTGGGCATGGAAAAGTTAGGTGTTTATTGTAGTCTTCACTGTCTAGGCTTGTTTGTACCTGTCCTTCCCGGGAAGGGTTTCCAGATATTTGAAAGGTCTCGAGTGTTGTAATCTAAGCTATCTGCTTTGGGGGATACCCCAAGCTCAGCAACACTGTGGTTCTTGCAGACTTGTAGAGGTACTTCCTTGATGGTCTTGATCTAGAAGAATTCTTTGAATTACCAGGCAGAGACTCTTGTTCTCTTCCCTTACTTTCTCCCAAACAAACAGAATCTGTCTCTCTGTTCTGAGCCACCTAAAGCTGGGGGTGGAGTGACACAAGCACCTCTGTGGCCACCACCACTGTGACTGTGTTGGGTCAGACCTGAAGCCAGCACAGCCTTGGCTCTCACCCAAGACCTGCTGTAACCACTTCCTGGCTACTGCCTATGTTCTCTCAAGGCCCTGGGGCTCTACCATCAACAGGTGACGAGGCCAGTCAGGCCTGTGTCCTTCCCTTCAGGTCAGCAAGCTCCCCTAGGCCTTTGGTGGGTCCAGAGGTGCTGTCTGGGCATCAGGGAGTAGAATTGAAAACCTTAGAAGTCTACCTGGTGTTCTATTGCACTGTGGCTGAGCTGGCACTCAAACCATAAGACACAGTTCTTCCCACGTTTCCCTCCCCTTTGCAAAGGCAGAGGAGCCTCACTTCATAGCCACCACCACCACAGGCCACAGGCAGTACTCCACAGGAAGTACCGCCATACTAACGCCAGTGTTCTCTTAAGGCCCAAAGTCTCTGAAGTCAGCCGGTGGTGAATGCTGCCTGGCCTGGGACTCACCCTTCAGGACAATGGGCTCCCTTCTGGCCCAGGGCAGGTCCAGAGATGTCATCCACGAGCCAGGTCCTGAAATATGTGACCCCAAGAGCCTGCCTGGTGCTTTGCTCATTTGTGGCTGTGCTGGTATCTGAGGCTAGCAAGTTCCAGAGGCTCACCCTAAGCCCTCAATTGAAGGGGGCCTGCCCCTCCACACCTGTGGGTATTTCTTGTCAGGTGGAGACAAGAGTCTGAGAAAAGAAATAAGACACAAAGTACAGAGAAAGAACAGTGGGCCCCGGGGACCAGCACACTCAGCGTGCGAGGACCTGCACTGGCGCTGGTCTCCGAGTTCCCTCAGTATTTATTGATTACTATTTTTACTATCTCGGCAAGCGGAGTGTGGCAGGAGAACAGAGTGATGGGGGGGAGAAGGTCAGCAGGAAAACATATGAGCAAAGTAATCTGTGTCATAAATAAGTTCAAGGGAAGGTACTGTGCCTGGATGTGCACGTAGGCTAGATTTATGTTTCTTTACCCAAATATCTCAGTGTAGCAAAGAGTAACAGAGCAGTATCGCCGCCAGCATATCTTGCCTCCAGCCATAGGGCGGTTTTCTCCTATCTCAGAATAGAATGAATGATTGGCTTTACACGGAGACATTCCATCAAGCGGAAAACTAGAGGCCTTTCTCTTATCTCAACCGCAAAGAGGCCTTCCTCTTTTACTAATCCTCCTCAGCACAGACCCTTTACGGGTGTTGGGCTGGGGGACAGTAAGATCTTTCCCTTCCCACGAGGTTATATCTCAGGCCATCTCAGTGGGGGGAAACCTTGGACAATACCCAGGCTTTCTCGGGCAGAGGTCCCTGCAGCTTTCCGCAGTGCATTGTGCCCCTGGTTAATGGAGAATGGAGAAGGGCGATGACTTTTACCAGGCATACTGCCTGCAAACATATTGTTAACAATGCACATCCTGCACAGTCCTAAATCCATTAAACTTTGATTCAGTACAGCACATGTTTCTGTGAGCACAGGGTGGGGGCTAAAGTTACAGGTTAACAACATCTCAAAGCAGAACAATCCTTCTTAATACAGATCAAAATGGAGTTTCTTATGCCTTCCTTTTTCTACCTACATAGACACAGTAACAGTCTGATCTTTCTTCCTTTCCCCCACACGCGATATAGTACCTGGGTGTCGCTGCTGGTTGTTCAGGCCCCAAAGACTCTTCATCTAGCAGATGATGCATGCTGGCCAGACGGTCCTTCCCTTCAAGGTGGCAGGTTCGCTTCCGACTCAGGGTGTATCTAGAAATGTTGTCTGGGAGCTGGGGCCTGGAATAGGGGCCTGGAATAGGGGCCTCACAACTCTGACCAGTGCACTGTCTTGCTGTGGCTGAGCTGGTATCCAAGATGCAAGACAAAGTCCTCCCCACAAGAGGAAGGAAGGAGTGTCTTATGGAGCTAAGGGCTTTGCAGCCTGGAGTTAGGGGAGGGACGCCCCAGCGGGTGTCTCAGTATGTCACATGCTCTCCCACCAAGTCCACTGTCTCTGGGCCCAGTTCAGCCCTAGGACATGAAGTTGTGTCAGAAGAACTACAGGCTGATCAGGGTTGAGGAGCTGGGGAGAGTGGGTAGAAGATGAAGTCATGCCGGGCGTGGTGGCTCACACCTGTAATCCTAGCACTTCGAGAGGCCAAGGCAGGTAGATCACTTGAGGTCAGGAGTTTGAGACCAGCCTGTCCAACATGATGAAACCCTGTCTCTACTAAAATTACAAAAATTAGCCGGGCGTGGTGGTGGGCGCCTATAATCCCAGCTACTCGGGAAGCTGAGGAAGGAGAATTGCTTGAACCTGGGGGGTGGAGGTTGTAGTGAGCAAAGATCACTGCCACTGCACTCCAGCCTGGGCGACAGAGCAAAACTCCATCTTAAAAAAAAAAGATGGGCCGGGCGCGGCGGCTCACGCCTGTAATCCCAGCACTTTGGAAGGCCGAGACGGGTGGATCACAAGGTCAGGAGATGGAGACCATCCTGGCTAACCCGGTGAAACCCCGTCTCTACTAAAAAATACAAAAAACTAGCCGGGTGAGGTGGCGGGCGCCTGTAGTCCCAGCTACTCGGGAGGCTGAGGCAGGAGAATGGCGTAAAATGGCGTAAACCCGGGAGGCGGAGCTTGCAGTGAGCTGAGATTCGGCCACTGCACTCCAGCCTGGGGGACAGAGCGAGACTCCAAATCAAAAAAAAAAAAAAGAAGATGAAGTCAGATGAAGATGGACTCTGTAGGGCATGGTATGATCAAATTTACTTTTTTTTTTTTTTGCTTAAGAGTTGCAGTCCTTATGGCCTAGACTGTGTTTCAAGGATTTTTAGAGTCCCAGAGCACTGTAGCCCTCAGTGGTGAGGTTTGTGGGAACTCAAGCTCAGACAGCTGGGATAGGCGATTCCCCTCTGGCTAGGGCTAGTTTAAATGCTCCCCCAATAGGTGAGTGTTAGCTGAGTTTGGTTTAGTTTTCCTTTCTGCTCTAACAGAACAGCACTGAGTTCAGTGCCTTACAACTGCTGTGTACTCCCTCCCTCGGTGCCCAGAGACGTGCTCTGCACCATGCTGCTGCTGGAGTCAAGGGTGGAATGGAGGGGTGGGGGTACTATGAAAGCTCATGTGATTCTTTGGTTCTTTTTTTTTTTTTTAACTTTTAAGTTCAGGGTTACATGTGCAGGTATGTTATATAGGTAAACTTGTGTCACTGCGGTTTGTTGTATAGATTATTTCATCACCCAAATATTAAGCCTATTATCCATTTGTTATTTTTCCTGATCCTCTCCTTCCTCTCCTTCCTCCACCCTCCGGTAAGCCCCGGTGTCTGTTGTTCCCCTCTTTGTGTCCATATGTTGTCATCATTTAGTCCCCACTTATAAGTGAGAACATGTAGTATTCGGTTTTCTGTTCCTGCAATAGTTTGCTAAGGATAATGACCTCCAGCTCCATCCATGTTCCTGCAAAGGATATGATGTCATTCTTTTTTATGGATGCATAGTATGCTACAGGGTATAGATATTGTATTTTTTAAAATCCAGTCTACTATTCATGGGCATTTAGGTTGAGTCCATGTCTTTGCTGTTGTTAACAGTGCTGCAATGAACATATGTGTGCATGTGTCTTTATGATAGAAGCTTTATATTCCTTTGGGTATATACCCAGAAATGGGATTGCTGCATCAAACGGTAGTTCTGTTTTTAGATCTTTGAAGAATTGCCACACTGTTTTCCACAATGGCTGAACTAATTACATACACACCAATAGTGTATAAGCATTCCTTTTTCTCTACAACTTCACCAACACCTGTTACTTTTTGAGTTTTAGTAATAGCCATTCTGATTGGTGTGAGAAGGTATCTCATTGTGGTTTTGATTTGCATTTCTCTAATGGTCAGCGATGTTGAGCTTTTTTTTTCACATGCTTGTTGGCCACATATACGTTTCTTTTGAAAACTGTCTGTCTGCTCATGTCCTTTGCCCAATCTTTAATGGGGTTGTTTTCTTGTAAAAATTAAGTACCTTACAGATGCTGGATAATAGACTTTTGCCAGATGCATAGTTTGCAAAATGTTTCTCCCATTCTGTAGGTTGTCTGTTTACTCTGTTGCTAGTTTATTTTGCTGTGGAGAAGCTCTTTAGTTTAATTAGATCTCGTTTATCAATTTTTGCTTTTGTTGCAATTGCTTTGGGCGTTTTCATCATGAAATTTGTGCCTGCTCCTATGTCCAGAATGGTATTGTCTAGGTTGTCTTCCAGGGTTTTTATAGTTCTTAGTTTTACATTTAAGCCTTTAATTCATCTTGAGTTAATTTTTGTATGTGGTGTAAGGAAGAGGTCCAGTTTCAATAGTTTTCACATGGCTAGCCAGTTATTCTATCACCATTTATTGAATAGGGAGTCATTTCCCCCATGCTTGTTTTTGTTGACTTTGTTGAAAATTAGATGGTTGTAGATGTGTTGCCTTATTTCTGAACTCTATATTCTGTCCCATTGGTCTATCTGTCTTTGCACAAGTACCATGCTATTTGGTTACTGATGTATAGTTTGTAGTAGTATAGATTGAAGTTGGGTAGCGTGATGCCTCCAGCTTTATTCTTTTTGCTTAGAATTGCTTTATTCTTTTTGGTTAGAATTGTCTTGGTTATTTGAGCTCTTTTTTTGGTTCCCTTTGATTTTTTTTTTTTTTGTAAATGGAGTTTTACTCTTGTAGCCCAGGCTGGAGCACAATGGTGTGATCTTGGCTCACTGCAACCTCTGCCTCCTGGGTTCAAGCGATTCTCCTGCCTCAGCCTCCTGAGTAGCTGGGATTACAGGAGCCGGCCACCACTCCCAGCTAATTTTTGTATTTTTAATAGAGATGGGATTTCACTATGTTGGCCAGGATGGTCTCAAACTCCTGACTTCAGATAATCGCCTGTCTTGGCCTCCCAAAGCGCTGGGATTAAAGGTGTGACCCAGAGCGCCCAGCCCATATGAATTTTAAAATAGTTTTTTCTAGTTCTGTAAAGAATGTCATTGGTCGTTCGACAGGAATAGCACTAAATCTATAAATTCAATGAGCAGTATGGCCATTTTAGCAATATTGATTCTTCCTATGAATAAGCATGGAATGTTTTCCCATTTAAGGAGCTTTTTTTTTTCTGTGTAGATAGTTGTTAAATTGGTGTCCTTGCAGTGGGGCGGATGATTGGTGGAGCCTTTTATTCTGCCATCTTGCTCTGCTTCCTTCATAGATTTTTTTAAAAATTAAAATTTATAAAAGAAACTATAAAAATTCCTATTAAGAGAGAAAAGAAACAGCAAATATAATAAATGGGTTCACTGTATTATGCTGAAAGTGGTAAGTGCTATGGGAAAAAAGGAAAAAGCTGGGTAGAGGAAGGGGTTTTGAAATGCCAGGGGGCAGGAAAGCTCATATTTCTGAGTATTCATAGAGTGAACTCACTGAGGCTGTGCAATTAGGTATCTGTGGTCAAAGTCCTGGCAAGAGCTATTTAAAATGCCCTAACGCGGGAGCATGAAGCTGTGTCAGAAGAACTGCAGCGTGGTCACTGTGGAGGAGCTGGGGAGAGGGAGTAGAAGATGAAGTCAGATGAAGATGGACACTGTAGGGCATGGCATGATGAAATTTACTTTTTTTTTTTTTGTTTTTTGAGACGGAGTCCCACTCTGTTGCTGGGACTAGAGTACGTGGCTGTGATCTCGGCTCACTGCAACCTCCGCCCCCTGGGTTCCAGAGATTCTCCTGCCTCAGTCTTCCAAGTAGCTGGAATTACAGTCGCACTCTATCACGTCTGGCTAATTTTTGTAGTTTTAGTAGAGACGGGGTTTTGCCATATTGGCCAGGCTGGTCTCAAATCCCTGACCTCAAGTGATCCGCCTGCCTTGGCCTCCCAAAGTGCTGGGATTACAGGTATGAGCCACTGCTCCCAGCCCCCAAATTTACATTTTAAAAGCAGCACTCAGCTGCTGTACTGAGAGTAAACTAACTGAACCCATGTCTTCTTGGGCCACCTTCTGCTTTGGATTAGCTTAAGCAAAACTAATGAGTTCTAAATACAATCCCTGTCTGGCCTGGTTATAGGTGATGTCAGATCTTTAGTTTCCCATAGTAGCCCTAATTTATCTTTATTTTTGCCCATGACACTCTCAGCTTTCAACTTAGCATTGCTGGTGGGTTATAGTTAGGGTTTGTCGTTTTCAGAAAACTCTTCATTCTAATTAGTTACGGTAATCTGTTTCTTATGAAAGATGAATTTTATGCATCTTTAAATCTTTGAAAACATAGCCTTGCCTCATGTTGGTTCTCTTCCACCCCTGTAGGCCTGATAAATGTTGTTGAAAAACTGCACTTTGACAGCATAATTAAGGCATAATTTTATTCTATTTTCTTAACCTCTGTCACTCAAAAAAAAAAAAAAAAAAAAAAAAAAAAAAGAAAAAAAAGCGAATAGAATTCATGTGGCTGGAAGAACAAGGTAGCAGTGATTTATTTATGTCAGACTGGAGGAGGATATTGATATTTATTGAAATAAAATGTAAAGATGGTAAATGGTCTAATAATCAGAACCTGGTTAACATCATGGCCTGAGCAGGTGGGGTAGTGACCAGCAGAGCCCTGGAGACTGCTCTTATTTCAAATACGAGGGATACGGTGTCAGAGGGAAGGGATTACATTAGAAGAAGAGAATGCTCACATTTACTCACAGCAGACTGTTTGCTGAGCTAATGCCTTGTCTATGGAATTGTGGCTGAATTCCTACCCACAGCCTTCTTGGTCCTCTCTAGTCTTCTACTGCCTTTACAGATTGATCATGGGCTGCAGTGGACCCTTTAGCACTTCAGAATTCTCTTAACCCACCTTGTACTGTCTCCAAATGGTTGCCTTTACCCGAGTCTCCAGTGTTGTAAAACCTTTTGTCCTCAAAGGCACAAGATGTTCTGAATTGGCCCCTTCAGTGTATTTCCAGGGTATTTGTAGTGACAGAAATGGTCCATCACTGAGTGGTAAGATCCTGTAGTATACTCCTTATATGTATGTTTCATTCATTCCTCTCAGTAATGGTATGAGACTTCCTTCCTTCCTTCCCTCCTTCCTTCCCTCCTTCCTTCCTTCCTTCCTTCCTTCCTTCCTTCCTTCCTTCTTCCTTCCTCCCTCTTTTTCTTTCTCTCTCTCTCTCCCTTTCTCCCTCTCTCTCTCCCTCTCTTTCTCTCTCCCTTTCTCTCTCTTTCCCTCTCTCTCTCTTTCTTTCTCTCTTTTCTTTTTGACAGGGTCTTTCTCCATTGCCCAGGCTGGAGTGCAGAGAAACAATTTTGGCTCATTGCAGCTTCAACATCCCAGATGATCCTCCCACCTCAGCCTCAGGAGTAGCTGGGACTACAGGTACATGCCACCATGCCCAGCTAAATTTTTAAATTTTTTGTTGAGATGGAGTTTCACCGTGTTGCCCAGGCTGGTCTTGAACTTGGGCTTAGGTGGTCCACCATCCACCCTTCTAGGCTTCCCAAAGTGCTGGGATTATAGGTGTGAGCTACGGCACTTGGCCTATTTCATTTTCTAGATAAGAAAAGTAGGCCGGGCGCGGTGGCTCAAGCCTGTAATCCCAGCACTTTGGGAGGCTGAGACAGGTGGATCAGAGGTCATGAGATCGAGACCATCCTGGCTAACATGGTGAAACCCCGTCTCTGCTAAAAACTACAAAAAACTAGCCGGGCGAGGTGGCGGGCGCCTGTAGTCCCAGCTACCCGGGAGGCTGAGGCAGGAGAATGGCGTGAACCCGGGAGGCGGAGCTTGCAGTGAGCTGAGATCAGGCCACTGTGCTCCAGCCTGGGTGATAGAGCGAGACT
>NW_016805422.1:3556658-3580118 GCF_001698545.2 Rhinopithecus bieti
AAAAAAAAAAAAAAAAAAAAGAAAAGTGAAGCCCAGGCTGGATGTGGTGGCTCACGCCTGTAATCCCAGTTCTTTGGGAGGCTGAGGCTGGTGGATCACTTGAGGTCAGGAGTTTGAGAACAGCCTGGCCAACTTGGTGAAACCCTGTCTCTACTAAAAATACAAAAATTAGCCAGGCGTGGTGACGGGTGCCTGTAGTCTCAGCTACTTGGGAGGCTGAGGCAGGAGAATTGCTTGAACCAGGGAGGCAGAGGTTGCAGTGAGCCGAGATTGCACCATTACACTCCAGCCTGGGCAACAAAGTGAGACTCCAGCTCTAAAAAGAGGAGAAGCCCAGAAACATTAGGTCATGTGCCAAGTTTACACAGAATGACTATGAGCCAGACTCCTAGCCCCTGTGTGAATGGTTATATTATGCCTTATACTATTGCAATTTATTAATATTTACATGTCTGTTCCTTAAAAACTCTTTGAAAAATTGGACAATGTCACGTTTGTCTTTGTGTTCTCCATAGTTCCCCACACAGCTCCTTACACATTGTAGGGGGGCGATAACACTGTGATGAGTGAATGAATTGCACTCAGATGCCTAACACTAGTACTTTGAATTTTCAAGCTTATTCACATCTCCCGTCTCCCAGTAAAGAAGGATATTTTAATAAGCTTTGGGGGAGAAATGAACAGAAAGAAAACATTGCCAAGAAAAACCCCTTTTTGAGACTGGTTCTGAAAGTCACATGGCAAGGGAAGAAGAAAATGGTTCTGTAGGGGAGGAACCTCAGGAAGGGGTTCTCTAACGTCTGATTCAAAGCAGAGTTCTTTGCTTGTAAAGTCTTGTTCCCATGCAGTTGAGATCTAAATCTCTGTTTATAGATTAAAATGCTGCTAATGCTGGCAAGTTGCAGCAAATTGGTTGCCTGGAGATGATAATACTTTGTTAATCCAGTATCGTGCTGGGCCGGGCATTATTGAAACCCAATCTAGGAAGGACTTTCTGATCGTTGAGAATTAGGAGAAGGCTGGGGCAATCCAAGTGGCATTTGCATGATGCATTTAGGAACAGTTGTAAGTAATCAACTTAGGGTGCTTGGGGTACCATTCCTTAAGGTGACCTCCTAAACTTGTCAGAAAGTTATCTCTGCTTTCCTTTATAGATTTGACACCTATATATGTATGCTTAGAAAATATATTTTTTTTTTGCTTATTTTTGAACTTTATAAAAAAATAGTATCATACTATGTGTGTTCTGAAACTTGTTAACTCACTTTTTTCCTCCACATTATTTCCTAAGATTCAGTTCATCCATGTTGAAGCTTGTAGCTATGGTTCACTTATTTTTATTTTTTTTATTTTTTTCTGAGATGGAGTTTCGCTCTTGTTACCCAGGCTGGAGTGCAGTGGCATGATCTTGGCTCACTGCAACCTCCGCCTCCCGGGTTCAAGCGATTCTCCTGCCTCAGCCTCCAGAATAGCTGGGATTACAGGTGTGTGTCACCATGCCCAGCTAATTTTTGTATTTTTAGTAGAGATAGGGTTTCACCATGTTGACCAGGCTGGTCTCGAACTTCTGACCTCAGGTGATCCCGCTGCCTCAGCCTCCCAAAGTGCTGGGATTGCAGGTGTGAGCCACTGTGCCCTGCTGGTTTACTTATTTTTATTGCTGTATATTATTCCATTGTATCAATACTGCCATTTACTTATCCAATCTTCCATTGATGAATACTTGAATTGTTCCAGTTCTTTTTATCATGAACAATGCTAAGAACATTCTTGAATATGTTTTTTGTGCACATGTGCAATGATTCTTGGGGTATACAATTAAGCCTGATATTGACATGAGTGTTCAATTTCTCAAGATAGCACACAACTATTTTGCACTGATGTTGAACCGTGGTTGCTGGCAATTAGGGAGGGAGCACTGTATTTGGGACATGGGGAAGGAATGAGGCCAGGGAGGGTCTTGGTAGATGGGAGGGCAGGGAAAGAATTCTAGGCATAGAAAAGTGGTAGTTGCAGGCATTCTTGGGCAGGCCTGAGCTTAGCTGGTGTAAAACAGAAAGGCTGGAGCACAGAAGTGGGGGAACATTGGCAATGAGGTGGGAGAGGAAATCAGAGTTAAGTTCTGAAAGTCAGGTTAAAGAATTTGATTTTTTTCAATGTGAGGATTTTAAGAGTAGATGTTATTTTATTTACATTTCTAAATAACATTCTGGCTGCTCTGTAGAGAACGGATTAGGATTGAAAGCAAGAAGAACATTAGAAGCCAACCATAACAGTCTGAGAGCCTGGGGCTGAGCAGTGCAGAGCTGGTTGTGTTGTGGTAGGGGAGATAAGACCTGCTATCAGAGCAGATGTGGACTGTGAAGGAGAGACAAGAATCAAGGCTGACTCTGAGTCCCCAAAACTTGTCCCATCTACCTCTTAAGTTTTTCTCAAATGTATGTGTCCTTTCTTTTTTGCATTCCATTACCTCAAGTCTTACTGTCTCTCATTTGACTACTGCAAGAAGCTGTCAGCGAACTTTTCCCAGGGCCTCAAGCTGGCCCTCTGGTCCTTCATCCATCTCCATATAGCTGATGAAATTACTTTTCTAATCAATGATTTTTCTAGATAAAGCAAGTCACATCATTTTCTTCAGTAAAATTCTTAGGTGAGTCCCTAAATGCCCTTGGACCAAAACCCTATTCCTCAGGGATAGGAAAAGGAATTACAATGTTAAGTACTTTACATACCTTGAATCCGCATTTAATCCCTCCTAGAATCCCATGAAGAAGCAATTACCCTTGTTTTATGGGTAATACAACTGAGGCCAGAGTGAAGGAACTTTCCCAACATGATAGGGTCACAGAGATATTAAATGTTAGGGGTCTGTTCACATAAGCCAGTGGTTCCCAAACATGGGTGCAAGAGGGTCCTTATTGGGGGCGAGAAGGCCCCCCAGGGCAATGATATCTGAATATCCTGGGGAGGGACCTGAGTTAATTCTCTCTCTCCCTCCTTCCCTCCCTCCCTCCCTTCTTTCTTTTTTTAAATTTCTTGACTTTACTTATTTATTTTTTGAGTCAGAGTCTCACTCTGTCACCCAGGCTGTAGTACAGTAGCGCCAGCTCAGCTCATTGCAACCTCCAACTCCTGGGCTCAAGCAATCCTCCCACCTCAGCCTCCCGAGTAGCTGGAACTACAGGAGTGCGACACTACGCCTCACTAATTTTTCTATTTTTTGGAGAGATGAAGTTTCACCATGCTGCCCAGGCTGGTTTCAAACTCCTGAGCTCAAATGTACACCCACCTTGGCCTCCCAAAATGTTGAGATTATAGGCATGACCCACCATGCCGAGCCTGACTTTGTTTTTTTAAGGCAGTTTTAGGTTCTCAGGAAAATTGAGTGGAAAGTAGAGACTACCCATATGCTTTCTGCCCCAACACATGCTCATTATCAACATCCCCCACCAGGGTGGTACATTTGTTACAATCTATGGACTGTACTATCTCCACAGTGTTGCCTTGTCCAGAGTGTCATATAATTGGAATCAAATAGTGTGTAGGCTTTTCAGATTGGTTTCTTTCACTTAGTAATGTGCATTTAAGAAGCCAAAATGCACATTAAGAAGGTTAATGTCTTTTCATGGCTTGATAGCTCATTTCTTCTTAGTGCTAAGTAATATTTCATTGTCTGAATGTACCACATTTTATTCATTCACCTACAGAAAGACATCTTGGTTGCTTCTAAGTTTGGGCAATTATTAATAGAGCTGCTATAAACATCTGTGTGCAGCTTTTTGTGTAGATATACATTTTTAGCTCTTCTGGGTAAATATGAAGGAGCTCAATTGCTGGGCTCAAGCGATCCTCCTGCCTCAGCCTCCCAAAGTGCTGGGATTATAGGAATGAGCCCCCATACCTGGCTGAACATGAGATTTGGAAGGGGAAAAACATCCAAACTGTATCACTGGTATATAGAAAAGTGATTAACTTTTGTATATTAGCCTTGTATCCTATAACTTTGCTATGATTGCTTATTAGTTCTAGGAGTTTTTTGGTTGATCCTTTCATATTTTCTATGTAGACAATCATCTACGAACAAAGAAAGATGGATTTCTTCCTTACCAAATCTGCATAGCTTTTATTTCCTTTTCTTGTCTTATTGCATTAGGTAGGACTTACAATACAGTGCTGAAAAGCAGTGGTGAGAAGGGAAATCCTTGCCTTATTTTTAATTTTAGTGGGAAAGCTTCAAGTTTGTCACCACTAAGTGGGTTTTTTATAGATATTCTTCATCAAGTTGAGGAAGTTCCTTTCTATTGTTAGTTTACTGAGAGTTTTTTATTATGAATAGGTATTGAATTTTATGAAATGATTTTTCTGCATCTATTGATATGGTCATATGATTTTTCTCTTTTATCTTGTTTATGTGATTAATTACATTAATTTATTTTTGCATGTTTAACCAGTTTTGCATACTTGGGATAAATCTCATGTGGTTGTGGTGTATTTTGTTGAAGATTTTTGCGTCTATGTTCATGAGAAATATGTTCATGAGAAATATGTTGTTCTGTAGTGTTCTTTGTCATGTCTTTGTTTAGTTTTGATGTTAGGGTAAATCTGGCTTCACAGAATGAGGTAGAAAGCATTCTCTCTGCTTCTAATTCTGAAAGAGATTATCGAGAATTGGTATACTTTCTTCCTTAAGTGTTTGGTAGAATTCACCAGTGAACCCATTAGGGCCGGGTACTTTCTGTTTTGGAAGGTTATTAATTATTGAGTAAATTTCTTTGACAGATATAGGCCTATTCAGGTAGTCTATTTCTTCTTGTGTGAGTGTTGACAGATTGTGTCTTTCAAGAAATTGGTTCATTTCATCTAGGTTACCAAATTTGTGAGTGCTATGGTTTGAATGTATTCCCCAAATTTTATGTGTTGGAAACTTAATCTACATTGTAATAGGATTAAGAGATGGGGCTTTTTAGAGGTAATTAGATAATGAGTAAGTTAATGCCATTATTGTGAAAGTAGGTTAGTTATCTTGGGAATGGGGCTCCTGAAAAAAAGACGATTATGGCCCAATTTTCTCTCTGTGTCTTTTGTGCTCATTTGCCCTTCTGCATATGGCCTGTGTAGTCTTTCAATGAGTCTGTGTCTCTGGACTGTGAACCTCATGTGTGTTTCTCAGTGCCCTCTAGCCCCCCATCCCCTTAGGTGGACAGGGTGGCTAGGTTGGGTATTTCCCTTCCCCTAGGTAGGTTAGGCTCTGATAAAACCCCAGCAGGTTAGGCACTGGTAAGATAGTTTAGCAAGGTATTCTTGTTAAGAAGAGAATGCTCTGGCGTATTTCAAAATGTTTTCTTTTTTCTTTGCTTTGCTGGAAGCACCAGGGAATTTTTCTTCTGTATTCACTAAGACAGCCTGGTAGAGCTCCAGGACGTGAAACTCACAAAAGTTCCCCACTTCCCCAGACTGGGTCTCCCTGGAGTTTTTATCTCTCAGACTTGTCCACACTGATCTTCTAGCAATTCGTCAGTTTCAGTTTAGGTATCCTGACCCAGGACCTGGAGATTTCTTTTCTGCTCTAGTTAAGTTGTGATCCTCTGTATTCACCTGTCTCTTTAATTTTGGGGGTGGACATTTGCCTTGTGACCTCATTTCTCTTAAGGGTCTAAGAAGAGTTGTTAATTTCAATTTGTTCAGCTTTTTACTAGCTGGGGTGGAGTGGCAACTTACAAGCATATTTCTCTCCTCTTTTCTTCTTTCTCTCATTCTTTTCTTTCTCTCTGTCTCTATTTTTCATTCTCTTTCTTTCTCTCCATCTCTCTTTCCTTTCTTTTTCTCTCTCTTTCTTTCCCTCCTTCTCTCTCTTTCCTTCCTTCTTCCTTTCTTTTTTCTTTTCTGTATTTTTGACATGTAATTCAGGTGATTCTGAAGACCTGTTCATCCGGGAAACTGACAAGAACTATGGATCAGGAGTTTTCCTCTGACCATTACTGAATTCCTGAACCCATTCCAACTCTTCCTGCTTTTCTGCTGTCTTTGTCACCAAAAGAACATTTGGAAGCCAGTACTGAGGGCTTGGGGGAGCTGCTAGTTGTAGCTTCTAGATTCTTTCAAACAGATTGGTAAATTTTTAGGAATCTCATGAACTGATTGTTAAGCTGCCATTTGCCAGATCAGAGTCATTTGACAGCCACAGGTTGCCTATGGAGAGGAGTTTGGCAAAAATAAATGAAAGCCTTCTGTGAGAATCAATTGACTATATAGCAATTGCAATAACGAGTATGTATATTTTAATGCCTGGGTGCAGTGGCTCACGCCTGTAATCCCAGCACTTTTTGAGGCCAGGTCTGGTGGATTACCTGAGGTCAGGAGTTCGAGACCAGCCTGGGCAACACAGTGAAAGCCTGTCTCTACTAAAAATACAAAAATCAGTCTGGTGTTGTGGCAGGCACCTGTAATCCCAGCTACTTGGGAGTTCTGAGGCAGGAGAACTGCTTGAACCCTTGAACCCAGGAGGCAGAGGTTGCAGCGAGCCGAGATCATGCCATTGCACTCCAGCCTGGGTGACTGGAGCGAGACTCCATCTCAAAAACAAACAAACAAAAAAAGAGTATGCATATTTTAAGAAGAAAATTAAAAAATAAATATTATGTATATTTTATTGTTTTATGTAAATTGTGTGCCACATATCTTTCATATTAGTGAGTTTATAATAATCCTAGGTATATACATATGTTTATGTGTGCATACACATAGGGACTTATTTTGGGAGAATCAGTTGTTAAACATTTACTGGCACTAGTTTTTGTTGTTGCTGAGACGAAGTTTTGCTCTTGTCACCCAGGCTGGAGTGCAATGGCATGATCTTGGCTCACTGCAACCTCTGCCTCCTGGGTTCAGGCGATTCTCCTGACTCAGCCTCTGGAGTAGCTGGGACTACAGGCATGCACCACCATGCTCAGCTAATTTTGTACTTTTAGTAGACATGGGGTTTCGCCATGTTGGCCAGGCTGGTCTCGAACTCCTGACCTCAGGTGATCCATCTGCCTCACCCTTCTAAGTGCTGGGATTACAGGCATAAGCCACCATGCCTGGCCTAGCAGCATTAGTTTTATAGGAAAAACAATATGGTGGCAAATGCCAGCATCAAGATGCATGACACTTTCTTGGATGTGGTTATAAGAAATTCTTCCCAATAAACAATCCTGGAGAGTAAACTCTTTCTTTGATCTTTGTTTCTAGAACAGTGTCTTTCTATAAATAAGACCTGAGACTGTGGGTCACATATGTAACCTGCATCTACTCAGGCCACCTCACACCAGGGCACAGGTGACATTTTGCTCAGTGACGTTTTGCTGACCTTGTTCCTACTTGCTGTTTCAGGTCTTCCAGCCTCCCCCCTTGACATTTCTGTGACTTCCCAGGGATGTGTCACCAATCCCATCCTCTTGTGAAGGATCTTCTATGACTTTCCCTTGCTTTTAGGGACTCTCAGGCCCTCATGAGCTCCTTTTAGGGCCTGTGTGATTTGGCTCATGCCTCCTCCCCTCAGGACCTTTGCACATTCCACTTCTTCTGGCCAAGGGACGCCTGTCCTGCTCCTGGTCAATGTCAACCATGGGCCTTTCCAGCCTCAGCAAGGCCATTCCTGACCTCCTCCACAAATTTATCTCAGAGCAGCCTGTGCTCTGCCACCCTGCTCACCAGTGTTGTGCACATATACTTTGGTGTGGCTGTTTAATATCAGCTCATCTTTGAACTCCCAGTGACTTTAGAACAGGGACCCACTTCTTTGTCATCACTGCTTACCTGGCACCTAACGCAGTGTCTGGCATTGATAAATAAGTGTGTGTTATTTTGACCACAGCCAGGCACAACTATTAACTATTGCCAAGAGGCCAGGCCGAGGCATCCCTGCAGAGGTTCCTTGAGTGTGTGTGTGTGTGTGTGTGTGTGTGTTTTGTGAGACAGTCTCACTCTGAGCCCAGGCTGGAGTGCAGTGGCACAATCTTGGCTCACTGCAACCTCTGCATCCTGGGATCAAGAGATTCTCGTGCCTCAGCTTCCCGAGTACCTGGGACTACAGGCACATGCCAACATGCCTGGCTGATTTTTGTATTTTTAGTAGGGACAGGGTTTCACCATGTTGGCTGGGCTGGTCTTGAACTCTTGGCCTCAAGCGATCCACCTGCCTTGGCCTCCCAAAGTGCTGGGATTACAGGCGTGAGCCACCGTGCCCAGCTGAGCATGTGGTTTTAAAGCCCATTTTAACTGGTGCCTGCTCGAGCACCTTGCAGTCTGCTGAAGGACGAGAAAGAACACAATAGCGTCAGGAGGCAGGAGGGTGGCTGTCCTGGAAGGAAGCCCACAGGGGGCTTCTAGGGCTACGGAAATGTTCTGTCCCTGGATTTGGGTGATAGTGATGTGTAAAAATTTGTATACTACGTGGATGTTATGTCTCAATTACAAAAATAATAGAGGGAGGTAGTAGAGTGTACAGATTGCCTGGGCTCTGGACTCAGGCAGGTCTGGGTCTGAATCCACAGCTAAATGACATGTCCAGGTCCCTTCTCTAGACCTCAGTTTTCTCATTTACAAAATGGGTATTATAGTTTTAGCCTTATGGTTATGCGTAAGGCTTAGCAAATTTTAGGATTAGAAATTCAGTAACCTGTAAAGGCAATTCTTTGCCTACTTTATTACTGTGGAAGTTGTCAAACAAACAACAAACAAACAAACAAACACCCTGACAGACAGCTAGGGAAGGCCAAAACAGAGCTCCAATGCTTGTATACCTGATAGAAACAATGATCACAAAAGGCTTTGAAAAACCAAAATATTGCACAAAGGCCATCTCAACTTTACACAAAAAGTACTTCTGCAAGGACATCTGCGCGGTAACTGCCTGTCCAACCTCCGACTGGTGCCACCCTTGTTATTGATCTTTATAGCCAAGGATAATTATTTCAAACCGATTATGTAATCCTTCTCACTTTTTTTCTTTAAAAACCTTTGTCTTTTCTTACCTCCCTAAATATGCACACAATTTGGTATGACAAGTGTATCTCCATTGCAACGCTCTGTTGCAAGTAAACATCTTTTCTTTTAGAGAGTATTTCTCTGGCCGGGCGCGGTGGCTCAAGCCTGTAATCCCAGCACTTTGGGAGGCCGACACGGGCGGATCACGAGGTCAGGAGTTCGAGACCATCCTGGCTAACACGGTGAAACCCTGTCTCTACTAAAAAATACAAAAAAAGCTAGCCGGGCGAGGTGGCGGGCGCCTGTAGTCCCAGCTACTTGGGAGGCTGAGGCAGGAGAATGGCTTAAACCCGGGAGGCGGAGCTTGCAGTGAGCTGAGATCCGGCCACTGCACTCCAGCCCGGGCGACAGAGCGAGACTCCGTCAAAAAAAAAAAAAAAAAAAAAAAAAAAAGAGAGTATTTCTCTACTTGTTATTTAGGTGGATATTGCCGAAGACAGGGTAAGGAAATGCATTTTAGCAGGAACATTTCAGGTAGATATTACCAAAATGTTTCTTAGGAAGTACAATTCTTTCTTGGAAGTCTGTGAGAGGATCTCCCTAGCCAGCTAGGAGAAAGGAGACTTTTCTAGTGGGCACATTCACTACTCACATGACTGCTGGGACAAGGCACTTCACCTATTTTTAGCTCTGTCTTCCTTATCTGTAAGATGGGAGGGAATAACCTTTGCAGCTGCTGCTGATGAGATGCTCAAAGCAAAATGGAAACAATCCAACTGGTGATTCAAAGTTGCGATACTGGGACTGCTATCTGCAGGCCCTTGCGTGAGAGGGGCGGGCAGTGCGGAATCCTGGTGGCGCCTTCCGGCAGGTGTCTGTTGTAATACCCTCCAGGGAAGGCGATGGAATTCGACAATGTGCAGGGATACACTGGACCCTCTCTCTTCTAATTACATGGGGTTCACTCAGACTGGAGCTGAAGAGCTCATCTGAAAGCATTGTATTTTATACAACTCTGGGGTCAAATCTCTCCCTCTGAAGGGCTTAAGCACCTTATTGAAGCAGTCAGTGACGTCTGAGAGCAAATCATGCCTTATTATTTTCATTTGGTGCAGAGCGTGAAGGGACTGTGTTCACTGTAAACTGGTCAAAAACAGTCCGGGAAATAATTTTCGAGCACGTCCTGGTTTTGATTATGTTCCGAGAAGTAGCAGTATTAGGGTGCAGACAAAAGGCAATCAGCTGAAGGAGTTTTGGACTTTAAAAGCATCATTAGGTGATACGTTGTGCCAGAAATAACAAGTGCAATAGTGGCTCTTTAAGGAGTGAGAATCTGTCACTTACAGATTAAAGCTCCTCTTGTTACTCACATTCCCAACCCTAACAGCTGCTAATTCTTTATCAGGAGAAAGTAACCTCATTCGATTATTTCCACTGAGGTTGAAGGACTGTAACTTAACCAAATACACAATTATTTTTCCTAGGTTTTAGTTACAGTTATAATTGGTTATAGTTAAGTTTCAAAAATAACTTAGGGCTGGGCGTGGTGGCTCATGCCTGTAATCCCAGCACTTTGGGAGGCTGAGGCGCACGGATTGCTTGAGGCCCAGAGTACGAGACCAGCCTGGCCATCATGGCGAAACCCCGTCTGTACTAAAAGTACAAACATTATCCAGGCGTGGTGGCCCGCAGCTGCAATCCCAGCTACTCAGGAGGCTGTGGCAGGAGAATCGCTTGAACCCAGCAGGCAGAGAATGTAGTGAGCTGAGACTGAGCCACTGCACTCTAGCCTGGGCAACAGAGCGATACTCCGACTCAAAACAAACAAAACAGCAACAACAAAAAACTTAATTGAAATCTTACTTTAGGAAAAAAATCAGGATATTGGAACAATGGTTTAGGGCAGGATTAAGCTTTGTGGTAGATTCAAGTAGCCAAAAATGCTACAGATCACATACGTTTAGAGTTGCCAGGAATCCATACATCTGACCTGAACTATGTTTGAAAGCAGGTCCCACATTTACTCCTTCGTTCCTGGATGCCAAAGCCTTGGAAAATCAAGCTATCCATGTGAACTGCACTTTTAGGAGAAACCAGACTTTCTCAGCTTTGGCACCAGGGACATTAGATAATCATTGGTTCCAGATAGTAGCTGTACTTTTTCACTCATTACATATTTCCCTTTGCTTGTCCTTAAAAGGGACATTCTCCTGATTGCAGAAAATCCGATTTCAATATCCACTTTGTCCTGAAAATGCATGTAGATTACTGGTGGGCTTAGTAGCCACTCAAGAAGATCACCCATATTAAAGTGATCTTATTTATTTATTTTTATTTTTTAGAGATGGAGTCTCGCTTTGATGCCCAGGCTGGAGTGCAGTGGCATGATCTTGGCTGACTGCAACCTCCACCTCCTGGGTTCAAGCAATTCTCCTGCCTCAGGCCTCAGCCTCTTGAGTAACTGGGACTACAGGTGGATGCCACCATGTCTGGCTATTTTTTTTTTTTTTTTTTTGTATTTTTGGTAGAGACAGGGTTTTGCCATGTTGGCCAGGCTGGTCTCGAACTCCTGACCTCAAGTGATCCACCTGCCTTGGCCTCCCAAAGTTCTAGGATCACAGGTGTGAGCCACCACGCCTGGCCTAAAGTGATCTGAGTTAGACCAAACCCTGTAGAAGACACAAATGAATTACAAAGCCTTTTGGGAGACACCTGAGTGTACAGGACTGAAGACATGAGAAGAAAACCAAACAGGTCTGTTCTGAGAAAGCCAGGACTGGATTGACTTCTTTTTTCTTTTATTCCTTGGTTTAATTTGTAACTTCAAGAAAGCATACTTGCCCCAAGTGCTTTCAGATCATTTAAACCGTTCAGGTAACGGGACTGGTCACATTCTCATGACTTTTTGTTTGAATAATTCATTGATTCATAGAGTGTTTGAAATTTTGCCTTGATTTTTTTTTTTTTAAACCCAGCTTTTGAGGTTTAATCTCTAGTAAGGGAAAGAACATCTCTTTGATAACCAGGGGAATGAGGAAGGATAAGAAGAGACTTTCCTGCATCCTTTTCTTCCTACCGCAGACACCACCACAGGCTCATCTGCATCCGCAGAGAAAATCTACATGGAGGCAGCCAGGCTTTCTCTGAGGCCAGATCTAGGCCTTTTCCCCTTGTCCAGATCTAGGAAAGATCAGCTGAGAGTTTGACACCTTTAAATGTCTGAATGGAATATTTACCATCTATTCTCTCTGAGGGCTGCTACCTGGGAGGTTTCATCTGTATAGTAAGACCCCCTTCGGTAACCAGGCCTCTTCTTTCCCCCCTGTCTTAATCTCTTTCGGCACCACAATCTCTTCTGCCAAGCACCAAGCCCCCATTCTTTCTGTAAGCTCAAGATGGTATAAAAGTGGCCGGGCACTGTGGCTCACACCTGTAATCCCAGCACTTTGGGAGGCCAAGGTGGGCAGATCACCTGAGGTCAGGAGTTTGATACCAGCCTGGCCAACATGGTGAAACTCTGTCTCTACTAAAAATACAAAAATTAGCTGGGCGTGGTAGCCAGTGCCTGTAACCCCAGCTACTCGGGAGGCTGAGGTAGGAGAATCACTTGAACCCAGGAGATAGAGGCTGTGGCCAGCTGAGATCGCACCATTGCACTCCAGCCTGGGTGACAAAGGGAGACTTGGTCTCAAAATAAATAAATAAATAAATAAATAGATAGATAGATGGATAGATAAATAAATAAATAAATAAAAGCATCAACCACCTATTTCTCTGAGTTTTTAAATTTTGTAATATTCCTGTGCACATTTATACATTTGTATGCCTTTTTCTCTTATTAATCTGCTGTCAGTTGATTTTTTTGGTGAACTACCAGAGGTCGAAAGGGAGGTTTTCACCTCATATGCAATGGTATCATCTGTTAGATAAAAATCACAGGAGGCCATTGTTTTGGGCTAAGTTCCTGCACTAGGCCCCAGACGACCAGATTAAAAATAAAAATGGATGAGGCATGGTGGCTCATGCCTGTAATCCCAGCACTTTGGGAGGCTGAGGTGGGAGGATTGCTGGAGCCCAGGAGTTCAAGATCAGTCTGGGCAACATAGCAAAGACCCCATCTCTTAAAAAAATTTAAAAAATAAAAAATAAAAATAAAAACAGAGTAATTCATGCTAAAGTTGCACATCACCCAACCTAAATTAATTTATCTGAGCTTCCATAAAATCAGTACAGATAACAGTCAATTTCCCAAATAGGCCAGTTTAAAATTTCAGTTGCATAATCATGAAGCTCCCTCTGCCTAACCCTTACATGGGAAAGGTTGTTTAGCGTGACCTGATGTAAGCTAATTAGTCATTTTTCTATTGTTCTGTTTCTCTCTTCTGCCTTATAAGAAAAGTAGCTTTGAAACAATGAATACACTCTCTGCTTTTTTACTTCTGCTTTTTTCAGCCCTTCTCTGTCTTTAAAGCAAATCTCTTTCACTCAGTTCATTTGAACACTTTTTCTATTTTGTGGAATGAAGTTTTGCCTGATTCTACGATCACAATAAAGCCATTAGCCAGGCTTGGTGGCTCACACTGGTAGCCCCAGCTACTGGGGGAGCTGAGGCAGGAGGATAAATACATAAATTTATTTAAATAAATAAATAAATAACAAGCCAATTGAGATCTTTAAAGTAAATTGGTTGTAATTTTGTCCTTTGACACACCTTTAAGTCTTGTCCCTAATAAGGGTAAATCTGTAAATTTAAGGCTCTGTAAATCTGGAATTAGAAAACATTTTACATTTCCAGGACAAAATCACAAAACTTTTAAGTAACTTTGACTATGTTTTTTTTTTTTTCCAAGACGGATTCTTACTCTGTCACCCAGGCTGGAGTGCAGTGGTGCGATCTTGGCTTACTGCAACCTCTGTCTCCTGAGTTCAAGCAATTCTCCTGCCTCAGCCTCCAAAGAAGCTGGGATTACAGGCATGCACCACCACACCTGGCTAATTTTTGTATTTTTAAAAGAGATGGGGTTTTGCATGCTTTCCAGGCTGGTCTTGAACTCCTGACCTCAAATGATCTGCCCAACTTGGCCTCCAAAGTCAAAGTGGCATGAGCCACTGTGACTGGCCTAAGTTTTATTATTATTATTATTATTATTATTATTATTATTATGTTTTGAGACAAGGTCTCACTGTTGTGCAGGCTGAAGTGCAGTGGTGTGATCTCAGCTTACTGTGGCCTCCACATCTGAGGCTCAAACAATCCTCCTGCTTCAGCCTCCTGAGTAGCTGGGACTACTGGTGTGCACCACCACATCTGGCTAATTATTTTTGTATTTTTAGTAGAAATGTGGTTTTGCCACGTTACCTAGCTAGTCTTGAACTCCTGGGCTTGAGCAATCAGCCTGATGCAGCCTCCCAAATGCTGAGATTAATGCCCAGCTGAGGTTTATCTTTCAAGCTGGTTTTTTTTTTTTTTTTTTTCCGTATAATCTTGCTCCTTCTAAATCTTTCAAGAGGTTGACTTAATCACTACAAGGCCACTATTATTTTAGTAGAATTATTTGGTAGATTATCTTAGTAGGAGATTTTCTTGTTTTCTACAGAGGGTTATTTTATTTTATTTATATTGAGAGACAAGTTCTCACTCTGTGCTCAAGTTGGAGTGTAATGGTGAGATTATAGCTCACTGTAACCTCCTGAGCCCAAGTGATCCTCCTGCCTCAGCCTCAGGAGATGCTGGAGCTACAGACATGTACTACCATGCCCAGCTAATTTTTAAAATTTTTGTAGAGACAGAGTCTCGCTATGTTGCCCAGGCTGGTCTGGAACTCCTGACCTCAAACACTTCTCCAGCCTTGGCCCCCCAGAGTGCTGGGATTACAGGTGTGAGCCGCTGCACCCAGCCTCTACAGTATGCTTTATTGTGGAACAGGAATTATCTCCATAGAGAAGTTGTCACTTACAGAGAGAGTCCAAGGGAGTGCATATATAGAAGCTAGCACTTGGAGAGGATAGATGCCCCTTTATCAACTAAGATGGACCCTGAGCTTATGGAAACAAAGTTACCTATTGCTCAAGGGCACGGGGCCTGGCTGGCATGGCAAATTTCTAAATTCCTATAGCTCTAAACTCCCTAACAATAGGAGCTTTCAGATCCCTCCTAACTCTGATTGACGATCCAGACCACTACAGTTCTGATTGGACGAAGAACAGGCCTTACAAACATTATTTTCTGATAAGCTACTGCAGACTTTAAGCCAGTTTCAGCCAGCGTCTAGAGGCCAGGCACAAATTGTGTTTGTGTCCTACAGTTCTTTTGATATAAAGAGCCAAACCCCACCTCATTGTAAAGCTAAAGCCCTAGCCCAAAGTGAATATGGGATGTATGTTACATATATGTTAACCCATTGTGCTTGTGCTCAGCCTCCCTCATAAATATGTATAGCTTTCCCCGCAAACCTGCTGAATATGTATGACTCTATTGTGTGACATGGACCCTGTGAGGCATAAAACGCAAGCTGTGCTTCCCCTCTTTGAAGAGAGAGCAACCTTGTCCATGCTGGAGACATCCTCTTCCCAGTTTTCAAACTGGCATCGCCAATAAAGCTCTCCTACCACTATTTAGCCATCCTGGTGGTCTTTTAAATGGCAGTAAGGTGCATAGCATTACATTGAAATGAACAATTTATAGTTAGCAAAATGCATTATTTAGAAAAGATTGTCAAGGTATTCTGACCTGAAAAGCCAAAAAAAAAAAAAAAAAAAGAGAGAGAGAAAATCTAAGTCAGGATGAGTGGGATGTGGGTGGGGTTACAGTCTAATTACTGTCAGCCCTCAGTATTAGTGGGTTCCGCATCCATGGGTCTAACCAACCTCAGACCAAAAATATTTTAAAACAAAATTCTAATGCAACAATAAAGATAATACAAATAAATAATACAGTATAACAACTCTTTATACAGCATTTACATGATATCAGGTGTCATAAATAATGTAGAGATGATTTAAAGTATACAGGAGGATGTTCTTAAGTTATATGCAAATACTAGGCCATTTTATATCAGGGACCTGAGCATTCTTAGATTTTGGTTTTGAGGGGATCCTGGAACCAATCCTCCACAGATATTGAGGGACAACTGTACTGTATAAGAAAGAGTGAGCTTCACACCTAAACACACTCCTCCCCCTTTTTGCATCCCACAACAGCCTTATGAGAAAAAAAGTAACTTCCCTAAAGTCAAATGGGTAGTAGAGTAGAAGTTAAAATCCCCTCTTGGACCTTGGAGAACACATGCATCTTGAATGAGGTGTGAAAAAGTATTAGCTATGACAATGGGGCCATAGCCCTGCAAGGGGCCACAGGAGATGGTTGGTTATGATAGTACATCTGTTGTATTAAAATTTCAGGGGAAGGAGGGTGGTTGGGGAAGAAATGTCTAAAAGGGCTCTTTAAAGGGTGCAATAATGCTAAAATGGTTGAAAACGCTGCCAATCACATTTCTTGGGCAGCACTTTTTCATCCATGGACACATGATTTCAAACATCTCCTATGTGAAACTGTAACCCCGCAAGGGGTTGACCTTGCCTGCTGCTTAGACAGAGCCAATTCATCAAGACAGGGGCATTGCAATAGGGAAGGAGTAATTCACACAGAGCTGGCTGTGTGGGAGAATGGAGTTGTGTTATTACTCAAATCAGTCTCCCTGAGCATTCGGGGAGCAGAATTTTTAAGAACAATTTGGTGGGTGGGGGGAAGCCAGTGAGCCAGGAGTGCTGATTAGTCAGGGATGAAATCACAGGGAGTCAGAGCTGTCTTCTTGCATTGAGTCAGTTCCTGGGTGGGGGCCATAAGATCAGATGAGCCAGTTTATCAATATGGGTGGTGCCAGCTGATCCATCAAGTGCAGGGTCTGCAAAATATCTCAAGCACTGATCTTAGGAGCAGTTTAGGGAGGGTCAGAATCTTGTAGCCTCAGATGCATGACTCCTAAACCATAATTTCTTTTCTTTTCTTTACTTTTTTTTTTTTTTTTAGAAGGAGTTTTCATTCTTGTTGCCCAGGCTGGAGGGCAGTGGTGTTATCTTGGCTCACTGCAACCTCTGCCTCCCGGGTTCAAGTGATTCTCCTGCCTCAGCCTGCCCAATAACTGGGATTACAGGTACATGGCACCATGCCTGGCAATTTTTTTTTTTTTTTTTTTTTTTTTTTTTTAGTAGAGACAGGGTTTCACCATGTTGGCTAGGCTCATCTCGAACTCCTGACCTCAGGTCATCTGCCTGCCTTGGTCTTCCAAAGTGCTGGGATTACAGGCATGAACCATTGAGCCCGGTCATAAACCATAATTTCTAATCTTGTATCTAATCTTAGTCCTACAAAGACAATCTAGTCCCTGGGCAAGAGGGAGGTCTGCTTTGGAAAAGACTGTTATCATCTTTGTTTTAAACTATAAACTGTAAACTAAGTTTCTCCCAAAGTCATTTCAGCCTACGCCCAGGAATGAACAAGGACAGCTTGGAGGCTAGAAGCAAGATGGAGCTGACTAAGATCTCTTTCACTGTCTCAGTCAGAAATTTGCAAAGGCGGTTTTAAAATTCGAACCTCCTGGTGCACATTTAGTTACTAGCATTTGAAGTTCTTGACAGGGCTCCCTCAGGAGTGTTGGAAACGTAGTTCTCCCACAGACAGACAGTAACCAGGCATCAAGGTTTGATTTAATTCTTTAATGAGGGAACCAGCAGGGAAACAAAGCACTGGTTCAGAGAGCATTGGAAGAAGAGGGATTTGTGTAGTCCGTGGGAAATAGGTATTCCGTGTTCCATCTGATTGTCAGGTTAGATGTACGACTTTAACTTGCTAAGGTGCAGGGAAGCCACCATGGCTTTGAGGTTTGCTTTTCTACCATGTCACAAAGTCAAAACAATGTGTCAGTTTCTGCAGGTTAACTTCTAACCTTATAGGGCTAAAAACTACTACTGGCAATTTTCTCCTGAATTGTTAGTGACAGCCTTTGGGGGAGCCCCATGAGGGTAGGGGGGCTTCTCCGGGGTGCTCCAGCATACCACAGAACAAGGGGAGATCACCAGTCTAACTTCCTCAAGCCTGGTGCACAGGATTTCTTTAAGAGAAATATGGATTTATGATGGCCATTCTTCTGATTATTGCTGAGCAAACACCCCTGGAGTGTGGATTCTTAATTAGGGGACTTCAAATGATGATCACCCTTCCAAATGGAGAATATTCTTTTTTTAAACAAATATTGGAGATGGAGTTTCACTCTTTCGCCCAGGCCAGAGTGCAATGGCACGATCTTGGCTCATTGCAACCTACGCCTCCCAGGTTCAAGTGATTCTCGTGCCTCAGCTTCCTGAATAGCTGGGATTACAGGTATCCACCACTATGCCTAGCTAATTTTTGTATTTTTAGTAAAGATGGGGTTTCACCATGTTGGCCAGGCTGGTCTCGAACTCCTGACCTCAGGTGATCCACCCACCTCAGCCTCCCAAAGTGCTGGGATTACAGGGGTGAGCCGCCACGCCCGGCCTCTTTCCTCTTTATTTATTTAATTAATTTATTTGTAGATACGGGAGTCTCACTGTGACGCCCAGGCTAGTCTTGAACTCTTGGCCTCAAGCAATCCTGCTGCCTTGGCCTCCCCAAGTGCTGGGTTTACAGACATGCACCACTTCGCCAAGCCTTTTCTTTTATTTGTATTGCCTTCATTAATATCACAACTTAATGAATCCTTGGCATTATCTTTCTTTTATAGCAAAAGGACGTTTGTTGAGCACCTGCAATGTGCCAGGTACTGGGACAGGTATTTTCACACATACCTATTTCATGTAACTTCACAATGACTCTGAGAGGTAAAGAGCACGTGTATTGGTTTATATATATGTTTGCTTCTGAAGAGGACGCTACGTCCTTTCAAGCAAGAGATGTTGGTAGCTTGGACCCTGGTGGTGGTGGAGGTAGCAAAAGAACAGGAAGAGGTGGACTAGTGGGAAGGTAGGACCAACATAACCTGCAGATGGGGTGGGAACGGGGAGGGAGGCAGAAACCTGCGCCTCACTCCCGTTTTCAGCCTACGTCCTGTTACCTGCAAAGCAGATTTCACAGCCCTCATTGGAGCATCACATTGCACCAGGAAAGGCAGGTATGGAGGTGGAGTACTGGAGTTCAGGTCCCACTGAGGCCACCAACTGCCTTTGCAGCCTAGCGACGTGTCCGTTCCTGGTTTTTAGTTTTTATTTTATTTTATTTATTATTATTTTTTGAGATGGAGTCTCGCTCTGTTGCCCAGGTTGGAGTGCAATGGCACAATCTCAGCTCACTGCAACCTCCGCCTCCCGGGTTCAAGCTATTTTCCCGCCTCAGTCACCCAAGTAGCTGGGATTACAGGCACGCACCACCACGCCCAGCCAATTTTTGTATTTTTAGTAGAGACTGGGTTTTACCATGTTGACTGGGTTGGTCTCAAACTCCTGACCTTGTGATCTGCACACCTTAGCCTCCCAAAGTACTGGGATTACAGGAGTGAGACACCGCGCACGGCCAGTTCCGGGTCTTTAAGCCCTGGGAAGGGGCTCACCTCTCAGAAACCGGCGATGCCCTCGTGGTCAACCGGGGTAGGGGTGGGGGCTCCGTGTGCTGTGGGACACCTCCCAGGGTCAGGGCTTTGAGGTCACTGTTTGGCACTTCCCTGCGCCTGGTTCTGTGCCTGCGAGAAGGGCAGGAGCGGCCCCACCTCCGCAAGTTCTGCAGGGGGCAGAGACGCAGGGAGCGCAGGGGCGCCCACGGGGAGGCTGCGGGGGTCGGGGCGGGCGGGACACCAGGGAGCCAGCGCCCTGCTGGCTTTCACGTGTGCATTTGGGAGACAGCGTCCCTTTGGATAGACACATTTCGAAAGGTCAGCTGCAGCCCTGGCTCCTGCGGCTTTGGAGTCGAGCTCTCTTTGGAGCAGAAGAGAAGTTGCTTCCTTCCGGGCAGTGGGGCTGTGGCGGACTTCCGCTCCCCCGTGCTGTGTGCTCATACTCTGTGGGACACTTTTCTTCCCTTTTCTCACCTCCTAACCGTCCATCCACTTATGACGAAAGTCTGCAGGCAGCGGGGACCTGCTCCCTGCTTTGGGTGGGGTCGTAGATGTGCTGGGCCCATTCAGACCTTGGTGAGAGGACTCAGCACTTCTAGCTCCCAGTTTCCCAGGGAAGCCTTGGCTCTGGTGACAGAGAGGGGGCTCCTTCTGAAGCATTCTGTTTCGTCTTTTCCATTTGCTTTCCTAACCCATGTGACGCAGACTCTGATTAGTAAAAGCTGGCACTTAAGGGTTTCAACTATCCATAGGCAATTTAAGCAAAAATCCCAGGACGTGGGGCCAGTGGGTCAAACCTGGGAGAAAGGTGTGGCTGGTAGAACCTGAGGAGAGGTGACAAAGACTCTCCTTTGACCAACACTTTGTTTAGCCTTTTGAGTCCTTTCTGACTAGGCCGACTTCAAGCTTCCCTTTCTGTCTTTGTAGAATCCAGTTTGAGCAAGAACCTGCTAAGTGAATTAAGCAACAATCTCCTGCCCTTGGTATCTGTCCTTATCCCTTACCCTCCATATCTTATCACCCTGGACTGCCTTCAGCAATAATCCTATGAAGACAGTTTAGCCAGAAATCCCCTTTCCTTGATGTTTCTTGGTACTAACTTTTCATCCACTTGTATTTTGGCTATAAATCCCCACCTGTCCTTGTTATGGCCAGGTTTCAAGCCCAGTCTCTTTCCTCTGCTGCAAGACCCCATTGCAGTGGTCCCTATATAATATCCTAGATAAGTGTTAAAGACGCTTATCTAGGATATTATATATTAATTTTTTTTTTTTTTTAATTTGAGACAGTCTCGCTCTGTCACCCAGGCTGGAGTGCAGTGGTTCACTGCAACCTCCACCTCCCAAGTTCAAGTGATTATCCTGCCTCAGCCTCATGAGTAGCTGGGACTATAGCACCCACCACCATTCCTGGCTAATTTTTGTACTTTTAGTAGAGATGGGGTTTTACCATGTTGGCCAGGCTGGCCTCGAACTCCTGACTTCAAGTGATGTGCTCACCTCGGCCTCCCAAGGTGCTGGGATTATAGGCGTGAGCTGAGGTGCCCAGCCAAACTTTTTCTTTTACTCTTTCTTCTCTTTCTCCCTTCCTCCCTCCCTCCCTTCCTCCCTCCCTTCCTCCCTCCCTTCTTTTTTTTTTTCTTCAGATGAAGTCTCGCTCTGTTACCCAGGCTGGAGTGCAGTGGCGTGATCTTGGCTCACTGCAGCCTCTGCCTCCCATGTTCAAGTGATTCTCCCGCCTCAGCGTCCCAAGTAGCTGGGATTACAGGCACCCGCCATCATGCCCGGCTAATTTTTTGGTATTTTTGTAGAAATGGGATTTCATGACGTTGGTCAGACTGGTCTTGAACTCCTGACCTCAGGTGATCCGCCCACTTTGGCCTCCCAAAGTGCCAGGATTATAGGTGTGAGCCACTGCACCTGGCCCCAATTTTTTCTTTCACAGTGGAAGCTGGGAGGAAGGTGGGGAGAGGTGGAGTGAAGCCGAGTGGAATTGTGGGGTAGGTTGATCTTGACTGACGGAGCTAGGACTGCTGAGTGATACCCCTTGGAGTTCTTTTGTGAACCTAGGTTCTGCCTGGCTCTCCTGCCCACTCTGATGGAAGCACCTGTGGTTCCCAGGATAGGTTATTCTTTCCACTTGACCGTGTTAGCTGTGAATGTGTTTGCACATATCTCCAGAAGCAAATAACTTGGGAAAGAAGCCTCAGTCAGCTGCAGAGAATTTTGCTTCTTACCAGAGACCTGGACTTGCAGGTAGGAAGGTGGCCTGGGGTCAAGCTCAGCTGTGGAGGAAATTGTGTTACAGCTGCAGCCCGATCGGACTGATGAAACTACAGACCATGTTGGATGAGAGGGTCTCGCTGAAAGCCAATGTTGACAGGGTGTGGCTAGTTTCTGTTTAACAGATAGTGTTGCAAATCTGTGTGCATCGATTGATTCATGCATATTTAATGTTGAATGTTATGAATATGGAAGAGTTTCTTTTGGAAATTGGTGCATCACAGATGTTGTATCGTCCAATCTCTTCATTTTGCTGGTGAGGAAATTGAGGCTCGGAGAGAGTCGGATGTCTTGGAGTTTCACAGCCAGGTAGCTGCTGAGTTACTCAGAGACCCGGAACTCTCGGCCAGTACCCCTAGGAGGGAGCATGTGGCAGATATGAGACATGAGTGAAGGGCCATGGGCGAGTCTCTTCAGTTTCCTGTGCCTCAGGTTCCCATCTTATAAAATAAAGGAGTTGTGCTAGGGTTTCATCTCTTAGACATCAGCTCTAACATTCTACGATCCTGTACACATTCTGGCTTTTCCATTTTCAATTATTCTAAATCACGATTGTTTGATTCCTTAAAATCAAATACTGCTGAGTGGCATTACTTTCATTTGCCCATCATTAAAAACTAAAGGACAGTTTCTTAGTTGATTTCAAAAGGATCCATTATGTAACAAGGACAAAAGTTAAAACTTGCCATGTGTCCGATTAATTATGTAAACTATCAGTTGACAAAACAGCAGCTATTGGAAATATTTTGCCTAATAATCTCTAAGCTACCGTTATGTTAAGAGCAGTAGAAAATGTGGCATATGTGGCTCACCTAAATAGGTGTATAATATACACACCTTATATGAATAAATTAAATAGTCATAGCAAAACACATTGTACATTGGAAAGTGAGTTTCGAATGCAAGGCAGTCCTCAGGCTCCCATATTCATTAGTTTTGCTTTCTCTTTTATGGCATTTGAGATTCACTATTATACATGGCATACTTTTGTAACGTAATCCAATTGCTAAGATCTTGAGAGGAGATTCTATTGGCTCCCTTGATCACGCATTTCAGGATTGTAACAGTTTTGCTTATCTGGGCTCTCAGGACAACTGAGGCTCATTTGGTTATCACTCTACCCGTGGGTGGATGCTCCGGATTGTTCAGAACCAGGAAGGCTTGTAGGAGTTGCAGAATTTATTTAGCCTCAGGTCTTTGGTTCTGCTGAAACAACCCAGATTTGTAGTAAACGCTAAGAGGGAGATTAGCACTGGGCACTTGGGAACAGAACCCCTGTGGACAAGGAGCAACAGATGATACTGGTGAGATGGCAGGCATAACAGGGTTAAAGACCTAATGCAGACCCCTAACTAGGCATTCAGCTGGATCCACATTAGCTCTGGAGGCAATCACCAGGACCACTTTGGACCTTATGAGTTTTATACCATGTGAATGTATTTCTATTAATATAAGTAAAATAATTTTAAGAAAAAGAAGGGAAGGGCATGCCCACCTGCTCTATCATGCTTTTTGTCTCTGGCAGAGGCAGGTGTTCTGGAAGGAGCTGGTAGCCTGTGATGACCTAAAGTGGCCACTTGGTGGCAGTGTTTCACTTTAATTGGCCCAGGCCCCCCCCCCCCCCCCCC
>NW_016805422.1:3580488-3607606 GCF_001698545.2 Rhinopithecus bieti
CTGCGGATTTCTGGGGGCCCCTCCCTCAAGATTCAATTATGGGCCTCAAGTGAAGATGCAAAATAGGATCCTGAGTGGAAAGTAATGGCTGTAACAGATATCCTCTGGCTCCTCCCTGTCTTCTTTCCCATTAGAACATCTCCCATCCAAGTGCTGCTTAGTGGGAGGCAGGGGTCAATATCACGACGGCCGGATCAGAGGGAGAAGCTGGGCTGCTTTGGGCGTAACACCATGTGAGGGACCTGGAGGCAAGGAGCGTGGCTGTATCCGCCAGGCACGGGTGCTCAGGGGTGCTGCGAGTCCCCCAGGCCAAGGATGGGACGTGCATTCATGGAGAGTTTGGCTGCCTTCTTTCCCGTGCTGGCGCATTTCCAGGGGCCCACTCTTTCTGAGGGGTCTCTCCGGGAGGGCATGACTGTGAAAAGAGAAAGGAAGTCGCAGGGATGTCACCTTCGGCCGGTTACAAAGCCCTTCTGGGCCACGTTCTCCTTTGTGGGATTGGGACGTTGATCCACTTCAGAGGCTCCCAGGCCCCCAGTTCAGGGCTGTCCCAGAATCACCAGAGAAATAAATTAACACAGATTCCGGGGCTCTGCCACACAGCTCAGTCTATTCTATGGCCCTAGCTGAGAGGCCCGGAATCTGTGGGTTTAATAAACCTCAGAAGAACCCAATGAAGTTTGGAATCCAAGGGTTAGGGGTGCTTTTTTTGGTTCCTTCCAAGTGAGAAATTGTGATTGTGGAAGTGATGACTCAGTGTGAAGCACACGGGCCTTGAAATCCACCCCTTCAAGCTGTTGATCTTTGTATGCATTTATTTCTTCAAGATGTTGCTGGCTCTTCCTGTGCCAGGAAGCAGATGCTGTGCCCGGTAAGGCCCCTCCTTCTTCCAGTCCAGCTTTTACCACCCATGTGGAGTGAGGGTGAGGGCTCCGAAGGTGCTTTTGACCCTAATGGCATAACCATGGGGAGCAGACACAGAAGTAAACTCGAAACTCTTCTTGTTATTGAAAAATGTAAATATATACAAAAGTAAAGAGAATAGTATAATGAATCCTTATTTATCCACTACTTAGAGTCAACCATTATCAAGATTTTGCCACATAGCTCTTACTTCACGTGCCAAGGGGAGAAAAGATTTTGCTACAGAAAAATTATCATACTTTCGTTTTTTGTCTTTGTCTTTGCTGAAATTTTAGCTTGAAAAAGGCAAATATTCAGGTTTCTAGTCATTTCCCCCTACATGGGGCGTTTCTTCTGTGCCTTTATTACATGTTAATAATAACTTCTCAGGCTGGGCATGGTGGCTCATAACTGCAATCCCAGGATTTTGGGAGGCTGAGGCTGGAGGATCTCTTAAGCCCAGGAGTTCAAGACCAGCCTGGGCAACATAGCAAAACCCCATCTCAATAAAAATAAAATATTTTAAAATATTAAAATTGTTTAAAAAAAGAAAAAAATAATAACTTCTCAATATCATATAATTCTGATTCATACTCAAATTTCTTTAGAATTAGCTCAAAAATGTCTTTTGACATTTGATTTGAGGTCTAGGCTTCGAGGTTATCTTCTAATGTCTCCCAATACATGCATTTGCAAAGATGCATTGAAGGGGTTGGACATTTAAAACGCAGCACAACTTTTTAGCCCCAAACAAACACAGAGCCCTGAAGAAAAGTGAAGTCGAGATCCTCACAGGTTCTTAGTCAGAGGGGCCTTGGAGATTATTCAGCTCACGCTTTCCTCAGTACTGGAGTCCTTTGACAGGATCAGGACTACTGTACATTTGGTATTGAAACTGCTCTTGCAAAATTATGACAGTAAGAAATCTGAGGCTGGGTGCGGTAGCTCATGCCTATAATCCCAGCACTTTGGGAGGATGAGGTGGGCAGATCACCTGAGGTTGGGAGTTTGAGGCCAGCCTGACCAACATGGAGAAACCCCATCTCTCCTAAAAATACAAAATTAGCCAGGCATGGTGGCGCATGCCTGTAATCCCATCTACTTAGGAGGCTGAGGCAGGAGAATTGCTTGAACCTGGGAGGCAGAGGTTGTGATGAGTCGAGATGGCACCATTGCACTTCAGCCTGGGCAACAAGAGTGAAACTCCGTCCCAAAACAAACAAACAAACAAACAAACAAAAAACAACAAAAAAAGAAATCCGATACAGTTGACTCCATCTTACTTCTGACCTCCAAGCTGTCCTTGGTCATTCCTGAGCATACACCAAGCTAACTTTGGGAAGAATTTAGTTTATAGTTTAACCTTAAAGCAGAGATGATAATATTCCTTCTGCAAACTAAATCACCTTTGTAAAACTAATGAGAGGTCACAATGTTAGGACTATGAGAGAGGCCTGAGTTCTGGTAAGAAGGGTCTAATTTCTATAATTCCTTGCTGCTCAGGGGTCATGTGGCCAGAGGTCACAAGATTTGTGACTTTCCCAGTTGCTCCTGTAGATAACATCACTATTGTAGAACCTAAGGTTGGTTTTGTTTTGTTTTGTTTTGAGGCGGAGTCACCCAGGCTGGAGTGCAGTGGCTCAATTTCAGCTCACTGCAACTTCTGCCTCCTGAGTTCAAGCCTCAGCCTCCTGCTTAGCCTCCCGAGAAGCTGGGATTACAGGCGCCTGCCACCGCGCCCAGCTAATTTTTGTATTTTTGGTAGACACGGGGTTTCACCATGTTGGCCAGGCTGGTCTTGAACTCTGGACCTCTGGTGATATGCCCACTTTGGCCTCCTAGAGTGCTGGGATTACAGGTGTAAGCCACTGAACCCAGCCTGGTCTTTTAAGATATCTTCCTGACTGATTCCACCTGGACTTATGACTCATGACTCAGCTGATCCTGCGGCCCCACCCAGAGGCGGACTCAGCATACAAGGACCATTTCCCTCACCCCCATGATTGCATCCCCAACCAATCAGCAGCACCCATTCCCAAGCCCCTGCCCATCAAATTGTCCATAAAACTCCTAACTTCCAAGCCTTCAGGGAGACTAATTTGAGTGATAACTCCAGTTCTCCTGCGTGATCTGGTCTTGTGTCAATTAAACTCTCTTTACTGCAATGCTGTGGTCTCAGTGAGTTGATTTTGTCTGTGCAGCAGGCAGGAAGAACCCATCGAGTGGTTACAACATTTACTCAGACTCTGCAGTGGCCCAGCGGAGACAGTGTAGGTCTGGAGTAGAGAGGATCGTTAGCCATCTGACCCTTGGTGAATTACTTAACCTCTCCAAGGTCAGAACTCTCTAACATTGAAAGGTAGAGTGGAAGCTCTCAACAGATTTCCATGGAACCATCCCTGCAGCTTGACTTGCTAGCTGTCCACCCTGTGAGCTGACGGATGGGTGCCTGTGGCTTGCGGCACAGGGTTGGTTGGAGGCAGTGTGGGAGCTACGCACGGACTTGTCCAGCAGCTGCGAGGGAACCAACCCACAGCCATGTTCTCTCCCAGGCCTGCCCAGGGCAGCTCTACCAGACAACGTAATCATATAATTTAATCAAACATTATGTAAATTGAGGAAATATGAATGCCAAAAGAATGGAGTTGTCTCTACTTTTTCTCTGAAATGGTTAAACGCAATGTAAAGGCTTGAAGTTTGTGAGCTGATAAAAAACTGGCTTTTAAATTAGGAGACGATTGTAGAGGCCTGGGAAAAACAATAAAAGCCAGGTAAAAGTCTCCTCTCAGATTGCTGCATAACAGTTTAAATTCTCGCTCCACTTTGAAGAAATGGAAACAGCTGGGTGCGGCGGCGCATGCCTGTAATCCCAGCGCTTTGGGAGGCCAAGGTGGGTGGATCACCTGAGGTCAGGAGTTCAAGACCAGCCTGGCCAACATGAGGAAACCCTGTCTCTGCTAAAAATACAAAAATTAGCCGGGTGTGGTGACTCTCACCTGTAGTCCCAGCTACTCAGAAGGTTGAGGCATGAGAATCGCTGGAACCCAGGAGGCAGAGCTTGCAGTGAGCTGAGATCCTGCCACTGCATTCCAGCCTGGGAGACAGAGTGAGAATCCATCTCTGAAAAACAAAACAAAAGAAAGAAAAAACCACAAAGAAACAAAAAATCAAATGGAAAGTGGAAATCATGGTTGGAGTTTATGAAAGGAGACCACGCAGACTCCAATTAGTAGGTCAATTCTCAAAGACAGGACTTGGTTCTATGTCAAGGTTGAAAAAAATGCATTCTGGTGGGTTAAGTTAAATATTTAAGGTGTGTATGTATCATCTTTTATGATTCCTTGCCTTAACTTTTTTCTCTAATTAACCACCCATCTGTCGATATGGATACAGGTAGTTTTGGATGTAAGAATTCTGTATTAATAATACATGCAGGAAGAAAGGAGATGATATGAATTTTCTGGTCTGGCACTATATACAGCAGGCACTTAATAAATAGAAATTCTCATTCTCGTCTCTCTCTTTTTTTTTTTTTTTTGAAAGAGAAGGAACCTAACTTTCTAACACAGCTAATACTATCTCTAAATAGTTCTAAATATTTGGAAAGGTTTTTTTTTTGTTTTTGTTTTTTTGTTTTTTTGTTTTTTTTTCTCGAGACAGAGTTTCGCTTTGTCTACCAGGCTGGAGTGCAGTGGTGTAATCTCGGCTCACTGCACCCTTCACCTCCCAGGTTCAAGTATTTCTCCTGCCTCAGCCTCCCAAGTAGCTGGGATTATGGGCACACGCCACCGCTCCTGGCTAATTTTTGTATTTTTAGTAGAGACAGGATTTGGCCATATTGGCCAGGCTGGACTTGAACTCCTGACCTCAAGTGATCTGCCCGCCTCAGCCTTCCAAGGTGCTGGGATTATAGGTGTGAGCCATCACACCTGGCCTGGAAAGCTCTTTTAAAGCTTCCTTGTAATTTCCACATAGTATAGTCCTAGGCTTGTATTTTGGGTGTGCCCAGAACCAAGGGCAGTTACATACATACACACACACACACACACACACATTTTTCTGAGACAGGGTCTTCTCGCTCTGTTGCCCAGGCTGGGGTGCAGTGGCACAAATGCAGCTCACTGCAGCCTTGACCTTTGAGACTCAAGTGATCCTCCTGCTTGGTAGCTGGGACTACAGGCAAGTGCTACCATGCTGGGCTAATTATTTTATTTTTAGGAGAGATAGGGTCTCACTATGTTTCCTAGGCTGGTCTCAAACTCTGGGGTTCAAGTGATCCTCTAGCCTTGGCCTCCCAAAGTGCTGGAATTATAGGTGTAAGCCATTGTGCCCAGTCCTATACATAGTTGAAGACAACAATAAGTCATGTCCCTCCGTCAATCTCTTCTCCACAGCAACCCTTGTCCTTTTGTTTTTAGTGTCCCTCCCTTCCTTTCTGGGCCTGAGCCCTGTGACACCCCAGATAAATGTGACATTCTATAAGCAGAACGGGAGAGCTGTCCCACTACTTTGTCCCTATTCTGGACACCCTCTTCCACTGAAGGGATCTGCCACCGTGTGAGGATTTTTCACAGCTCTGTCAAGTGCCACTAATACAGGCCTGGCTGCCAGCCTTCCAGGCCTTTCATCAGGGACTGCCACGAAGCAGGCCTTCTCCATCCTGAAACTGCACATTTGATTTTCTTTCAGTGTGTATGTGGGAATTTGTATGAATTACATTTTATCTTGTTGGGTTCAGCCGAGTTTTCCAGTTTGAGTTCTTTTTGTTTGGTATCCTGATAGAAGTCGTATTAGTCCATTCTCATACTACTATGAAGAAATACCTGAGACTGGGTAATTTACAAAGGAAAGAGGTTTAATTGACTCACAGTTTCGCATGGCGGGGGAGGCCTCAGGAAACCTACAATCAAGGTAGAAGGGGAAGCAAACACGTCCTTCTTCTCATGGTGGCAGGAGAGAGAGAAATGCTGGGCAAAGGGGGAAAAGCCCCTTATAAATCCCTCAGATCGCATGAGAACTCACTCACTATGAGAAAAACTGTGTGGGGGTAACCATGCTCTTACCTCCCAATGGGTCCCTTCCATGACAGGTGGGGATTATGGGAACTACAATTCAAGATGAGATTTGGGTGGGGACACAGCCAAACCATGCCACAAGTCATTCAGCATAGTGACTATTTCTCCCAGCTTGGTATTTTGGCCAGTTTGGCAAACAAGCCTTCCCAGTCTTTCTTCATGCTGGTGGTAAATACACTGGACAGTAAAGGGCCTGAGACACAGCTGTGTGGTATGGTACAAGAGGCCTGGACTCTGTCCTTTTAACATTCAATTAAACAAATATTCATCAAGTTGTGCATGCCAGGCACTGTTCTAAATGCTGGCAATATAGCAGTGGACAAAACAAACAAAAATTCTACCTTTTTTTTTCTCTCTGAGGCTGAGTCTCGCTCTGTAGCCCAGGCTGGAGTGCAATGATGTGATCTTGGCTCACTGCAACCTCTGCCTCCTGGGATCAAGTGATTCTCCTGCCTCAACCTCCCGAGTAGCTGGGATTACAGGCGCCCACCACCACACCCGGCTAATTTTTGTATTTTTAGTAGAGACGGGGTTTCACTATGTGGCTGGTCTTGAACTCCTGACCTCAAGTGATCCATTGGCCTTGGCCTCCCAAAGTGCTGGGATTACAGGCGTGAGTCACTGCACCTGGTCAAATTCTACTCTTTTGGAGCTTGCATTTTAGTCGACATCATTTTAACTAAGAAGTCATGTCCCCATCATATATACCTTAATCCTTATTTGATTAAGCTCTCATTTATTCGCAATAATGATTAACTGAGTATTTACCATGTGTTGAGCCCTGGTCTTCATGCATGTATTAAGTATGAACTTATCTACAACACACCATCCACTAGATTGGCAAAAAGCTCATTATCACACTTTTGGGGCCGGTCCTCTCTCCTTTAAGGATCATCTGTGAACCGTTTGAATCTTTTGCAGTCTAAAAGGAAATTTCTCCGAAGTTCAGTTTTCAAGTGGGGAAAAAAATCGTAGCGTTGGTCTGCAGCTCTGCAGCTGCTCCTCACCGCCACTTGGGGGCGCTGCTGCACACAGATTGTCCTCTAGCCATCCATTGGACCACGTGATCTCTGCCTTATGACCCTGTCCAGACAGCTGGGGCTTTCAAAGAAAGACAATTCTCCACCCTGTGTGCCTCACTTAGTCCAGGGTTCTCCTTGTTGGGTTTTCTGGAGTTCTCAGTCATTCTCCTCTGGGGCCAGTCCTCATGAATGGCTCAGGTGACCTCCCTCTGGGATCCAAAGCCCTGGATCTCTTTAGTTCTGAGAAGACACTGGGTGGGTGGGCAGAGAGATTGAAGAGACCAGGACTGAGATGTTTTCTTTTGCATTCCTCAATATCTTTATTTTATTTTATTCCTTTTTAAAGAGGCTCACTATGATGTCCAGGTTGGTGTCGAACTCCTGAGCTCAAGAGATCCTCCTGCCCCAACCTCCTGAGTAGTTGAGACTAAAGGTGCATGCCCCTACCCCAGCTGTATTCGTCAAAATCCAATAGACTTACTCCACTCCCTTCTTGACATAGTGTTAATTGATCCAAGTCTTCTCTTCTTTTTGGTCTCATATGACAATTACTTCTTAAGGAAGGGGATAGGTGACAAGGTGCCACCTTGGGGATTTCTGCTGAACACCGACTGCTCCCCATCTCTGTAGCAGAGGTGGTGGAGATTAGGTGGTGAGGAAGACTTTCGAAACCTTAATGTATGAGTCGCCATGTCTCAGAGGCCACTAAGGGACTTCTTATGCATCTTTAAATATCAGTGAAAAAAAAGTCTTCCAAGTTTACTCCAAACTTATGCATTATCTCATTTGATCCCCAGAATACCCCTGCAAGGCAGCAACATGTTAGCCATTTCAGAGATGAGGCAACAGATTCAGAAGTGATAGGAACTCACTGTGAGTTTGGAAGCTGGGTGAGTTGGGCTTTGAAGTCTTACTTGGTCCACCACCTGTGCTCCTCCATCTTGCTCACAGGCTTTCACCCTCTGTACTGACCTGTACCTCCCTGCACCACTGTCCAAGCATCAGAGAGGACTTCCAGAGAGCTCGGAGGCTCAACAGTTTCTCAATAGGCTGTCTGAACTGAGAACTTTAGAAACGACATGCCTGGCCAGGCGTGGTGGTTCAGGCTTTGAATCCCAGCACTTTGGGAGGCTGAGGGTGGATCACTTGAGGCCAGAGTTCGAGAGTTCTCAAGAGCTCAAGACCAGCCTGGACAACATGGTGAAACCCTGTCTCTACTAAAAATACAAAAATTAGCCAGGTGTGGCAGTGCACGCCTGTAGTCCCATCTACTCGGGAGAAGCATAGAATTGCTTGAGCCTGGGAGGTGGAGGTTGCATTGAGTTGAGATCATGCCACTGCACTCCAGCCTGGGTGACAGAGTGAGACTGTCTCAAAAAAAAAAAAAAAAAGATTTGCCTTCATGAGAAACTGCTGATTTGATTCCTGAAGTAGTACAGCTCATTAATCCAATGTACATAATGGGAATAGAAGAATTATATTACACTAGAGCTAAAAGAGACATCAGCGATCGTGTAGCTTAGCTTGTTTTTACAGAGTTGAGTACTGAGGATCAGGGAGCTTAAATGACAATTAGGCAGTGAAAGAACTCATGGAGTAACCTGGTCTTCTCATTCCCAATTTAGGACTTATTTTAAACTGGTGTTTGATGACTTTTGCGTTTAGAGGCCTTTGTTATTCTAGAAAAGTGAAAATTACTGAAGTGTTAAAATACAAAGCACTGGTGTTTTTTTTTTGAGGCAGAGTTTCACTCTGTTGCCCAGGCTGGAGTGTAATGGCGCGATCATGGTTCACCGCAACCTCTGCCTCCTGGGTTCAAGCGATTCTCCTGCCTCAGCCTTCTGAGTAGCTGGGATTACAGGTGTGCGCCACCATGCCTGGCTAATTTTGTATTTTTAGTAGAGATGGGGTTTCTCTAAGTTGGTCAGGCTGGTCTCGAACTCCTAATCTCAGGTGATCCGCCCACCTCGGCCTCCCAAAGTGCTGGGATTACAAGCGTGAGCCAACGCTCCCAGCGCTACAAAGCACTTTCAGTCCTTGCCAAGACAGAGCAACAGGTTTATTTTTATGCTATTAGCATTACAAAGCTGAGCAAAATAGATGAACAAGTATTCTTAGGCGTTGGACAGTGGACATCACAGGACTGCAATTCTTGAAAGAAGGCACACAAAGTGAGGTCCGCTTTCATGCTGCCCTTTTTTTTTTCTTTTTTTTTTTTTGAGATAGAGTCTCCCTCTGTTGCCCATGCTGGAGTACAATGGTGTGATCTCAGCTCACTGCAACCTCTGCTTCCCAGGTTCAACCGATTCTCCTGCCTCAGCCTCCTGAGTAGCTGGGATTGCAGGTGCACACTACCATGCCTGACTAATTTTTGTATTTTTAGTAGAGATGAGATTTGACCATGTTGACCATGGTTGACCAGGGTGGTCTCGAACTCTTGACCTCAGGTGATCCACCCACCTTGGGCTCCCAAAGCGCTGGGATTACAGGCATGAGCCACCATGGCCAGCTTGTAGTTTGTTTTTTTGAGACAGGGTCTTGCTCTGTCACCCAGGCTGGAGCACAGTGGTGCGATCCTGGCTCACTGAAGCCTCGACTTCCTGAACTTAAGTGATCTTCCTACCTCAGCCTCCTGAGTAGCTGAGACTGCAGACATGTGCCACCATGCCCGGCTAATTTTTTCTTTTTTGTAAAGATGGGATCTTACCATGTTGCCTCAGCCTCTCAAAGTGCTGGGATTACAGGCATGAGCCACCATGCCTAACCAATACTGACTTTTTACCTGAGACATTTTCCAAACTGTAGGGAAATGGAGCCCAACCAGATAGTTGAAGTCTTGCTAGGTGGAGAAAATGAAGACAGAAAGTGAGGGTAGATTAGACTGCTTGAACCTGCAGGTTTGGATATCAGAGAGAAGGCAATTGAAGAGAAACAATCAGAAATCTGTTTAGGAGCTTCCTTCAAATCCTTGGCAAGATCTTTAGTTGCATATTTATTGGCTGAGACTCTGCAAAGTCTAGCTGAGAACAGCTTCTGGGGCACTGAGAGGTAAACAGTGATTTTAGAAGTTTGATCTGTTAGGGAGATTTGGAGTTCTGATTCAACCAAAGTAGAGCTGAACATTTATTTGAGACCTAAAACAGCACTCACCTTAGGGGAAATGACTATGTCCCAGGAATAAGGGACATGCTGTGGGGCTGAGAGCAAAGATGAAATAGATCTGCCTTAAGAAAGCCAAAACCCAAGCTTGACAGGATCAATATGACATGTTAGTAATTTAACTGCTTATCAGAAAAAAAAAAAAAAATCACAGTTTTAGAGAAAACAAAATCCAGAGTCTCTACAACATATCATTCAAAATGTTCAGTGTATGTCTTTGTTCATTTGTTCTGCTATAACAAAATACCCAAGACTGGGTAATTTATAAAACACAGAAATTTATTTTCTCACAGTTCTGGAAGCTGAGAAGGCCAAGATCAAGGCAATGGCAGATTCGGTGTCTGCCAAGATCCCATTCCTCATGCTGTGCTTCTTTGCTGTGTCCTCACATGGCAGCAGATGGAAGGGCAAAAAAAGGAACTGGGGGCCGGGTGTAGTGGCTCACGCTTGTAACCCCGGCACTTTGGGAAGCTGAGGCAGGCAGATCACCTGAGGTCAGCAGTTCAAGACTAGCCTGGCCAACATAGTGAAACCCTGTCTCTACTAAAAATACAAAAATTAGCTGGGAGTGAGGGTGGGCACCTGCAATCCCAGTTGCTCAGGAGGCTGAAGCAGGAGAATCCCTTGAACCCAGGGGCGGAGGTTGTAGTGAGCCGAGACTGCGCCACTGCACTCCAACCTGGGCAATAGAGTGAGACTGTCTCAAAAAAAAAAAAAAAAGGAAAAAAAAGAAATATGTCTAAGAGGTTTCTTTCTTTTTTCTTGAAAAGATCAATTGCCAGCCGGGTGTGAGATTACAGCACTTTGGGAGGCTGAAGTGGGTGGATCATTTGAGGTCAGGAGTTCGAGACCAGCCAGGCCAACATGACGAAACCTCGTCTCTACTAAAAATACAAAAATTAGCTGGGAGTGGTGGTGCATGCCTGTAATCCTAGCTACTTGGAGGCTGAGGCAGGAGAATCACTTGAATCAAGGGGGGCAGAGGTTGCAGTGAGCTGAGATGGCACCATTGCACTGCAACCTGGGTGACGAGGGAAACGCCATCTCAAAAAAAAAAAAAAAAATTAATTGCCAAATTGCCATGTGGCCTGTTTTTTTTTTTGGCTGGTTGAGGTAGCTCAAATCTGTCATCCTAGTATTTTGGGAGGCCGAGGTGGACGGATGGCCTGTGCTCAGGAATTTGAGACCAACCTGGGCAACATGGGGAAAACCTGTCTCTACTAAAAATACAAAAATTAGCTGGGTGTCGTGACACACATGTCTGTAGTTCCAGCTACTCAGGGAAGCTGAGGCAGGAAGATCACTGGAGCTGGGGAGACAGAGGCTATAGTGAGCCAAGATAATGCCACTGTACTCCAGCCTTGGTGACAGTGCCAGACCCTGTCTTAAATAAATAAATAAATAAATACAATAAATAAAGAAGGGATTCTGTGAGATTGTGATGGGTGGTAAGGCAGCACAAAACAGAGAATATTACATGGATTTGGGGGAATAGCCTTGATTTTGCTGAACGTCTGGATGACTGATAATGAAATAGGAAGGAACAATATTTGAGCAAAAGTAAAAATCTTCAGAAGAAATATCTTCTTTTTGACTCATAAGAATTTATAAGCATTTTTCATAGACAACTTCAACTTGTGTTGAATGTTCAATTAATTTATTTATTTCAGACCAGAAGGACAGAGTGAAAAAAAATTTTTTTTTAAAGAGTAAAAGACAGCTGGATGCGGTGGCTCAAGCCTGTTATCCCAGCAATTTGGGAGGCCGAGGCGGGGAGATCACCTGAGGTAGGAGTTCGAGACCAGCCTGGCCAACATGGCGAGACCCTGTGTCTAGTAAGAATACAAAAATTAGCCAAGTGTGGTGGCAGGAGCCTGTAATCCCAGCTACTCAGGAGACTGAGGCCAGAGAATCCCTTGAACCTGGGAGGCAGAGATTGCAGTGGGCCGAGATTGCGCCATTGCACTCCATCCTGGGCAATAGAGTGAGACTCTGTCAAAAAAAAAAAAAAAAAAAAAAAAAAAAAAAGAAAAAGAGAACAAAAAATAATTTGATTATTATTACCTACCAAACCTGAGTCTTAAACCTTTTGATTGTGTAAGAACCCTGAAGACACATGAAGAAGAATTTTCATCGTGTTTAGATATAGTAAGTGATTATTAGCAATTGTAGTAAAAAGGTCCATAATACCAGATTTCAGCCTTTCGCCTAAAAAAAAAGTGCTTCTAGTCAGAAAGGAAGCAGAAAATCTGTGGAAAGCTTTTTATTCTGATGCTATTGGAGATGTGGGGGAGATTACTGTTCTTGGAATAAGCACATTTACCAATGAGGGGAATAAAACAACATATTAATTATTAACAAGACGAAAACATTCTTGAATCATGAAAACCTAAATTCATAAAGCGTCTATCGTTCTCCTGGTTTCTAAGGCTGATAGAATCATCCTGGCAGAATTATCCCTGTGCCCTCGGAATCCTCCATAATTAAGCTAAGAGATGTATGCACAGGCAAGGTGATTAGGCCCAAAGCAGGGTGGGCGTTCACCCCATGCTGGGATTGCTTGGGTGCTTAAACTAGTCGGGAGGTTTTTGGCGGAACTCCTTGACAGGGGAGCCCAGAGGTCCGAAGACAGAGGCTCAAAGTGGCACGGGTGGGCGGCTTCTTTTTGTCAATCGGGTCTCAGTGGACAGGGCTACTCACAAGTGGAGGTCAGAGTGGAATTCACAGCCCTCTGACCGATTTGCTTGGATGGTAGAAATCAGAAACATTCATAATTTGAGCCTTGAGAAAAGGGCTTAGTGGCAGCAGAAAATTAGGCATGGCAGTTGAGAAAAGATTTGAAACACATGAGCGGCGGGACTGCTTGCTGTGCTGCTCTGGTTCTTGGGGCCGCTTGGCCATTTTAGTTTCAGTAATGGGAATTCTTAATGATACTGTGGTATTTACTGAAGGTTGAATCTGGCAAATGCTAATAAGAAAGTTTTTTTTTTTTTTTTTTTCATCATCCTCTGGCCTTCCTGGATCCAAGTCTTATTATTGGAGAGTTCTCAAATCGTTTGCCAAAACCAGTGACATAACTGGCTCCTTTTGACAGGTACCTGCCAAACCTGCCCAGATTCCTACAGCAGCCAGTTCGCTCTGTCTTGAGGCTTCAGAAAAACAGCAGCTTCTCTGATGGAGGAGCCTTGTTCTAGAAGGGAGTGAAGCCTAGGTAAGCTGGAAGGTCATTTGGCCTAACTTCTTATCTATAGCAGACTAGTACTTTGATATGCGAGTAGAGGGTAATCTTTCTAAAATGCAAAAATGGCTTTATTGTTTTATTTAAAGTTATAATACTCACTGAAAAACATTCTGCAAATACAACAAATAACAAAGAAGAAAGTAAAACACAAAAAACAAGCACCGCCCCCACTCCCAATTTCACCATCTCTGTGCAGGGTTCTGCAAGCTTTTGCTGTACATGTAGAAGTCATAAAATATTTTATTTTTATTTTTACTTTTTTTGAGACAGGGTCTCACTTTATGGCCCAGGCTGGAGTGCGGTGGCATGATCATGGCTCACTGCAGCCTCGACCTCCCAGGCTCAGGTGATCCTCCCACCTCAGCCTCTCAAATAGCTGGGACTACAGGTTCATACCACCAAGCCCAGCTAATTTTTTGTATTTTTTGTAGAGACAGTTTCTCCATGTAGCCCAGGATGGCTTGGAACTCTGGATCTCAAGCAATCCTCTCGCTTTGGGGAGCCACCACACCTAGCCAAGGTTGTTAATATTTTAGTCTTTGCTAAAATAGGCCAGATTGTCTCTGTCACAACTCAGCTCCATAGCTGTACCATGAAAGCAATCATGGACAACATGTAAACAAATAGGCGTGGCTGTGTTTCAATAAAACTTTATTAGGGCTAGATTTTGTATGCAGGCTATAGTTTGCAGACCCCTGATCTAAAGTTACCCTCATTTATATTAGGTGCTCATCATTTCTAAATCTTTTTTCCCTTCTCATGTCTTTGTGGAAATACTCAAAGAGAAAAAAATAGAGAAATAATTTTATATAAATGAAAATGAAAGCACTTTTTTTTTCATAAACCACGGAGACTGAAGCACTTTTATAAAATGGAAGCTATATTTAAAATATTTTAAATTCAATTTTACTGGAATTTAACTGAAGAAAATGAACTGAAATGAGACTGCAGGAACTGCTGAAATTCAGACCCATATTTCTTTACCATTGGTGATAATAGTTCCTAAAATATTCTGATAAAATTAAGAAAAGAGATGATGAAAAGATTAGAGGTCCTTTCGCTTGTTAAAATTCTGGTTTTCAATTTTAGATGCAGGAGTTGAATTTGTGCTGTGACAAATCAGGAAATATGCATCCTTCCATTTCTCATGCCTCCTCTGAAGTCTCATTACTCACGTGATTGTTTTTAAATGGTCAAGGCTGACTATTTACATTCTCTCTGTAACCACAGTTACTTGAGTCCTTTGGTCTTAGATGTTTAAATAGACAGGCAAATGCCCATCACTGATTCTTATAGCAAGGCTTCTCTATTCTTTTATTTATTTATTTATTTATTTATTTATTTATTTATTTATTTATTTATTGTTTTGAGATGGAGTCTCGCTCTATCGCCCAGGCTGGAGTGCAGTGGCATGAACTTGGCTCACTGCAACCTCTACCTCCCAGATTCAAGTGATTCTCCTGCTTCAGTTTCCTGAGTAGCTGGGACTACAGATGCACTCCACATCCTGCTAATTTTTGTATTTTTAGTAGAGACAGGGTTTCACCGTATTGGCCAAGCTGGTCTTGAACTCCTGACTTCAGGTGATCCGCCCGCCCTTGCCCCCAAAGTGCTGGGATTACAGGCATGAGCCTTTACATCCAGCTCCATTCCTTTGTGTGTGTGTGTGTGTGTGTGTGTGTGTGTGTGTGTGTGTGTGTGACAGAGTCTTGCTCTGGCTCCCAGGCTGGTGTGCAGTGGTATAATCATGGCTCACTGCAGTGTCAGTCCCCCGGGCTCGGGTGATCTTTGCACCTCCATCTGGTGCAAGGACCACAGGCGTGTGCCACTACACTGAGCTAATTGTTGTATTTTTTGTAGAGAAGGGGTTTCACCATGTTGTTAGGCTGGTCTCAAACTCCTGTGCTCAAGCAATCTACCTGCCTCAGCCTTCCAGAATGCTGGTATTATAGGCGTATTATATTCTGATGGAATGGTGCCTGGCCCATTCCCTGTGTGTGTGTGTGTGTGTGTGTGTGTGTGTGTTTTAAATATTGATTCCCCTCTTAATCAGCTGGATTTCATTACTTAGTAACTTTTTCAGGAACAATTTATGGGTGTTTTATTTTGGGATTTTCGTCTGAGCTTTATTCTAGATAAGGAGAACTTGTCTAGTTGTAAAATTCCCAGGCCACACTTTCTGTCAAGTGTTATATCATTGAGAATCACAATGTCTCCATTCAGTTTCAGACTGACGGGGTTTCGTGGTCCCACTTTCCCATCTCTCCAGTAATGTGTGGCTGCTACATCTCTTCTGTTGTTTTCTCTTAGGAAAGGCCCGTCTTTGAATTCGTGCTGCAGGGATTACTTGGCTGTGTATATTAGTCTTGGGTCGTCACTTTTCTTAGAACCTCTTTGCCGTTTACCACTGGGTATCGTTTTGGGGAAGCCTGAACACAGCTTCATTTTCACCCCTTACAGGTCCCTTCTTTTTCTTCCAGGATGCAGTGCGGAACCTTTCTTCATTGTTGGAATTTAATTTCTTCTTGAGAACATGTGACATTATTAATTACATTATATCAGTTTGTGTTATTCTTTTTTTTTTTTTTTCTTTTTTTAGACAGAGTCTTGCTCTGTTGATCTCTGCTCGCTGCAGCCTCTGCTTCCTGGGTTCAAGCAATTCTCTTGCCTCAACTTCCCAAGTAGCTTGGATCACAGGCGTGCACCACCACGCCCAGATAATTTTTTTTTTTTTTTTTTTTTTTTTAGAGGAGACAGGGTTTCCCCATGCTGGCCAGGCTGGTCTCAAACTCCTGCCCTCAGCTGACCCGCCCACCTCGGCCTCCCAGAGTGCTGGGATTACAGGCGTGAGCCACTGTGCCCGGCCCAGTTTGTGTTATTCTTCAGGTTTAGTTCTCCCTTCATGTTACAGGAATCTTCTTCTGTTTTGTTTAGTACCATCTTCTTATTCCATTTATCGAGTTCTTTATCTTAAGAACACTCATTTTTGTCTTTGTTCCTGTATAATACTTTCAATTGCTTTTATAGCTTCGCTTTCATTTGCTCTGATAGACTCGAACCTTTATTTATTGTGAGTAATTTTGATTTTGGTTGCTCTTCTCCTCACCATTCCTACTCCTTATTTCTATAATGATGTTGTTTGATCCCTATTTTGTTTCCTTAGTTTCACCATCCTCCCTTTCATTTCACTTCATTACTTACTCATTTTGACTTTATTGTTTTATAAAATCCATGTTTTCTTTAAATTTTTTTGTAGTGGGAAGCACTCACAGGTAATTAGCCTTCTTTTCCTCTGGTTGTATTTTCTTTTCTTTTTTAAAATTAATTTCTTTTTTTTTCTTTTTTCTTTTTTTTTGAGACGTGGTCTCCCTTTGTTGCCCTGGCTGGTCTCAAACTCCTGGGCTGAAGTGATCCTCCTGCCTCAGTCTCAGGTGTGAACCACTCTGCACCCAACCTATTTTCTCTTCAGTTATGTTGTCTGCCTCTCCCTCCCTCCTTCCCTCTATCTCTTTTTCTTGTGTTTTCATGCTGGCTTAGCCCCTGTGCCATTTCTTTTTATCTTGATCACGCTTAGTATAAACCACTCTGTCCATTTTCTAGTGAATATAATATAGTATAAATGAATTCTCTCAAATTTTCTGCCTTTTCTAAGATCCATTTGTCTTTCTCTCTGACTTGCAGTCTCAAGACTGAATATTATTCTCTGTGTATTTTTGTGGCTTGTATATAACAAGGGGGTGGGGTGTGTGGTTGGGGGTGGAGGAGAGCTCTGCTGAGGTTCTGTAAAGCCTCCCTTGGAGGCCTTGGCTTGTCCTATGGCAGGATTCTCTCTGCCTAGGAGTGTTCTATTCCCAAGGAGGACAGAAACCCCAGAGTGGGTAACGCTTCCCTACTCACCCCTGACTGTTTTCTTGCCTCTCCTGGGGTCCTGCTGTTTTATAGTGGCAGCTCAATGCTTCTCCTCTTGACGATTTCCTCCCTCCCCTACCCTGGGCTGCTACACCTCTATTCAATTTGCTTCTCTCCAAATTAGGCCAGGTGCAGTGGCTCATGCCTGTAATCCCAGTACTTTAGGAGGCAGAGGCGGGTGGATTGCCTGAGGTCAGGAGTTCGAGACCAGCCTGGTCAACATGGTGAAAACCCGTCTCTACTAAAAACACAAAAATTAGTTGGGCGTGGGGGCAAGCACCTGTAATCCCAGCTACTTGGGAGGCTGAGGCAGGAGAATCACTTGAATCCAGGAGGTGGAGGTTGCAGTGAGCCAAGATTGTGCCACTGAACTCTAGCCTGGGTGACAAGAGCGAAACACTATCTCAAAACAAAACAACAACTAAAACAAATTAGCAGGTGAGAATCAGTAAGGGAGAATTTGAGACTTTTGTCTGTATACCTTCTTTCTCTAATATTGCTTATAAAAGATGAGGATTAAGTTAGGAACTTAATTAAGTTAGGAACATAATTTTTGCGGTGCAGCAAACAACTGCAAAATCTCAGCAGCTTACAACACACGTTGAGTTGTTGTTCTCAGGAGTCTGCAGGTAAGTTCCACTCTGTGGGGTGCAGGCTGGGCTTGGCAGGGCAAGGCTGGACCCAGGCTTCAGATGCGTTCAGGATGCTCCATGTCTCTGCTCTGGAGCCCAGGATGGAAGGGAGTTGTGACTTGCTGGGATCACAGGAGCATGAAAGGCCAAATCTCATCACACAAGCACATTTAAAATCTCTGTGTGCATCACTGGCTTAACTCCAGTGGGAGGCACACCAGCGTCCCATGGCGAGGGACAAGGATATAAAATCCTAGACATAGGAGGAAGTAAAGAACTAGGAGCATTTTTCAACTAACCCCAGAGACTCCGTACGTTTTTTGAGAATCTTCTGTTTCTTTCATTTGAGGCCACTTTTGAAATTTAGGGCAGGAAATTATATTACTTTTCCTTGGCTGGAATTTGGATAACATTTTCTTTTGATTTGTAAGAAAGTATTTGTTTTAGTAAGAATTAGGAGATTGTCAATCTCTCATCTTTACCCAGAAGTCCTTTTATAGTCTCTGTAGAGGTTTTCTAAGCTTCTTTAGAAAGTAAACTCTGGTTTAAAAACAAAATTACAAATTATAGGAATTTCTTTATTACAAACCAAATCATCTACTGCTGTAACTGGGACTCTAGTTCTGTGCTTCTTTCTGGGGATGCTCAAGTCCCAATACATGGTTTTGGGTCAGGTTTCTCCTGTTTCCTCTGGATGTCTTCTCTGGTTAATCTTTAAACAATCTAAAATATCCTTAAGTGATGTTTTAAAATGAATACTAGGCATCTGCATGGCATAAGTAAATTTGATTGTATTAAAAGGGGGAATAAAGTGAGGCTTTCAAAAATTTTATTTAATAGTAAGTCACGAGAAAGGTGATTAAACTTCTGGGTGAACTTAGGTGCATGGATGGATTTGCCAACTTGTGGGCTCTACTGGTCATCAGCCCCCAGCTGGACTTTTCCGGGGGGGTGGCCAGGATCTGAGCTGGAGTTGCTGAAGGATCTGGTGTCGGGGACGGGAAGTACATGGCGTACGCATAATTGATATATTGCATGGCAAAGGAGCACATAGCATGTGCATTGAGGGTCGAGTGTCCTAGGGTGTGAGAGTCTTGTTCAGGATCTGTGCAGGGAACAGCTCTCCTGCCAAAGGTGAGAGACAGCAGCACCCTGGTGTAACTGGGTAGAAGAAGGATCTAGGCTCTAGCTGCTCCATAGACAGAGATATGATGACAATGCTAATCCTGTTTGTCTTATGAATTCAGAGTTTTAATTAATTTATTTATTTGTTTTTTTTGTGTGTGTGTCTGTGTGTGTGTTTTTTTTTTTTTTTTTGAGATGGAGTCTTGCTGTGTCGTCCAGGCTAGAGTGCAGTGGCACGATCTCAGCTCACTGTAACCTCTGCCTCCCAGGTTTAAGCGATTCTCCTGTCTCAGCCTCCTGAGTAGCTGGAGGCAGTGGAGGCAGGCACACAGGCACACGCCTCCATGCCCAGCTAATTTTTTGTATTTTAGTAGAGACGGGGTTGCACCATGTTGCCCAGACTGGTCTCAAACTCCTGAGCTCAGGCAGTCTACCCACCTTGGCCTCCCAAAGTGCTAGGATTACAGGCATGGGCCACTGTGCCTGACCAAATTCACGGTTTTTAAAAAATTCCTTGCAGTCCGTGGGATTTCACAAGAGAACAGAGATGCGTGCATTCATTCCGGCCACCATGTTGAACCAGACCATTCCTTTTGTGTTCCTCCTTCCTGTGCTTCCTTTTCTTAGAGTGTCTTTGATCTCTGTTTAATCAAAAGAGAATAATCTTTCACAGTGCAGTTAAACTCTTCCTCTCTTCCATTTACTGCCCACTCTTCATTTACAGAAACTTTGTTAAGCACTGGCTATGTCCTAGTTAATGTGCTTGGCATTGAGGTGATCCAGATAGAAAGACACACAGCTCCTATTCTTGAGTCTAGGTTACTATTTAGAGGCGAGCCTGTTCAGGGAATGAGCATTTATTAGGCAGTTGGATCATGGAATTAATTGAGGTAAGTGACTGACAGCATGGGAGGAGTGCTGCTTTGGTCAGAATGTTTATATCCCCCCAAAATGCATATGTTGAAACCCTAACCTCCAATGTGATGGTATTGGGAAGTGATTAGGTCATGGGGGTGGAGCCCTCATGCATGGGAAAAGTTTCCTTACAAAGAGACCTCAGAGAGTTAGCTTGTTCCTTTCACTATGTGAGGACACAGTGAGAAGGCACCATCTACAAACAAGGAAGAGGACCCTCATCAGATTCTGATCATGCCAGCACCCTGATCTGGGACCCCCACAACAGTGAGAAATAACTTTCTAATGTTTAATTTGTTACAGCAGCCTGAACTACCTAACACAAGTGCCTGTGTCTGCCTGAAAGAGTCAGAAAGACTTCCCGAAGGAGGTAGCATTTGGGTGAACCCTAAGGTGTTTTAAGCAGAGAGACCAGCATGAAATAACAGCAGGACTATGAGAGAAAGCATGAACCCTGGTTCATTCCCTAGCTCAGTGTTACAGAATGTCAAAGCCGTTTCCTTCCTTTGCACTCCCACTGTCATTTTAAAATTTATTACTTTACCATTTCTATGTGTGAAACACAAAGGTTGCCAAGTCCTCTGGTCTCTGTTTCTTTAATATTCAAACATAATCCTCCAAATACATTTTCTAAGATTTTCACATCCCAGAGGCAGAAAAGGGTCCTGTCTGTCTTGTGTGCCCCAAGCATTGACCCAGTCCAGTCCTTTTTTCTTTCTTTTTTTTCTGTCCCACAGCACTCTCTAGAGGATTGCTGTGTTACAGATTTTACTGAAGGCTTGAGGAGAACAGAGGGGCACAGAGCTCAGTCTTGTCTTCTCTTTTTCTTGGGGCCTCTGCCCGCTGCCACATTGCAGGGGCTCATTCTCCCTTCTGTGTAACTTCTTTCCATTTCTTTTCTTCCCTGAGTTCCAAGTGCCCCCATCCGTCCTTTTGAGTTTCTGGGGGAAACGAACAGAATTCAATTTCAGTTTTTCTTATTGAAATTAATTGTTTCCGCCTGTGGGTTTCTACAGGATTGTCTTCCTCAATTAAGCAAATTTTCCCCACCATCTTTTTGCTGTGGATGTGTCAGCCTTCTCTGCCAGATATAAGCCCCGTGAGGTTGGGGAGCTTGCTTACTTGTGTTTATATAACAAAGCATAATGTTTCACTCATGGTCATGACTCCGATAAATCATTCTCCATGTATCGCTGAAGGCTCAGGGTTTTGCAAAAATGCGATTGCATTTAATTCCCGAATGGCGGTTTCTTCATCCTCCATGCAAGCCCATTTGACTCTTAAGCTGCTCCTCATTGAGATTCTTCCAGTCAAAGACAAATGATGGCGGTAAATCTAGCAGGAGATCTGAGACTTCATCTGCTGAAGCCCTGGGCTTCCTTTTCCTGCAGCATCCGCAGTAGTCACAGGAGGGAGTTTAAGCATCTGCCCTCCTCCTACCATCAGGGGTGCATCTGCACTGGGCAAAGAAACTTCACCTATCAAGGGCTCCCACAGAGGTCAAGGGTCTCAAGGGAGATGGTGTTGACGTTTTGTGTGCATGTGAGTGAGGCAGTGGTAAAGGGGTGGTCACTGGTGGATGCCCTTTTCCTCAGGGACTGAAAGGTTATGGGACCTTCACCTCTGCTCCTGTTTCTCTGTGATATTTTGTTCTTACAAAAGGCTGGAGGGATTTTAAATTTTCCTTTCACTACTCATTGATCAGTGGCACCAGTATTCAATCTGGCCAGTTCTACAAAGGATCCTTCAGTCGACTGGAGTTGGCTGGTGGTTCTTCTCATGAAGAGCCCTAATGGTGGTTTCTGGTTGTAAGTCCTGACAAGTTACATGGTGGGTGGAGTGATCTCATTAATCACGTTTGTTATTGGTGGGCTTTCAAATCAATAGTCACCCATCCAAATGACATGGTAATAATGATTACCCGTAGGCATTTTTCTGTTGATGATAAACAAAGTTTTATGTTGTCCTTTGCCTTCAGATTAGCTGCTGTATGCATTTTGAGGAAAATAACTTTCTTAGAAGTAGAAAGAAAACTTTTAATAAAATGCTTGAATCTCAAGCAGTATGACAAGTCTGAGTTATTTTCTTTCATTCCTATAGGATATATTTTAACTTCCTAGAAGGGGTTTAGATTTCTAAAGTCTATGATTTTTTTCTTCTCCAGAGGCTAGAAAAATACAACTTCTGTCTGCATAGCCATATGTTACCTAGATTTTTGAGAGCAAGCTGGAGAGATGCTTGGTACGTAGGCATTCTTGTGGGAAGTGTTCCCCATGCCTGACTGGGTGTTCCCACTGTTCTTTGGACTGAGAAAGTTGGTTTGAATTTCCCAGATGTGCTCAACCCTTGTAATCATCTGATGGGTTCGTCCTGACTGGTGCACAGACAAAACCAATTCACTGAGACTGTGGTATTGAAGTAAAGAAGAGATTAATTGACACGAAGTTGACCATGTGGAAAACTGGCATTATCACTCAAATCAGTCTCCCAGAAGGCTTGGAAGTTAGGATTTTTCAGGGATGGTTTGGTGGGCATGGGACTAGGGAATGGGTGCTGCTGATTGATTGGGGAATGCAATCATAGGGGTGTGGAAAATGGTCCTTGTGCACTGAGTTTGTCTTGGGGTGGTGGGGGAGGGGGGCGCCACAGGACCCGTTGAGTCATGTGTCATGAATTCACGTTGGGTCAGTCTGAGAAAATCTCAAAAGACCAATTGTAGGTTCTACAATAGTGATGTTACCTACAGGAGCAATTGGGGAAGTCACAAATTTTGTGACCTCTGGCCACAGGACTCCTGAGCAGTAAGGAATTATCAAAACTATGCTTACATTTTAGCAAAAAGCATTTTCTTATGTTTTTCATTAGTCTTACAAAGACAATTTCATTCCCCAACAAAGAAGGAATCAGTTTTAGGGAGGGGCTATTAATCATCCTTTCTTCAAAGTTAAACTATAAACTAAATTCCTCCCTGGCTTACAGCCAGGAATGAGAGAAGACAGGCATCCTGTGAGGCTAGAGGCAAGATGGAGGAAGCCATGCTAGGCTTCTCTCATTGTCTTAATCTTTGCAAAGGCAGTTTCACTCTGGTGGGAGAAAACAGGTTTCTGGTTGAATTGGCGCCTTTTCTCAACTGAGTGAATGAAGTCTTCTCAATGTTGGCTTGCAGTCAAGTAACGAGGCAATTTATTCAAATAGTAAGTAAGCCAGCTTGAAAATGGAAGAAATGATGTTAAATTATAGCAATATCTACACAACTTAAAATTTCCCTTTCATGAAATATTAGCAGGTATATAAAATTTACTGTGGAATAACTGGGAGATTCCCCTTCTCATGAGTTCTTTGTTTTGAGATAAATAACAGCAGTAGGAATAGAGAAGGTGGGAAGGTTGGTGCATCAGTCAGGCCTCGGCTCATGCAGTTTTTGGGGCTGGCAAGTTCAAAATCTGAAATTTAGGCCCGGCGTAGTGGCTCACTCCTGTAATCCCAGCACCTTGGGAGGCTGAGGCAGGAGGATCACTTGAGGTCAGGAGTTCAAGACCAGCCTGGCCAATATGGTGAAACCTCATCTTTACTAAAAATACAAAAAATTAACCAGGCATGGTGGCACTCGCCTGTAGTCCCAGCTACTCAGAAGGCTGAGGCAGGTGAATCACTTAAACCTGGGAGGTGGAGGTTGCAGTGAGCTGAGATAATGCCACTGCACTCCAGCCTAGGTGACAAAGTGAGACTCTGTCTCAAAAAAAAAAACAGAAAACAGAAAAACAAAAAACCTGAAATTTATAGAACAGGCCAGTAGGTCAGAAGCTGAGGCAGGAATTCATGTTGTAGTCTTAAGGCAGAATTTCTTTTCTGGGAAACCTTAGTTTTGCTCTTAAGGACTTCCTTGATTAGATGAGGGCCACCCACATCATTGAGGGTAATCTTTACTTAAAGTCAACTAATTGCAGATGTTAACATCTACAAAACAATCTTAATTATGACAATACCTAGGCTAGTGTTTGATTGAATAACTGGGTACTGCCTCACTAAGCTACACATTAAACTGAACATCACAGCAGGTAAAGCTGGAGTTTTTGCAGGAGACAGAAGGAAATGGAAAGGGGAGTCTGATCCCTGAGGTGGACTGTCGAGATATGGTGAGGAGGCAGGGGGGGAATTGAGTACATTGACATTGGACCGATACTTCTGAGACTGGAGAGAAATGAAAAAAATCTACTCACCTGGATGCATAAGTCAATTAATGTTATGTAAGTTGTTTTCTATTAAAAAAAATTCCTGCATATCTAAGACCAAGGCAGGTACCTCTTTCGGGGACTGGGATGGCCACGGCTCTGAGCTGTAAAATCTGAATGGTTTTGGGAGGCTGAGGTGGGCAGATTACATGAGGTCAGGAGTTTGAGACCAGCCTGCCCAACATGGTGAAACCTTGTCTCTACTAAAGATACAAAATTAGCCAGGTGTGGTGGCACATGCCTGTAATCCCAGCTACTCAGGAGGCTGAGGCAGGAGAATCACTTGAACCTGGGAGGCAGAGGTTGCATAGAGTTGAGATCTTGCCACTGTAGTCCAGCTTGGCAGCTTGGGGGACAGGGTGAGACTGTCTCAAAAACAAAAAACAAAAAACAAAAAACAAAAACAAAAAACCAAATCTGAATGGTAAAAATGTACTTGGCTGGAAAACTGAAGACAGGACAAATTTCTTCCTAGCCTGTAGCCCATAGCTGCCTCTTAGCCTTAGCTTGTGCTTGTTCCAAACAAGTACAGTGAATCTTATTGAAACTTGAAGAAAGGAGAACTTAATAAATATCAATGGATATAAGAGATAGGGAATGAAGATTAATTGTAGAGAGGCCATTATTATTAATTCAAGACATGTAAAAATGTTATTGACTACAATGTGCTGGCTAGCTTTATCATTGTAGATTAGTACACTTAAAAATATTTATAAAAGATTCACTCAGGACCGTATTCCCTCAATCCTGATTTTCTCAAAAGGTCTTACTGTTCTACAGCTAGGAATTGTCCTACCGGGAAGATTTTCCAGGAATCCAACTACCTAATTTGGGAGGGATTCCACTATTAGTTCCTACATGTAAAAGCTGAAGCATTAAATTCCTCATCGTCTATATGATAGATATGTCTAATGGAACAGTGGGAAAGATTTATGGTTCAATTATTAATGTGTTAGCACATTGATACATTTAACAAAACTAATTTCCCTTCAGTAAAAGCCATTAGCCCTTTCTAAACTAAGTGCATCAACTTTGGTAGTTTAAGTAGATGTATTCAGTAGTTGCATAATGTTGACATTTAGTGTGCTATTTAGTGTCACTCCACTCCAACTACTGTGCATTTGGTTTTCTTGTCTGGTTAAAAGGAGGAAAAGACAGTGTTTTCTTTCTTCATCTTCTTTTATAATATTGCCTGAAAATGGCCTTTTAAAGTCAGAAAACATCACATACTTGGCTGTAGATAGTCACCAAGGCTTCAGTTTTTGTGGTTGTATTGAGCGTCATATACTGATGGGACCCAGTAAAACCTGCAGGCCGCCTTGTAAAACTGCCTGGATTTCTATTTGGATACAGAGTGGTATTGTTTCAGAAGCGTATGTGCTTTTTGTACACTTTTATTCTGGTTAAAAATTTAAAAGGGAGCTGCTTGTCATGTCTTTATCATTAACTGAAGCTGTAGTAGGCCTATAAAACAATCATTGAGATGCTATTAAAAGTATATGAATAATAAAACAGCTAGAGTAAGAAAAGGTTTAAAAGAGTAACTTGGCCTTGGTAGAGGCCTCTTTGCAGAAGAGCTTCTCAGCGGGTGATTTGGTTGTATTCTGGCTGTCATAGGCAATTAAATATTATTTGGCAATCAGGAAACCTGTACCCCCACTTTTGGGTCTCAGTAGTAAAGGCTCTGGAACATTTTCTGGGTTGTAAATGGCAATAGAGCATAATGCATTAATATTCTTAAGAAATCACCTTGGGCTACTTAGTTTATATGAGATATTTATGAGGGCGCAAGTTTTATGAAGTTGTTTTACTGGTAAAAGTCAAAGGCACTAATAGCCCAGGCTCACGTAAGGAATTCTGTGTGGTGTGGTGGAACAACTCTGGGTTTTCGGTGCAAAGCAATCCCAGATCTGAATCTAAGTTCTGCTGTTTAAGAGCTTTGCAACCTAGGACAAATTATGTAAGTTCTCTGAGTCTTAAGTCCTGCTTTTATAAAATGAGTTTAGCACTAATACCTATTGTGAAAAGTTACCGAGAGAATTACTGAAGATAACATGTGTAAGGTACAGAGCACATCTCTGGTAACATATTTGGTGCCTAAGAATGTTAGTTCCTTTTCTCCTTGTTATTTTAAGATTATTAGTGATTTTTTTTTTTTTTTTTTTTTTTTGAGACAAGGTCTTGCTCTGTTGCCCAGGCTGGAGGGCTGTGGTGTGATCCCCACTCACTGCAGCCTTGACTCCACAGACAAAAGTGATTCTCCTACCTAGGCCTTCCTGGTAGCTGGGATCACAGGTGCATGCCACCACACATGGCTAATTTTTTGTAGAGATGGGGTCTTGCCATGTTGGCCAGGCTGGTCTTGAACTCCTGGGCTCAAAGTGATCCATCTGCCTCAGTCATCCAAAATGCTGAGATTATAGATGTGAGCCACTGCACCTGGCCAATTATTAGTGATCTAGTATGATGTGATACTTAGTATTACTGTTTAGTGGAAATCTTTTCTTTTTTTATAGCTGTGAAATAGCACAATAAATGGTCATAGTGTGAATACCGTGTAATGAGCACTCAGATAAAGACACAGATCTGGCCGGGCACGGTGGCCCATACCTGTAATCCCAGCACTTTGGAAGGCCTAGGCGAGCGGGTCACTTGAGGTCAGGAGTTCAAGACCAGCCTGGCCAACATGACAAAAACCTCATCTCTACCAAAAATACAAAATTACCTGGGGTGATGGTCTTTGCCTGTAATCCCAGTTACTTGGGAAGTTGAGGCATGAGAATTGCTTGAACTTGGGAGATGGAGGTTGCAGTGAGCTGAGATAGTCCCACTGGACTCCAGCCTGGGCAACAGAGTGAGACTGTCTCAAAAAAAAAAAAAAAAAAAAAAAGAAAAAAAAAAAGCG
>NW_016805422.1:3607922-3613267 GCF_001698545.2 Rhinopithecus bieti
AAAAAAAAGATAAAAGACACAGACCTCCATCAGTACCCCCAAATGCCCCCAATCTTTCTTCCCCAAAATAGTCACTATCCGACTTCTCACACCATTAATGTGTTTTGTCTGTTTTTTAATCTTATGTAAATTGAAATGCACTATTTTTGTGACTGGCTTCTTTTACTCAACAGTTTTTATAAGATTCATCCATATTGTTGCCCATAGCAGTAATTCATTCACATTTCTGCACTGAATTTCATTATATGAGTATATTTGTTCATCTATTATTGATGGATATTTTGGAAGTTTCTGGTCTTGCCTACTAAAAATAGTGCTCTAGGCCAGGCATGACATTTCACACCTGTAGTCCCAGCTAGTCAGGAGGTTGAAGCAAGAGGATCTCTTGAGCCCAGCATTTTGAGGCTATAGTGTGCCATCATCACACCTGTGAATAGCCCTTACGCTCCAGCCTGGGCAACATAGGGAGACCCTGTCTCTGGAAAACAGTAGTGCTGCTATGAATACATCTCTTTGCATGAATACATACATGTATTTCTGTTAGATATATGCCTTGTAGTGGAATTGCTGACTTATAGGGAAGGCATATGCTCAACTTTATTTTACATTGATTGATTTATTGTGCTCTTTTTAATAGAGACTTCCAAACAGTTCTCTAAAGTGGTTGCACCATGTAGTAGACCAACCTTGTATCCCTACAAGCAATTTATGAGAGTTCTAGTCATACTTTGTGCCACACTTGGTAGAGTCAATCTTTTTAATTTTAGATAGGTGGGCAGTGGTATCTCATTGTGATTTTGGTGGGCAGTGGGATCTCACTGTGATTTTGGTGGGTAGTGGGATCTCACTGTGATTTTGGTGGGCAGTGGTATCTCATTGTGATTTTGGTGGGATCTCATTGTGATTTTGGTGGGCAGTGGTATCTCACTGTGATTTTGGTGGTAGTAGTATCTCATTGTGATTTTGAACACTTTGCCCTAAAGTGATCTGAAATCTTGATTGTCAGAAATATGCCCCAGAGCCACTTTGGCGTGGATGTAGCTTCTCCTCTAATCTTACTGACAAAGGAACCAAGGAACATAGATGCTGGTACTGAGAATTTATGATTATTAGGAACATGAATAAATCTCTTGGTGATAATGTGAATCGAAGGCCATATGAGCTGCAGTAAAAACTGGAGGTTCCTGAAGGTGGTCACAGCCCGAATCTTTCTTGATAATCATGATGATATTTAAGATACACTAAGATTTTGAATTACCTGCTTGGCTCCACCCTCTTCTTTGCCCAACCTCTGTATGTTCAAAGCAGATCTGGAGACTTAACAGAACATTAAAGTGGATTAAATGTAGCCTATTGTCCAGCAGAAGGCTGAGGGGTCGATGCAGGGCAGGGAGGATCACTGGGTGGCTTCATAGCCTCTCCCCTCCTCCACACACCTCCACTGCACTCCTTCCATCAAGAGGAGTTGCCAGGGCACTTAGACTGGATTTAGTCACTGTTTGATGGGGCTGACTTTACTCAGTTGAATTAAACAAACAAACAAACAAACAAAAAACCCCTAAGTTTTGTGAACGTGTTTTGTTGTTTACAAGTATTTTATTTGCACATCAAATTAATATGACCATAGAAAAATGTTAACAGCATCTTTTTTCTGTGCAATCAAGGGATGCATATAAACATATTGTATATCTTTAGTGATTAGTGTAACCAGTTCCCTATGTTAGACATTTGACTTGTTTAGTTTCCCTCTAGCAGAAACTAGAAACATCTTTTAAAGTTAATTCTGTATGTACAAGTGTAATTTTTAAAAACTCTTTTATTATGGAAAATTTCAAACATACACAAAAGTGGAAGGAATAGGGAACAGATCTCCACAAATACATGAATTAGTTTCAACAATGATCAATACACGGCTCATTTCATCTATACTGTCCCATTATGCCCTGCCAAGTATCTCAAAGCGAATTCCAGGCATCACATCATTTGAACGTTAGTTCAGTGTGCACTTCTGAAAAAACCTCTTCTTCCTCTTCTTCTTCTGCATCTCCTCTTCCGCTTCTTCTTCCCCCTTCTTTCTCTTCCTCTTCCTCTTCTCCTCCTCCCCCTCCTCCTTCTCCTCCTCCTTCTCCTTCCTCTCCTTCTTCTTCTTCTTCTATTTTTTTCCCCCCAAAGAGACAAGGTCTTGCTCTGTTGCCCAGGCTGGAATGCAGTAGCACAATCACAGCTCACTTCAGCCTCAAACTCCTGGGCTCAAGTGATCCTCCTGCCTTAGCCTCCCGAGTAGCTAGGCCTATAGGTGCATGCAACCATGCCCAGTTAATTTTCTTAAAATTAAGAATTCTTTATACAAACTGTGGTAGTTTCTCATGTTTAAACCATATGTGTATTATAGAAAAAATTGGGAAGACTAGGTAGCTCTATTAGCTCCTCTGTCTCTCTCTCTCTCTCTTTTTTTCTTTTCTGAAATGGAGTCTCGCTCTGTCACCCAGGCTGGAGTGCAGTGGCGCGATCTTGACTCACCGCAACCTCTGCCTCCCAGGTTCAAGCGATTCTGCCTCAGCCTCCCAAGTAGCTGGAATTACAGGCACCCACCACCACTCCTGGCTAATTTTCATGTTTTTAGTAGAGACAGAGTTTTGCCATGTTCGCCATGATGGTTTTGAACTCCTGACCTCAGGTGATCTGCCTGCCTCAGCTTCCCAAAGTGCTGGGATTACAGGTGTGAGCCACTGCGCCCGGCCTCTATTAGCTTTCTGTTGCTACATAACAAGTGACTTGAACTTAGTGGGTTAAAAGTACACACATTTTGGCTGGATGTGGTAGCTCATACCTGTAATTCCAGTGCTTTGGGAGGCTGAGGTAGGTGGATTTCTTGAGATCAGGAGTTCGAGACCAGCCTGACCAATATGGTGAAATCCTGTCTGTACTGAAAATACAAAAAAACCCCACAAAACTACAAAAATTAGCTGGGCGTAATGGTGGGTACCTGTAATCCCAGCTACTCAGGAGGCTGAGACAGGAGAATTGCTTGAACCTGGGAGGTGAGCCGAGGTTGTGCCACTGCACTTAGCCTGCGTGACGGAGTGGGATTTCCTCTAGCCAAGGAAACAAACAAACAGACAAACAAACAAAAAACCACAAAAAATGACACACACTTCTTATCTCACAGTTTCCATGGGCCAAGAGTCCAGGCACAGCTTAGTGGAGTTTCTGCTTCAGCGTCTCAGAAAGCAGTAATCAAGGTGTTGGCCAGAGCTGCAGTCTCATTCAAGGCATGGGGTCCTCCTTTAAGCTCACGTGGCTGCTGGCAGAATTTGGAAGCTACTCATAGCTCCCACCACGCAGCCCTCTCAATAGACCCCATCACAACACACGGCTTACTTCTTCCAGCTAACAAGGGAGAGAAGTCTCTGATGTCAGGCAGGGTCCAGTGTCTCTTTTAAGAACTGTCACTTGATAAAGTCAGGCCCAACCAGGATAATCACTCTTTTTTTCTGAGACAGGGTCTTACTCTGTCATTGAGGCTGGAGGGCGGTGGCATGATCATAGCTCACTGCAGCCTCGAACTTCTGGGCTCGAGTGATCCTCCTGCTCTGGTCTCCCAAGGAGCTGGGACTGTGGGCACTTGCCACCACACTTGGTTGATTTTTATTTTTGTTTTGTTTTGTTTTGTTAGTTTTAGTAGACACAAGATCTCCCTATGTTGTCCAGGCTGGTCTCGAGCTCCTAAGCTCAAGTGATCCTCCCACCTCAGCCTCCCCCTTTCTTTGGATTAAATAGAAATCACTGATGTGGGACTTTAATTATACCTGCAAACTCCTTTTACTTTTCCTATATTTTGTTGTCTAGATGTCAGTCACAGGTCCTACTTGTACTGAAGGGGTGGAGGCTACACAAAGGCATTTGCAATAAACAAGAAGCAAATAATATCTGAAATTCTATCCTATTGCTAATTTAGGGCAGGAGTTGGCAAACTCTTTTTGTAAAGGGTTGGATAGTAAATATTTCAGGCTTTGTGGGCCAGATGGTCTTTGTTGCAACTGTTAGGCTCTGCTATTGTAACAGGAAAGCACCCACAGATACTATGTAAATGAATGGGTGTGGCTGTGTTCCAACAAAGTCATTTATAAAAACAGGAGGTGGCCAGCACTTTGGGAGGCTGAGGTGGATAGATCATTTGAGACCAGGAGTTTGAGACTAGCCTGGGCAACATGGCAAAACCCCATCTCTACAAAAAATACAAAAGTTAGCTGGGTACAGTGGTGCGCACCTTTAGTCCCAGCAACCTTGGGAGGTCGAGGCGGGCGAATCCCTTGAGCCCAGGAGATTGAGGCTGCAGTGAGCCATGATCATGCCACTGCACTCCAGCCTGGGTGACAGAGTGAGACCCTGTCTCAATAAAACAAAAACAAATGGTGGGTCACATTTGGTCAGTGGGCTGTAATTTGGCGACCCCTGGCTTAGGGTATATGATATTTTAATATACTTTTTCTCTTTAAAAGTACACACCCACATTCAAAACCACTGACTATGATACTATTTTACAACCTACTGGGTTGGCGTCAAGTCTTATGGGCACTATATGAAAACAATATCTAAAAGTTTGTTACTATATTATTATTATTATTATTTTTGAGATGGAGTTTCACTCTTGTCACCCAGGCTGGAGTACAATGACGCGACCTCAGCTCACTGCAAGCTCTGCCTCCCAGGTTCAAGTGATTCTCCTGCCTCAGCCTCCCGAGCAGCTGGACTTGCAGGTGTCAGCCACTATGCCCGGCTAATTTTTGTAGTTTCAGTAGAGACAGGGTTTCACCATGTTGGCCAGGCTGGTCTCGAACTCCTGATCTCAAGTGATCCACCCACCTTGACCTCCCAAAGTGCTCGGCCTCCCAAAGGTGTGAGCCACCATGGCTGCCCGATATATTTCTTGTAGAGCTGCCTTGAGGGCAGTATTGATTCCCTCTCTTAATAATTCCTAATTCCTACCATAAAGCTTTATGTGAATAACTTTATTTTGTTTGTATGTATGTATGTATGTATGTATGTATGTATGTATGTATGTATGTATTTATTTTGAGATGGAGCTTTGCTCTTGTGGCCCAGCATGGAGTGAAGTGGCGTGATCTTGGCTTGCTGCAACCTCTGCCTCCCAGGTTCAAGTGATTCTCCTGTCTCAGTCTCCCGAGTAGCTGGGATTACAGGCATGCACCACCATGCCCAGCTAAATTTTCTTTCTCTCCCTTCCTTCCTTCCTTCCTTCCTTCCTTCCTTCCTTCCTTCCTTCCTTCCTTCCTTCCTTTCTCTCTCTCTCTCTCTCTCTCTCTTTCTTTCTTTCTTTCTTT
>NW_016805422.1:3613647-3694834 GCF_001698545.2 Rhinopithecus bieti
CCCCCCCTCCCTCCTTCTTCCCTTCTCTTCCCTTCCCTTCCCTTCCCTTCCCTTCCCTTCCCTTCCCTTCCCTTCCCTTTCCTTCCTTTCTTTTTCTCTTTTCCTTTCTTTCTTTTTTTGTATTTTTAGTAGAGATGGTGTTTCATCACATTGGCCAGGCTGGTCTCAAACTCCTGACCTCAGGTGATCCACCTGCCTCGGCCTCCCAAAGTGCTGGGATTACAGGCATAAGCCACTGTGCCTGGCTGAATAAATTTTTTTGAAACTTAGTGCCAACAAAAAATTTGCTTCCCCTAACTGATTTTTTAATTCTATTACAAAAATTCTATAACTCACCATATTTCTCTTTATGTTTTGGCTTCCAGGAAGCTCAGAGTCTAAGTGAAACCTGATTATGGAACTATAAAGACCTGACAGTTTGCCTATTATTCTTATCTGCCCAGGCATGCTATTTTATCCTTACTTTAATTCACTGTGTTTCTCTACTATTATTTTATTGTGTAAACAAACTCCTTTGTGGAATAATATAGAGTAAAAATATAACCTTCTGTTCACTGAACTAAAAGGAACCACTGAATTTATGTGCTTAATAGCTCTAAATTAGAAACAGCCCAAAAATACATTAAGAGGAGAATTAATATATTATGGTATAATCATATGATGGAATTTTATATAACAACAAAAAAAGACCAAATACTGATACATGCCACCGTGTGGAAGAACCTCATTGGTACTGTGCTGAGCGGAAGAAGTCAGGCACAGAACAGTAGAGATGGCATGATTCCATTTATATTAAGTCCAAGGACCCATAAAATGAATCAGAGCTGGTGAAAGTCAGGTGATTGCCTTGGAAAGGGATGATTTCTTGGTCAGTGTCAAGAGGAAACCTTGTGAGGTGCTAGAAATATCCTGTATCTTGAACAGAGGTGGTATGGAGCGTATACCCATGTTAAAAAAATTACTGAAATGTAGACTTAGGATTCGTGCACATTATGCACTTTGCTTTATGTATATATATCCTCCCCATGAAAGAGAACTACTTAAAATATAGCTTCTTGCTCATTTCTCTTCTATGTTTATGCGAAAGTGTCTATTGGGAAAAAACTTTAAAACTGGCAATCTCAAAAGTGTGTAACTTTTAAAATTTCTGAAGTTCATAAGTTAGCAGCAATTGTACACTTTTATTAGACTACCTCGTAAGTGCATAGCTGAAAATATATGTAAAGATAACTTCTGAACCACAACAGAAGAGTCAAAGCCTATAGTTGACTATTTGTTCCCTTTATAATGTGGCTGAGAGGGTGAGTGGGAGTTGGAATTGGCTTTAGGCCACTTGCCAAGCTCAGCTCCTGAAGGCGGTGCCTGTCTATAGTGGCATCTTTTATAATTTGCACAAAATACTTTTTCTAATTTGCACTTCAAGGCACAGGTCAGTAGCAGCCCTGCACAAAAATGATACTTACGATATAATGTTAAGTTTTAGGACTAACTGTATTTGGTCATCTTTAGAATGGAAGCCAGCCTCTGCCTCAGTCTTTGCAATCTAAGGAATATTTTAGAAAATAGAATAGGAAGAATCAATATCAATTTCCTGTCCTCACTTTTTATGTCTGTATTGTGCTTAGGGATGTTAAGAATACAACCTCTAGTTGGCCTAGTAAAGGCTTAATGGGGCAGAAGCACGTGGAGTTTGAGGAAGAATGAATTTTTGCTGACCTAAGAGATCCATACTTTTAGCTGAGGTCCCTTGGAAAGATTGAGTTCATCTTGACTCTTAAAGTGGTCAGAGTGGCCATCACTTAGAAGAGACCATGTGAGTGAAAGGTGAAAGGAAGCATCTAATTAAATCTATCCTAGCAGAAACATAAGTGTTCAGGAAAGTAAGTAACAACAAAAACCAAAAGCAGATTGAGATCAAAAAAGACACTTAGCATTTTTATAGATTTACATTTCAGGTTGCAGTTTACATTATCAAACAGATAAATGGAGACCATTAAGACCCACCTCTTACCCAGATATATAAAACTAAAGCTAAACCGTATTGAAATATTAATACACACTGTACTGCTGCTTGGTTTATACTTGCCTTTTCTCATCTGATAGGAAACACACTGGAATTACAAGTAGGTGCAAAGTTTTCTCCATCACAATAAAATGGTGTGTCCAGAAATAATAATGAAAAAGCCCAAACAATATGTTTTGGTAAGTCCAGTGAAAGATTACTCATATGACTCTTGCTTAAGGTTAAGAAAATAAAAAATCTAGTACCTATTTTGGGTACTTCAGATACATGTGGGTAAAATTTGGTCTTAAACATACACATAATTGATATTGCTCTTTTTTTTTTTTTTTTTTTTTTTTGAGACAGAGTCTCACTCTGTCAGCTAGGCTGGAGTGTAGTGATATGTTCTCGGCTCACTACAACCTCCGCCTCCCAGGTTCAAGCAATTCTCATGCCTCAGTCTCCCGAGTAGCTGGGATTACAGGCACGTGCCACCACACCCAGTTAATTTTTTGTATTTTTAGTAGAGATGGGGTTTCCCATGTTGGCCAGGCTGGTCTCGAACTCCTGAACTCAGGTGATCCACCCACCTCGGCCTCCCAAAGTGCTGGGATTACAGGCGCCTGGCCTGGTATTGCTCTTAAGACTCTTGTTGGAGGAAGTTTGCTTTGTAGTGCTGTTAACTCAGCCCTTTTAAAGTAATGGAGAAATAATTTTCTGCTAAAATTTTAGATGTTAGGATCTTTTCTTCTCCTGCAAAACAATCTGAACACACTCACCTTAATGAAAAGCCTATTAGGTTTTTGCTCCTTGAACACACTCCTGGATTTGCTGATGAACTCCAGACTTGGTCAAGTTTTCTTTATTTCAGACCCACTTAAAATTGGCTTAAGCAGAAAATAAAAATTTACCAAGAAGATCTTAACCATGCAATCTGGGTTCCAGTTTCAGATTTCTGGGAGAGAAACTTGATTGATGCAGCTTGGGCCAGATCTCTAGCCCTGAGACCATTAGCTATGGCTGGTGGCAGAGTAACATGGTCCTAATGTAGCTATGGGGTTCATTTGTGGGAAACTTAATTCTCAGCAGATACAGGTAAATGCTGGGACGATATCTCCAAAGCTGTTCACTATAACTCAAAGATTCTCCATGCTCTCGACTCAGCCCCCATGTTGACAGTAAGTATCAAGCTGACCAATATCTCTACTGGACAGCATTCCTAATGGTGCTTGAGTTTTCACATTTCTTCTTTGTTTCTTTATCACAGAAACCAGCCCCAGAATCAGGTCCATGCATGAAGTTATTGGGCAGGAAGTTATGGGGATGGAGCAGGTGGGTAGCCCAGTTCCAGGCTGAAACATTTTGTGATTTTGAAAAACATTTGTTTCTCATTGTCTATGTGGCCATCTTTATCTGAAAATAGTTTTCTTCCTTAAATTTTAAATCTTGCAAGGTGTGGTGAAATTTTGTGTTTATATTTAATCTTCTTTGTGGGCCTGGAATTTAAAGCACTGTTTTAGATTGAATGGGGAATGGCATGGTTCTTGAAAGCAGACTGATTGTGTTTAGCCCAGCTGACTCTTGGTGATGGGAGGCACACATTTTCCATTTCTAAGTAGGCTTGATTCTTGACAATCACATTGACAGGGACTCCCTCTTTTCTTTTCTTCTTTTCTTTTCTTTCCTTTTGTTCTCTTCTCTTTTTTCTTTCTCCCTTCCTTTCCCTTCCCTTCTCTTCCCCTCCCTCCCTTCCTTCCTTCCTTCCTTCCAATTCATTATGGTGATTTATTTTGTTGCGTTTATAAAAGAACTCCAGGGACATGATTGCTTTGACCTGTAGAGCTCAGAGGCTTTTTAAACCCTTGATTTCCACTTTTTAATCTTAAAATGCAGTCTAGATTTCTGTAGCACTTTTGCCTGTTTTGCTCATGAGAAGACCTCCCTGGTTGATGTTCCTAGGATACAGCTAGCACAGGTTCACTTTTGTCTATTTCTTCAGTGCCTGTGGTTGACCAGGCATTTTCCTGGATACAAAACAGTAAGAAGTCTCTGGTCAGAAAAGATACCCATGAGAGTTGAGTGTGTGTCTTAGTCTGTTCAGGTTGCTGTAGCAAAATACCACAGACCAGGTGGCTTCTAAACAATAGAACTTTGTTTCTCCCAGTTCTAGAGGCTGGGAAGTCCAAGGTCAGGGCACTGGCAGATTTGGTATCTGGTGAGGACCCACTTTCTGGCTCATAGACAATGACTTCTTGCTGTGTACTCTTGGGAGAAAAAGAGAGAGCCTCCCTCTTTGGTCTTTTTTATAAGGGCACTAATCCCATTCATGAGGGCTCCACCCTTATGACCTCAGCACATCCCAAAGTCCCCACTGCCTAATACCATCACCTTGGAGGAAAGGATTTCAACTTAGGAATTTGAGGGGAGGCACAAACATTCAGGTCATAGTTTGATGTAAATGCATCAGTGCCCTATTCTAGGAGAAGAACTGCATGACAACATCGAGACTGTCACAATAACACAAGGGAGGGAGGACCCACTTGGCACAGGGGGTCGTGAAAGGCTTCACAGTGGACTTGGAGCCATCTCCTCTCTTGTTCATGCCAACCGAGGCAATTACCAGTGGAAGTTCCCAACCTCCCTTCCTCATCTCCTGATTGTGTTGGGCTCTAGACGTAAAAACTGTCTTCCACGGCTTGGTGCCAAGACCGTCTTCTTATATGAGTGCTTTAGTGGGCAGATTGGGAGGGAACACTGCTGTCCACTGTTCTGGGAAGTCCAAGGCCCGACACCTCTGTGTAAATTTTCCCAGCATCTTGGAACTTGAATTTGTAGATAAGGCGAGGTGAATAGTTTAGGCTTAACTCACTCTAATTTAGCTGAGTAGACAAGTGAAAGCAAAACACACACAGCACAGCACAACCGGACTCAGCCCAGCACAACACAAAACCTCCACTAGACCTAGAATCATAGTCAGCAGCCTGTCACAGTGACAAAGCCCTAACATGCTCGTTTTGTGTCTAATCCCACCTAGTTCAAAGATCACAAAGCAAATTTGAGCCAGAACACCTGAAGTCGGGGGCACAGGGCTTTCACGTGCACTTATGAGGCAAATCACAGTGCAGAGTAAGTGCAGACGAGCTTCTCAGTTCTGAGCTGATCGCTGTAAGAAATCTGACTAAACTTCCCAAGTCTCTGTATTTAGGGAGGAAAAAATAGCAGCAGAGACAAGCTAATATCAAAGACAATTTTTTTTTTTTTTTTTAGAGACGGGGTCTCGCTCTGTAGCCCAGGCTGGAGTGCAATGGCCGGATCTCAGCTCACTGCAAGCTCCGCCTCCCGGGTTCACGCCATTCTCCTGCCTCAGCCTCCCGAGTAGCTGGGACTACAGGCACCGGCCACCTCGCCTGGCTAGTTTTTTGTTTTTTTTTTAGTAGAGACGGGGTTTCACCGTGTTAGCCAGGATGGTCTCGATCTCCTGACCTCGTGATCCGCCTGTCTCGGCCTCCCAAAGTGCTGGGATTACAGGCTTGAGCCACCACGCCCAGCACAAAGACAATTTATAATCAGCTATTTTGGAGGTCTTCCTGGGCACCTCGTACACTTACTTGAGTCTTGGAGAGTGGAGAGTACTGTAAGTGCTTCTATCTATATCTGTGTTTATCCAAGCCCCACAAATCAGGCCATCAACAAAAGAGAAACTTACCTTGGTCACTGACAACAGCTGTACAGTCTAGAGCCAGTTCGTAGCCTCACTGGCTTTGGTTCCCTTATCTTCAAAATGGGGACAATAACGTTGAGAGAATAAAGATAAAATATGGGAAGTTCTGAGTACAGAGCTTGGAACACAGTAGGCACTCAAACCTGGTAGCTATTGTTTTAATATCAGCAAAGAAAAGCCTGACAACTGTCTAACTCGTTGCTACTCTAAGTGTGGAACACAGACCTGAGCCAGCTGGCAGATTATTTGTTACCAGTCTCCAATGACATAAGCACTGAAATGGAGAGGCAGCACTTGAAACTTTGAAATTTGGCAGAGTAATTTTATGTGTGTTGAATCTAGTAATAAAATAGCTGGTCTTGTATTTTGTTTGTATTTGTGCCTTTTCTGAAGTTTATTTTTTTGGGCCAGGCACGGTGGCTCACGTCTATAATCCCAGCACTTTGGGAGGCCAAGACAGGCAGATCACCTGAGGTCAGGAGTTCAAGACCAGCCTGGCTAACATGGTGAAACCCTGTCTCTCCTTTTTGTATTGTTAAATACAAAACATTAGCCAGGCATTGTGGCATGTGCCTGCAGTCACAGCTACCTGGGAACCTGAAGCTTGAGAATTGCTTGAAACTGGGAGGCAGAGGTTGCAGTGAGCAAAGATCGTGCCACTGCACTCCAGTCTGGGTGACAGAGCTAGACTCCATCTCAAAAAAATAAAAAATAAAAAATAAATAAATAAAATAAAGTTTATTTTTTTGGTACTTAATTTTGTAGTATTTACAAAAGTCTGAGTTTACAACAGTTTGGAAGTGTAAGAAACTCATCCTTCCCTACAGGTAGTTTGAGAAGCACTGGTCTAGCTCATTCATTACCCACTACCTGGCTTACTGAAACCTCAGTCCCAAATGCCTTTGCATCATTTAGGGAACCTACAGAGCATCTCATGTGTGCTCACAACCACTCCTCTTGGCTACCACCTATTCCTCCTCTCCACTGTGCTATCATTACTCTGGCCAGGATGCACCTATCATTGTGCCTTGGTCTCTTCTTTTGTTCACTGCGACATCTCCTCTATCCTGCCCTGATCATCACCAGGGAAAAGCTTTCCCTGACCTTGGGACCCTATGACTTCCTCATTAAGCATAACTTCTCTGTACCTTTCATGGTATAGATTCTAAAGATAAAATTTTAATCAATTCATTACAGCCACCCTCAGCTTGGGAATCTTGACAGGTGTTCTAGGCCCTGGACCAGGAGGAATTTGGATTTCAGTACATTATATATTATAACTCAAAGCCATCCTTCTTGCTCTCTTCCCAACTGGAGCGTTTTGTCTCTCTTTCCTCAGGGTATATTTTTCCTCCCCATTTGGGCAACTACTTCCTAGGTTGAGTAGTGATCATCTCTCTCCAACTTCTGGGAGGAAGAGTCATGCTCCTGGACTCCAACCCCAGCTGTGGCATGACAGGAGATCGTCTCTCCTATACCCCAGCCAATCATGCCACACCTCCACCAGGCTGGCCCTCATTTTCACCTGCTGGCCAGCTCAGCAACTGACCCCAGACTGCAGGTGTAAGTGATTGGAGTAGAAGGCCAGGGTCATTTTGGGGGTTTTCTAAGATACCACCCTGTGTTGCCTTCTGGAATGACAGATGGATTGCTTTGATGGATCCTCCCTGTATCCACACCTCCCTGTATCCAAGCCCTTTGCTAGTGGCCTTCCACACTGACTCTAGGCTTGGCAATGTGACTTTTGCCAACGGGATAAAACAAACTTGATACAACTAGAGACTTGAAGAAGCACTTGGGCACTTCGTCCTTTCTTGGACCCTGCTGCTGCTATAAAATTAGCCTGCAATAGCATGCTGGGGAAAAATGACTGACACATTGAAAAGAGCCAAGTCATCCCAGCCAAGGCCAGCCTAAACCAGCCAGCCCCTTTGACCCACAGATGACCACAGATGCATAAGCCAAGATTAGCTGGCCAGCTGAGCAGAAGATTCATGAGAAATAACAAGTGCTATTTTAAGCAACTGAATTTTGGGGGATAGTTTTAAGCCACTTGATTTTTTAGGATAGTTTGTTACACAGAAGTAGCTAACTGATATAGAGTCATCCCTTGGTATCTGTGGGGGATTGGTTCCAGGAGCCCCCACAAATACCAAAATCCATGAATGCTCAAGTTCCTTATATATATTGTGTAGTATTTGCATGTAACCTACACATATCCTTTTTTGCTTTAAATCATCTCTAGATTACTCATAATATCAAATACAATGTAAATGCTATGTAAATAGTTGTATTGTTTAGGGAATACTGACAAGAAAAAAGTCTGTACATGTTCAGTACAGATGCAACTATCCATTTACTAAAAAAAGTTTTTGATCCTCAGTTGGCAGAATACACAAATGTAGAACCCATGAATATGGAGGGCCAACTGTAACAGGTATTTTTATTTAAGTGAAATCAAGTTAAAATGATCATTCATTAAGAGCATTCAAAAGGCTGAGCTATGGAAAGGATATGTGAGAAATGGAGGAGGCAAAAGCCCTTTTTCTGGGGGATAGCTTTCTCTTAAAACTATTATGAATGGATTGTATGCCTGTAAACCTCAGGGATTTTTTTTTTAAGTAAACTCTTTCTTCCTTATCTTTGTCATTTCCCTGTGCTCGTCAGAGTTGGGAGGCCTGGGCAGATTAATATATATTTTGCTGGCAGATGATGCAATCTATGAGCTCCTGGAGTAAGATTCAGCTTTGTTGGAAGGGCTCCCTGGAAGAGAACGTGAGGGTACAGTGAGTTTCATTAAATAAAATTCACTCTTTAGTGAATTTTTCCTTTAAAACATTGAGCTTTTCCTGAGGTATTTGTGCTGAGGTTGGCATCACGTTTTTAGGGTTTGTTCATATGATTTAAAACCTTGTCTTTATGCAAAGAGGAGTAATTACTAAGTTAAAATAACCCCTCACTTCATTCTTTTTAGAGTGACCTGATGTTATTTCCTCATTAAGGAGGTTGAACAACCTGTAGCCACACATTTGGATTTGGGGTCGGGGTAGAGAATTGCATGAAGACTTTTTTTGGACACTTTTACTGTTCCCTAAATGGAACATCTGGATAAACAAACAATTTAGCTGGGAGAAAAACTGAACCTCTTGGAAAAATCTGGAGAATGTCTAATGAGAATATGAGCTTGCTTCAGGGATGTGAGAAGACGGACTGGAATTAACACAAAAGAACTAACACAAATATAGCTGAGGTCACGATAGTTTATTATGTAACTAAGATGTGCCAGGCCATCTGTACTTGGCAGAAAAGGATAGAGAAATAAGATCAGGTGAATATTTATTGTGTTACCTGTAACAGCTTCATTGTTATTTTCCACATGCTATATTCTAAATAGCATAGTCCTATACTTCCCTTCGGCAGTTCTTAAAACCTGATTTCCAAAGATTCCATTTATTTCCTACTATTACCTTTTCAGCCAATACAATGTTATTTTCTACAATAGTATCTGAACAAACATGGCAGAGCCTTGCTAAATCCGTGGATTTATGTGAAATTAATGAAAAATGAATGAGCAGCCCATGGATGACATCTAATACCTATATTGCTTGGTCACATACAATATAATTTTAGCTTCCTTCCTTCCTTCCTTCCTTCCTTCCTTCCTTCCTTCCTTCCTTCCTTCCTTCCTTCCTTTCTTTCCTTCTTCTCTCCCTTTCCTTTCCTTCTTCTCTTCCTTTCCTTTCCTTTCCTTTCCTTTCCTTTCCTTTCCTTTCCTTTCCTTTCCTTTCCTTTCCTTTCCTTTCCTTTCTTTTCTTTCTTTCTTTTCTCTCTTTCTCTCTCTTTCTTCTTTTTTTGAGACAGAATGTCACTCCGTTGCCCATGCTGGAGTGCACTGGTGGAACCTCGGCTCACTTCAACCTCTGCGTCCCTGGTTTAAGTGATTCTCCTGCCTCAGCCTCCTGTGTAGCTGAGATTATAGGTGCGCACTACCATGCCTGGCTAATTTTAGTATTTTTAGCAGAGATGGGGTTTCACCATGTTGGCTAGGCTGGTCTCGAACTCCTGACCTCAAGTGATCCTCCTGCCTCAGTTTCCTAAAGTACTGGGATTACAGGCGAGAGCTATTGCACCCAGCCTTATAATTGTCTTAATTGACTGATTACATCTATAAGGATGAGTTATCCTTTTGCAGAAAGCATGATTCTGAAGTTGATTCTAGAGTCAGCAGTTTTAGCAGTTTCATCTGTTTCCATAATGTAGTTTGTCCATTTTGGCTAAAATGATTTGATTCTTTGAAAACATATCAAATGTAAATGATAAATATTGAATGATCCTTTTTGGGGGGAGTTTAGAAGGGCATCTTGTTAAATTCTGTATGAGCTATTACTTTCAGTTCAACAACTGATCAAGTAGTGAACGTAGGGCGCTGTGCCAGCCCCTGCATGAAGATTTAAAGGCAGATGTTGTTTCACTTTATGGGTATGATTGAACATGAATTATTTATTTCTCATTTTTGCTTTTGATATTTTAAATTATTACTTTTAATATATTGTTGGAAATAGATATCACTTGCACATAATACAAAAGGGCAAAGGTGAAAGGTAAGACAAATTTGCTTTCTTTATCTATCAGGAACCTAGTGACTGGAGGCAACTACTCTAGCCTTCCCAAAGTAATTCATGCATCTAAAAACCAACACACTTGTTTGTGTTGTTACCATTATACAAATGGTATCATATCATGTATATTGTTCTGCACCGTGCCTTTTAAAAAGCTTACTATATATTGGAGATCTTGCCCTATCTGAATAGGTAGAGTATGTCTCGATCTTGAGCTTTCTTTTTTTTTTGGTCAGAAATTTTTATTTATTTAAAGAAATAACATTGGTTATTGATTAGATATATATCATTATGGTTTAGGGTATGAGATAGTGTCCAATGTGGTATTATTAGTTTAATATAGATCTACTTGTGGCAATAGTGAACAGTTTCAAGAGATGAATACACAACTGCAAAATACTTTATTGCATGAAGGTGTCACACTTGGTTTAATCAGCCATTTATTGATGGCAGTTAGGTTGTTTTCAGACTTTTGCTATTATACACAAGGTTGCCATTGTTTTGCCCTGCATATAACTTATTTTACATGCAATGTAACGTAAAAGTGTATCTATATGCCCTACACATTTCCGCAGATGAAGAAAACACTGGAACAACTCAGAATCTCTTTTCACTCTTTTGCTTTAAAATTTCATCTTTTCAGTTTCCCTGAAAATAAATATTTCATTGAGTTATTTTCATTTTCAAACTTCTTGGAAAGTTTAAATCAGATATTTTGAAATTCTGGAAGCCCCAAACTGTATCATAGTGTGGATATCTAACCAATAGCTTTGCAGGCCAGTGCTTCTCAAACTGTCTGTGGTGAAAACTAGTTTTCCTTTTTGTATGTTTTATTATTTAAAAATTTTTCCCATCCATCACAGTCCAGTACCACTGTGTGGCTCACGCCACGTGCGACTCATCATATGAGGCAGGTGACATTCAAGCCTCTATCTTGGTTCAAGAAACAAGTAAGTTACTGATCACATGCTTGGATGTCGTGTCGATGTCAAATAGTGATAGAAGTTTGTAGTCATTCTCCCTTAGTTTCTGATCACAGACCAGTTATAATGTGTGAATGGACTGAGTAGCACTGTTGTAGGACACAAGATTCAATGCCTCCTAATCACTATCAGTCTCAGTCTCTAGGAGGAAAACCTTGTTCTGAAAGAAGACCATCTTTCTCTGAATGGACAAAGTCACACTGAATAAAGAGCACATTTTGTTTTCAGGGTCTTACATTCCTTTCTTGGTCACTTCCTGCTCTGAAAATTATATTCAAGAGAAAGTCACCTTGGCCAAATACATATTCACGGCGATGATTATCAAGGCCTCTCATTCCACATTTAAGCAAACTCAAAATTATGATTGGGGCAGGGCACGGTGGCCCACGCCTGTAATCCCAGTACTTTGGGAGGCCGAGGCAGGTGGATCACTTGAGGTCGGGAGTTCGAGACCAGCCTGGTTACCTCATCTCTACTAAAATACAAAATTAGCCAGGTGTGGTAGTGCACATCTGTAATCCCAGCTACTTGGGAGGCTGAGGCAGGACAATCACTTGAACCCAGGAGGTGGAGGTTGCAATGAGCCGAGAACATGCCACTGCACTCTGGCCTGGGTGACAGAGTGAGACTCTGTCTCAAAAAAAAAAAAAAAAAAAAAAGATTGTGANTCCTGCTCTGAAAATTATATTCAAGAGAAAGTCACCTTGGCCAAATACATATTCACGGCGATGATTATCAAGGCCTCTCATTCCACATTTAAGCAAACTCAAAATTATGATTGGGGCAGGGCACGGTGGCCCACGCCTGTAATCCCAGTACTTTGGGAGGCCGAGGCAGGTGGATCACTTGAGGTCGGGAGTTCGAGACCAGCCTGGTTACCTCATCTCTACTAAAAATACAAAAATTAGCCAGGTGTGGTAGTGCACATCTGTAATCCCAGCTACTTGGGAGGCTGAGGCAGGACAATCACTTGAACCCAGGAGGTGGAGGTTGCAATGAGCCGAGAACATGCCCCTGCCCTCTGGCCTGGGGAACAGAGTGAGACTTTTTTTAAAAAAAAAAAAAAAAAAAAGATTGTGATTGGTCATGGAAAACACATTTCCTTAACTGAAACACATTGCAGACCACTAAGAGCTCCACTGAGAATATATTAATAATGGTCTCTTGAAAAGCCTGGGGAACTCTCATGAGAAAAGAAAACTCAAGGGCTCGTTTTCCTTTTTTTTGAACCCTTTTTTTTTTTACCTGTTTTCTTTAAAATAAAGAATCAAAATATGCACGAGCTATAGCTCTCTTTATGTATGAGTGCTAATGCCAGGCCAGGACATTCTCAAAGTGTTAATGCCACAGCAATGACCAACACGTCTTTGCTTTCTGTAACGAGTGAAAAGAGAGTGAAGGACTCCGGGGGCTAACTACAGAGTGCTGACCACTTGGTAAACCTGAGTCCAAACTTGAGGAGAAAAAAAGCCACTTTTCTATAACAGAAGCATCACTAAAATAAAAAGCATTCATGTAATTATATTATCAGCCCTTTGCATCTCCTGGGACAAAGAGAAATATTAATACAAAAGATAAACTTTGTAGTCTTGAACATATGGAGCCTGAGTGCTTTTCTTCATTCATTCTTTCTTTCTTTTTTGGATACTTGGAGGCCAAAGGCCAAGTTGTCACAATTTTCTGACTTGTCGGCCTCTATCTCCAGTAGGGAAAGACTTTAGGTCAACTGGTTCCTTACAAGAAACTGCTCAGTGGGAGTTCCCTGCCCTGCACCCCAGTGAGAGAGACAGAGAGAGAGAGTGAGAGAGAGAGAACACAGAGAGAGACAGAGAGAGATGTGTGAGCCAGACCATATGTAGCTACAATTATTTTAAACTCTTTTTTTTTTTGAAACAGAGTCTTACTCTGTCGCCCAGGCTGGAGTACAGTGGCCTGATCTTGGCCCACTGCTACCTCTGCCTCATGGGTTCAAACAATTCTCCAGCCTCAGCCTCCTGAGTAGTTGGAATTACAGGCATGCGCCACCATGCCCAGCTAATTTTTGTATTTTTAGTAGAGACAGGGTTTCACTATGTTGGCCAGGCTGATCTTGAACCCCTGACCTCAGGTGATCTGCCTGCCTCGGTCTCCCAAAGTGCAGGGAGGCATGAGCCACTGCACCCGCTGCTCACAAGCGTGAGCCACTGCACCCGGCCCAAGTATTTGAAACTTCTAAATGCATACTCTGAAAGGCATTTTTTAAAAAGGTAATTCTCTTAAAAGGAAAAAAGAAAATTTAAAAAATTGGATAAATTCCAATGTTTGAGAAGAATGGGCAAGATGCTGGGGGTAATTATGCCTGTTTCAGAGCTTATGTGGAGCTAAAATATCTCTCATAAGATTTCTTGAAGATCAGGAAACATGAGGTCTGCAGAGGAAGTGAATTCTGAGAGAAAAGAGTTATCCTTCCTCTAGTTCAGCCAGGGGCGGGATGTAGAAATGCCTGAGCTGGGAATAATCGCCCAATAGTCTGTCTTCCGGGCATCAGGACCAGCACAAAGACTTTTTGCCCCAGGGTAAGTCTGTTCTGTTGGAGGCTAAATGAAGCTCTGCATTCCCAGTGCCTAGGACAGTTCCTGGTCCTGATTTTTGATTGAATATGCATTCTCTTACCTTTTCTCTAGTCATTCAATTAGCTATTTGGCCCAATGGGTGGAAAGTTCATTTATTTTTGTTTCTTGTTTATTGCCACCATGGGAATAGCTCCTGACTCTACAGCTGTATTTGCTCTTTCAATCAAGTGTTAGGTCCATATCTTCAGCTGCTTACCAGGCATTTCTATTAGGATCTTTTTTTAATTGCTCAAATGCAACATATCTTAAAAAAAAAAAAAAAAACCCTTCTCCAAATCAGCCCTGCCTCTCCAAATTTCCACCAATGCCAAGTCATTGTGCTAGTTATCCAAGTGCCAAATTTTAGAAATGGATGAATCTCTGAATTCAACCGGTCACGGAATCCCTGGAAATGTTTACCATATATTCTTTTCTCTGAGGTTTTCTTCTCACTGCTCTAGTTCATTCCCTCACCTCCCCATTTCAAAATTCAGCCCCTAACTTCTTCCTGGTCCTTCCCAATTACACTGATACCAAATTTGTCTTCCTCAGTGTTTATGTCAGAATACTAACCTGCTCAGAATTCATTGAGTCCAAATGTTCTAAATAGTTAGTGAACTTTTCTTTCTGACTTTTAAAATGGTTTACTTACTATTTCCCAAAATATGGACGCCTTCAGTTGTGGGCAAACTCACATCCTCATAGACCACCCTGCTTCTCTGATTCTGCCTTTACCCATCTTCTCTTCCTTGCTGGATTTCTCACCTGTCACCCACCCAGATTACTCATCTGCTCCATGTCCAGCAAGGATTTCTCCTCCATGGAGCCTGTGCTCTCTCCTCCATCCCTCATTGTTTTCTCTCTTCTTTGGGCACATTCCGAGGTGAAGTGAGGACAGTGTGGGGACTTGAGATTGCACACAGTGGCCACAAAGATGACCAGCGTTTGCTGGGAGCTCAAGCAGTCACAAAGCACTCTCTTTTACATTTTTTTCTCATTTAGTTTCTTAAGGACTCATCAAAGGAATTAGAATATTTGGCTCAGAGAAAAGACCACCTTGTCTGGGGTCATGAAAGTTTTTCTGTTTTTATGAGGACTATCATGTAGATAAATTCTTGTTCTCCAGAACCCTGGTCCTATGTGAAACCAGGATTTAGTGTTTTTTGTTTTTTAATTTATTTTTATATTTTGAGACAGGGTCTCACTTTGTCTCCCAGGCTGGAGTCCAGTGGCATGATCTCGGCTGACTGCAACCTTAGCCTCCCAGGTTCATGTGATCCTCCCACCTCAACCTCCCAGGTGGCTGGGACTACAGACGCACACCACCTTGCTGGGCTAATTGTTTGTTTTTTTTTTTTTTTTTTTTTTGTAGAGATGAGGTCTCGCTATGTTGCTCAGTCCAGTCTTGTATGTCTGGGCTCAAGCAACCCACTCATGTCGGCTTCCAAAAGTGCTGGGATGACAGACGTGAGCTATCACGCTCTACACTTACTATTATTATTATTGTTGTTGTTGTTGTTGTTGTTGCTATTTTAATAGAGAAACTTGGCCTGGGGAACTTTCCTCCTTGAGAGTCAAAGTTATAGAAAGTTGTTAGGGTGGAAAAGGTGACCTGATATAAGGTCACCTTATATCAGGAAAGGCCAGGTGGTTGCCTGAGGGGTGACCCTTGCACGAAATCGGGTGGTCAGAGGGGACCGGTGCTTCTGAGTCCGTGGTGTCAGGCTCGTACCCCTGGAAAAAGACTATATGCATGAATGGAAGGAGCTGCAGTGCAGTTTTGGTGGGGTGGACCTCGGCTCTCCTGCACTGGCAGAATCCCTGGAGACTGATCTGAGGTCTATTCTTGGTTCACACTGTGTCAGTGTGAGGTGATGACCACTGCATGACTCAGAAGTGACCAAAAGTGATGACACAATGCAGGTAGCAGTGATGGTGAGTAGAATTTTTCTCCAGACGTCTTGAGTATCAGTTGTGACATTGGCAGGTCTAGAACTCTCCCACATGAAAGGGACTTGGGGCCAGCATCTTGTTAGAAGGTATCGCATGTATGTGTGTGTGGAGTGTTGAGTAGCACTTTATGTGATATTGAGAAATAGGCAGTAAGGGTGAGTGTAGTGGCTCATGCCTGTGATCCCAGCACTTTGGGAGGCCAAGACGGGTGGGTCACCTGAGGTCAGGAGTTCAAGACCAGCCTGGCCAACACGGCAAAACCCCGTCTCTACTAAAAATGTAAAAATTAGCCGGGTGTGGTGGTGCATGCCTGTAATCCCAGCCCCTGGGGAGGCTGAGGCAGGAGAATCTCTTGAACCCGGGAGGAAGAGGTTGCAGTGAGCCAAGATTAGGCCACTGTACTCCAGCCTGGGCGACAGAGCAAGACACTGTCTCAAAAAAAAAAAAAAAAAAAGAAAAATCTGTAGTCTGTATCAAAGTATGGGGGCATGGATGAAGACAATGGAGGCCACTTAAGTCTCCCGTGTCACCTGCCAAAACCTCTACAGACTTAACAATAGTTGCCTGGCTGGTGGGAACAGTCAGAACTCGCCTTTGGCTACAGCCAATGGCAGTGACACTGTTCAGGTAGCAATTGTATAGTACTTCTGCCTCGAGAGATACAGTCTTAGTTATTGTAAGTGAAGCCGCTGCAACAGATTAGACCCCACATTATACGGTGGCTCAAATGCGATGGAATTTGATTTCTTGCTCACACAGCAGTCTAAGGGCACTGTTTCTGGTCAGCAGGTGTCTGTCTTCTGGGCAATGACTCAAAAGCTGGAGCAGTGTTTATCTAGATCCTCAGAGACATTGCATTCAGGTAGAAGGGGATAAAAAAGAATGAAGGAAGAACACCTGTGTCTTAAATCCTGGCCCCAAAGTAGTGCACATGACTTCCATTTGCATTCCATTGATGAAAACTAGCTTTACGCCCACACTTAACTGTAAGGGATCCTAAAAATGCAGTCAAGGGATGTATCTGTTACCGCTCTATTATACTAAAGAGTGTGTGTGTGGAGGTGTGTCTAGCAATGTTGGTCACAGGCATGTTTGGGTTCTGGTTCCAGCAGGAAGCTGGGGACAGAAGGATGGCCCTTGAGGCTGGAGTAAGTATTTGGATTGCTAGTCTTGTCTGTTTCAAGTGAGAGATTTCCCAGGGAGGGGGCCTGGACTTCTTGTCCATCTGAGTTTCTGGGATTTCCATTATTGTGTGGGTCACTCCTGGGGGCTGGCTGGATTGTAGTGTGCATTGTCCACACTCTGAAGCTGGCAATCCAGTTATTCAAGACATACTTTGCTAACAACTAGCAGCCTCAGGAATGCGCTGTGTGTTGCTTTGGCAAGCCTGTAAAGCTCCTGGTGACTGGAGATGTTGAAATATGTGAATGTAGGCAGGATCAGACTGGTTGGACAAGAAGACTTCTAAGGTCCTCTGGGCACTAACTCTTTGATCCTGCAATTCTGTGTACTTACGAACATAATACTCCAGGGCATGTAATTTGCATTCACCAATATAGTAATTTGTATTATTCATTTTTTTGTGTGGCAACTTAATGTAGTAGAAAGAACACCTGTCTGGGAAGTATGATGGTGGGACTCAGATACCCTGAGTTCTAGTCTAAACTCATGGCCTTGGGAAAGTCATTTGGCCTATCCATGCTTAAATACTCTTGTCTAAAAAAATCAGGCTGGGCGCGGTGGCTCACGCCTGTAATCCCAGCACCTTGGGAGGCTGTGGCGGGTAGAACACTTGAGGTCAGGAGTTGGAGACCAGCCTGGCCAATATGGTGAAACCCTGTCTCTACAAAAAATACAAAAATTAGCCAGGTGTGGTGGTGCCTGCCTGTAATCCCAACTACTCGGGAGACTGAGGCAGGAGAATCGCTTGAACCTGGGAGGCGGAGGATGTAGTGAGCCGAGATTGCGCCACTGCATTCCAGCCTGGGACAGAGCAAGATTCCGTCTCAAATAAATAAATAAATAAATAATAAAATTAAAATTAAAAAATCAGGGTTGTTATGTTAGGAGAAATTTGTGCTAGATAGAATACTGCCTTTGCCCAGCAAAGATCCTTATCCCTGGCACCTGTCTATGGTTCCTTACACTGCAAAAAGGACTTTACAGATGTGATCAACTGAGAATCATGAGATGGGAAGACTACCTTGGATTACGTGGGTAGGTCCAATGTCATCACAGGGGTCCTTACCAGAGGGAAGTAGAAGTGTCAGAGTCAGAGATCAGAAGGAGGAGATGTGATGGTGGAAATAGAGTTTGAAGCGATGCCCTTTGAAGGTGGAGAAAGGGCAGTGAGCCAAGGAATGCAGGTGGCTTCCTACAGCAGGAAAAGGAAAGGAAACATTCTCCCTTAGAGCCTCCAGAAGAAGGGCAGCTCTGCCTCGCCTCTGTTTAGCCTGTAAAACATTTCAGCCTCTGAGCTCCAGAGTTGTAAGATAATAAATGTGCATCGTCTTAAGCCACTAAATTTGTGTAATTTATTGCAGCAGCAATAGGAAACTAGGAGAAGCTCTAAGGTCCCTTCTAGAATGAAATGGTATAATTTTTTTTGTATGTTCCTTTCATGTCTCTATATATTAAAAATTGTTTTTTCAGTTTTGAAATTTATTTTATTTTCAGAGACAGGGTCTCATGTTCCCCACGCAGGAGTGCAGTGGCATTTACAGTTATAATCATAGAGAACTACAGCCTGGAATTCTTGGGCTCAAGTGATCCTCCTGCCTCAGCCTCCCAAGTAGCTGAGATTAAGAAACACACCTGTGCACAGGGCTCATGCCTTTAAATAGAATAAAAAACCTTGCAGGCAGTGGCTTCTTCTCAAAATTAATCCACTATAACTTCAGAACATAACTATAGAAGTTCAATAATTATTGGTTTTTTAAATGTTTAAAATATGAATTTATTCATCCGTCTAAAAAGATCAATAATAAACCTATTTATTGTTAATTTTTAGAAGGTATCTGGGGGAAAGCAGAGAAGCCATGGTGACCACCATGACTTAGCAGGAGCTCCGAAGCAATGTGAACAGAAGGCTCTTCCAGACACTAGCCAGTTCTCCAGCACCAGCCAGGTGTCCTGGTTGAATTGAATTCAGTTCAACTCTTCTTGGCCTCTCATCAGCGGTTAAGCTCCCGCATCTTTCTTTCCCACGTCGTTCAGGGTCTCACACACAGGGTCTCATACTGCCCAGGTGGCCGTGTAGTGGCATTTATAGTTACAATCATAGAGAACTACAGTCTGGAACTCCTGAGCTCAAGTGATCCTCCTGCCTCAGCCTCACACGTACAGGCTCCCCTCTGTCCTTTTCTCTTGCTGAGGCTCTGGATCAGTTTGGAGGGTGTAGCTCTAAGTCGTCCTTGCTACCTGTGTGGCTCTGACCTTCATTTTGATAGTAGGACGTTTGCCTCTGTGGTATAATAGAGAATATTTGGTCTTTGTCCCTGGTTCCTGGTACAGAGCTTCTAAAAGTTTTAGAATCTCCTGAGCAATAAGAGTGTCTTCGGTATGCTAATAAGGTCTCTAGAGAGAGGGGTTCCTGGATGGCTGCATGGTGACCAGGGAGGCCACACTGTGATTAGAGGTAGAAACGTTCAGCTCCACCCTTGGAGCTTTACGGAGGGAAGAGAGACTGGAGTCCCATTAGTCACCAGCGGCTGCAATCACGCCTGTGTAACAAAATCTCCATAAAAACCCTTATATGGGCCGGGCACAGTGGCTCACACCTCTAATCCCAGCAGTTTGGGAGGCTGAGGAAAGTGGATCACCTGAGATCAGACCAGCCTGGCCAACATGGTGAAACCCTGTCTCTATTGAAAATATAAAAGTCAGCCAGGCGTGGTGGCAGGTGCCTGTAATCCCAGCTACTAGGGAGGCTGAGGCAAGAGAATCGCTTGAACCTGGGAGGCGGAGGTTGCAGTGAGCCGAGATCATGCCACTGCACTCCAGCCTGGGCGACAGAATGAGACTCTGTCTCAAAACAACAACAACAACAACAACAACAACAACAACAACAAAAAACCTCCAAAACCAAACTCTTCTATGATGGGATGCAGGAAACTTCCGAGTTGATGAACACATCCACTTCCCAGGAGGGCGGTACATCCCAGCTCCATGGGGACAGAGGCTCTTGTGCTGGGGACCCTCCTGGACCTCACCCTATGTACCTCTTCATCTGACTGCTTGTTTGCATCTTTTATAATTAATGGTAATAGGAAGTATAGCATTTTCCTGAGTTCTATGAGTATTCTGAAACCGCCATTGCAAAATTGTGATTGAGATAGTGAAAGATCTGACCTAACCGACTTCATCTTGTGTCTAGCCTCCAGGCTGTCCTTGTTCATTCCTGAACGTGGGCTGGGCTTTGACAGGAACTTGGTTTATGGTTTAAAACAAAGACCATGGCAACCCTTTCCCAGAGCAGGCCACCTTCTTGCCTGGGGACTAGACTGCCTTTGTAGGACTAATAAATTAGCCCCAAGATTGGAAATTGTGGTTTGGGAGTCATGCAGCTGGAGGCTACGGGATTCTGACCCTCCCTAAACTGTTCCTAGGATCAGTGCTTGAGACATTTTGCAGACCCTGCCCTTGATGGGTCAGCTGGTACCACCCAGATTGATTGGCTGGTTCATCTGATCTTGTGGCCCCGACCCAGGAACTGACTCAGTGCAAGAAGACAACTTGATTTCTTTCTTTTTTTTTAATTTTTTTATTTTACTTTAAGTTCTGGGATGTGGGTCTGGAATGTAAAGGTTTGTTTCATAGGTTCCCTATGATTTCATCTCCTACTTGACCAATCAGCACTCCTGGCTCACTGGTTTCTCCTCACCCACCAAGCTGGCCTTAAAAACTCTGATATCCAAATGCTTGGGGAGACTTGTTTGAGTAATAATGAAACTCTGGTCCCCCACACAGCCGGCTCTGTATGAATTACTGTTTCTCTATTGCAGTTCCCCTGTCTTGAGAAATCGACTCTGTCTAGGGAGTGGGCAAGGTCAACCCATTGGGTGATAACAATTCTAGCCAATTATTGAAGCTGAGGAAGGAGGTTGTGGGAACCGCTGACTTTGTAGCAGAGGCAGACAGAAGTCCAGGTAACCTGGGCACCCACACTTGCAGCTGGCATCTGAAGGGAAGGTGATTTTGTGGTACTGAGCCCCTTAAATCTGTGGAGTCTGGTGCTAACTCCAGTTGTTAGGGTCAGAATTGAATTGAACTGCAGGACACCTGGTTGGTGCTGGAGAATTGGTGGGTGGAGGAAAACCCCTAACAGGCTCTGTCCCTAGATGTGCTCTCTCCACCCTGAGCCCTAGTCTGCTGTTCCAATCTCTCACCCTCATCTGGGTTTTGATAACTTACCCAGTTGCCAGCGCTTGTACCCCCGGCTTCTACCTTGATCTTTGCTAAGCTCTCGAGGACCTGAGATCCCGGCTTTGATCATGAGCCCAGTGGCTGTGCCCCTATTGCCTGATGACAGGTATCCATGAGTCTAACTCCTGGTTGTTCTCCAAGCATTGTCCACTGTCTGATTTCCTACATTCTCCTCTGTTCACATCATTAGGACACCTTTTCCCTCCATTAGAATGACTTGATGTCACCAGCTTTATAGAATCTCTACTGCTATGCATCCTGGAGCGTGCACTCAGCCTTCTAGAGGGGAAGCACCTGCAGTAGGGCTTTCCCCACCAAGCCTATCCTTCTAGTGGGCAAGGTCAGTTCCTGGTTCTGGACTCTCACACCATGTTCTGATGCATTGCAACCAACAGGGCTATACCTCACTGGATTCTGAGAAATGATGTCAGCCATGAACTTGGCCATCCCAGGACCTAATTAAATTAAGTTCTTGAGATCCATAGCTTGGCACATGTTGTAGCTTTAAGGGTCATAGGGCTGTCATTGCAAGGCCAAGATATAGGCAGAAAGGGACAGGAAGTCAGAAGAAAAATAAAAGTTATGAGAGATTAAGGAAGGGAGATGGGATGGAGCAAATATGCATATTGAAGGAAATGCCACAATCTTGGCTTTTGGTGGCTTCAGGGGAACTGTTTTACTAGATACTCAATGGACCACCAAGCTGTCACTGGGACAGGGATACCACACACTCAACGCTGGACAAAGTGCTGCCCTCAAAAAGCAAGAACAGAATTATATATACCATCTAGTGACCCTTTCAGTACACAGAGTGAGATGGTGGAGAAAATGTGGGGTTTGGCTTAAAACAAAACTGAATTTGCGTCTCAGCTGTGTCCCTTTTGGGCTGAGGAAAGTTGGACAAACTTCCTGACCATTTGAACCCTCAATTTTCTAATTTCTGAAATGGTGGGGATGGGGGGTAATAACAGCAGCTTCCAAATGCTGGCACAAAGTGAATGCTCAGTAGATGATGACTCTGCCTCTCCTCCTTTTCACTTTTCTCTGTCACAGCACCACAGAGGCTTTGCAGTGCCATTTGCTGCTTTTCCTGAATGGTGACTTGAAGCAGCAGACTTCTGCACATTACCTAGTGTCCAGGTGTCCCAAGGCCAGCCTACATGTGGCTGCTACAATTGTCTCTTGCAAGAGGCACCTACAGATGTGCTCATCAGTGTGGGCTGCCATATTTAGGCCTAACATCTATCATTAGAGGAGTCAACATCCTGGTGCATTGTCATTGGAATTGCTGGGAAAGCACAGACACAAGCAACCCCCACCCACTGGCCCCTGCTTTCCTAAACCTAGGGAGCCAGCCTGGATATCAGGGGGTTCTTTCCAGGATAAATAATTACTGCAAGGGCAGCAGGTTACATAGCAGCCTTTTTACTCATGCACGCAAGCGTACATCAACATCCAACAAATACTGGGTTTCTGCTGTGTGCCAGCCACTGTGCTAGATGCAAGGGATACCACAGTGGGCAAGACAGACATCATTCACAGGGAGACAAGGGGGAGAAGAATCAGCTGTGTACAGATTAATACCTACAGTCAGGCGAAGAGCCTCCTCATACAGAGTGAAAATAGAGTATTATTTGTGAATTAGGCATCTATTGTTTGCTTTTTTCTAACAGAGGATCCTCCCCAAACCACCCCGCATTTTTTGAGACAGGGTCTCTGTCACCCAGGCTGGAATGCACATCGGTGTAGCCTAGACCTCCCCAGCTAAGGTGATCCTCCCACCTCAGCCTCCCAAGTAGCTGGGACTTCAGGCATATGCCACTACGCCCAGCTAATGTTTTGTATTTTTTGTAGTGACGGAGTGTCGCCATGTTGCCCAGGCTGGTCTTGAACTCCTGAGTTCAAGCATCTGCCCGCTTCAGCCTCCCAAAATGCTGGGACTACAGGCATGAGCCACTGCCCCCGGCCCAGAACATATCGTTTTTGAAATTCATTTTCCACCACATAACATGTGATTAAAAGACAATTAGTAGTTGAATTCAAGGCAAATGAGCAACTGTCCATTGGTGAGAGGTTCTATGATTCTGGCTTGGAGGTATCTGCCATGCAGATCTATAGGGCAGCCCTGGGGGTGCTGCTGACAGTTGAGGGGGCTGGTCAGTTACAGAGGCCTCAGCTGGATGGGGCTTTGAACTCTTGGCTCTTTTGGTGTGAAGAGAAGGAAAGCAATGTCTCCACTGTGTTCCCTCCTTAGAACAGAGCCTTGTTTAATGGCTAAAATGCAGATATGGGATTTAGCTCTCATAAATCCACCTCTTCTCTGCCCCACATGGGGCTTAAGTCATGCTAACCTCACCCTGTCTCAGTCTCCCTTTCCTGTAAAAGGAGAGAGTCAAGCAAGGATTTTAGAGTCAGAAAACACGTATGGCAGTTCTGGCTCCACCATGTAGAGCTGAGAGGAGTTTAACTCTTAGAACTTTTTTTTTTCTTTCTTTCTTTTTTTTTGTGAGACTGAGTCTCACTCTGTCGCCCAGGCTGGAGGCTAGAGTGCAGTGGCACGATCTTGGCTCACTGCAACCTCTGCCTCCAGGGTTCAAGTGATTCCTCTGCCTCAGTCCCACGAATAGCTGGGATTATAGGTGTGCACCACCACCCTGGCTAATTTTTTGTATTGTTTGGTAGAGACAGGGTTTCAACATGTTGGCCAGGCTGATCTTGAACTCCTGACCTTAAGTGATCCACCTGCCTCGGCCTCCCCAAAGTGCTGGGATAATAGGCGTGAGCCACTGTGTCCCACCTAACTCTTAGAACTTCTGTTCCCTTCTCTTACAAATTGTTAGTTTACAGTCTTTGAAATCAGAAATAGGACTTTTCAGCCCCTTGGAGAATAAGCCGCCCTGTGATGCTTATTGAATAGATGGATGGACTGCTATGCTGAAGTATGACTTCATCTATTTCAAGTGCCTTGAGGCCAATGGATCAACACCTGTACGGGCATGCCAATGGTCTTCAGAGTCACTGGCTGGGTCCCTTAGAGGGATGGGTGTGTCAGCAAGGTCTGGCACAGCAGCTACCTTGGGAGAATGTTCACATTCAGCTCTTGTTTATTTCATATGGATTACTTTGCCCTCTCAAAGCCCATTTCCCACATTGCTCTCTTCATCTTGTGGACCCCTCCCCACTCCTGCCCTACCCCTGGTGAATGTCTCCAGGTATGTTTTCTCTGGCAAAGGACTTGCCTTGTCACTGGCCATCTGTATGACTTTGGATGATTTACTGCATCTCTCAGAATCTCAGTTTTTTTTTTCTCTTTATCAGCCCCATGGGGGAGAATATTCCTGTGATGCTTTTATCTTTCTTGTGGCAGGGTAGTGCTGAGTGTCAAATGAGATAATATTTGTGTGTGTGTGTGAACAGAGTTTGAAAATCTAGAAGTGGTTGTAGTTACCAAAGGTGGAATTCTTGTAATTATGAGTTATTAGCATTCCCCAGCCAGTAGGTTTGTATATGTCTTCCCAGCCACTGCTCAGATGCCCAGGTGTACTATATAGGAAATAAAAAGAAATGGAGAATTGGCAGGGCATAGTGGCTTACGCCTGTAATCCCAACACTTTGGGAGGTTGAGGTGGCAGATTGCTTGACCAGCCTGGGCAACATGGTGAAACCCCATCTCTACAAAAAAATACAAAAAATAGCCGGATATGGTGGCATACCCCTGTAGTCCCAGCTACTTGGGAGGCTGAGGTGGGAGAATCAATTGAGCCCAGGAGATTGAGGCTGCAGTGAGCAGAGACTGAGCCACTGCACTCCAGCCTGGGCAACAGAGTGCAGTGTCTCACTTGACAAAACAAAACACCCCCAAAGAAATAGAGAATTAAAAATGCTGAAGGTATTGGTCAAATTCCATACTAGGTTTACAGAAAGCCTCCCTGCTCTCTGGTGTTTTATTGAGTTATTTGACCGTGGGGGGTAGAGATTTCCGTGGAATTACAGGAAGACTAAAGTAAATATATGCAATTTTCTATTCATTCATTCACTTTTCTATCCAGCAAGTCATTATTGAACACCAACTGTATACAATGATGAATCAAACATAGATCTGCTCTTGTGATTCTTTCAAAACATTAGGAGAAATAGTGCTATATCTTAAATCACAACACAAAGTATAAAATGATAGGCACTACTATTACAAAAGAGATATAGTTGTAATGCTGAGAGAGAGAAAATTTATTGCCAAGGGGAAGGAAGGCTTATTAAAATAATTTTTTTTGAGATGGAGTCTCACTCTGTTGCATAGGCTGGAGTGCAGCAGTGCAATCTCAGCTCACTGCAACCTCCGTCTCCCAGGTTCAAGTGATTCTCTTGCCTCAGCCTCCCGAGTAGTTGAGATTACAGGTATTTTTAGTAGAGATAGGGTTTCACCATGTTGGGCAGGCTGGTCTTGAACTCCTGACCTCAAGTGATCTGCCCAGCTCGGCCTCCCAAAGTGCTGGGATTACAGACGTGAGCCACCACGCCTGGCCAAGAAATGGTTTTTAATTGAGTCTTGGAAGGTGGAGAAAATATTGACTCAAAGAGATGGGCTGGGGAAGGGAGGGCACCCAGGCAGAGGAACAGATGGGGGCAGAAAGGATTGGCTTCTCTCCATTCTCAGTGCCCAGCCTCCTCGTGTGACTTTAAAGTCCCCTTGATCCCTAGTGTGGGTTGTGCTCCTGGTATTAAGCTTACTTTTTTTTTCCATTTCTCTCTCTCTTTTAAAAGCCCTGTTTTGTTTTGTTTTTTCTTTGATCATTCTTAAGTTTCCAAAATAATCTGCTATCTTGCCATGCAGTAGATGTTTTCTTTTCCCTTGGGATCCCCCATTGAAAATATGCAGTAAGTCTGAGCATGAGATGCCCCTGGCCCCTGCTAGCATAACCTTTTTGCATACGATGCAAGAAGTCCATCAACTTTCTTTTTCTGGAATATGAAGCTCACTTCAAAGTGCTCTTCTGTTGACTAAGCCTTGGGAGGTGCCATGTCCAATCACCACTTGTCAATTACTGTGTCCTCTGGGTCCACTGCCTTGCTATAAGATCAAAGGAAAGAGTAGTCCCATTGTACAAGTGAAAATAAGGTTTGTTGCCTATGGGTAGCTGATGTGGAGTGGAAACTAAATAATGGAGGTCAAGAAACTGTCAGTCCAGAGTGTGGAAAGGATCTTCAGTGTGTCTGAGATATCAGGCGAGGTGAAAAATGAAGCATAAACCACCATAGCATTCCAGATGAGTGAACTGCTCAAGTGTGAATGCTTGAGAGACTCTCATTCATTTACTTGATTCATTTTATAGGAAGCTGGGACCAGTCCCCTAAGTTAGGTTATACTGCGTGACTCTCTCCTCCAACCGTAATCAAGTAGCAAAATAATCAGAGCCAGCATTCCTTAATTCTTACTGGGTATATGTTGATTAACAAGGTTGGGCTTCTCTACAGTATAAGATGATGATTTTTGGATTGTTAGTTTTCTTTATTGTTATACTTTAAGGTCTAGGGTACATGTGCACAATGTGCAGGTTTGTTACATATGTATACATGTGCCATGTTGGTGTGCTGCACCCATTAACTCGTCATTTACATTAGGTATATCTCCTAATGCTATCCCTCCCCTCTCCCCCCTCCCCTCACCCCACGACAGGCCCCAGTGTGTGATGTTCCCTGCCCTGTGTCCAAGTGTTCTCATTGTTCAGTTCCCACCTATGAGTGAGAACATGCGGTGTTTGGTTTTCTGTTCTTGTGATAGTTTGCTAAGAATGATGGTTTCCAGCTGCATCCATGTCCCTACAAAGGACGCAAACTCATCCTTTTTTATGGCTGCATAGTATTCCATGGTGTATATGTGCCACATTTTCTTAATCCAGTCTGTCACAGATGGACATTTGGGTTGATTCCAAGTCTTTGCTATTGTGAATAGTGCCGCAATAAACATACGTGTGCATGTGTCTTTGTAGTAGAATAATTTATAATCCTTTGGGTATATACCCAGTAGTGGGATGGCTGGGTCATATGGTACATCTAGTTCTAGATCCTTGAGGAATTGCCATACTGTTTTCCATAATGGTTGAACTAGTTTACAATCCCACCAACAGTGTAAAAGTGTTCCTATTTCTCCACATCCTCTCCAGCACCTGTTGTTTCCTGACTTTTTAATGATTGCCATTCTAACTGGTGTGAGATGGTATCTCATTGTGGTTTTGATTTGCATTTCTCTGATGGCGAGTGATGATGAGCATTTTTTCATGTGTCTGTTGGCTGTATGAATGTCTTCTTTTGAGAAATGTCTGTTCATATCCTTTGCCCACTTTTTGATGGGGTTGTTTGTTTTTTTCTTGTATATTTGTTTGAGTTCTTTGTAGATTCTGGATATTAGCCCTTTGTCAGATGAGTAGATTGCAAAAATTTTCTCCCATTCTGTAGGTTGCCTGTTCACTCTGATGGTAGTTTCTTTTGCTGTGCAGAAGCTCTTTAGTTTAATTAGATCCCATTTGTCAATTTTGGCTTTTGCTGCCGTTGCTTTTGGTGTTTTAGACATGAAGTCCTTGCCCATGCCTATGTCCTGAATGGTACTACCTAGATTTTCTTCTAGGGTTTTTATGGTATTAGGTCTAACATTTAAGTCTCTAATCCATCTTGAATTAATCTTCGTATAAGGAGTAAGGAAAGGATCCAGTTTCAGCTTTCTACTTATGGCTAGCCAATTTTCCCAGCACCATTTATTAAATAGGGAATCCTTTCCCCATTTCTTGTTTCTCTCAGGTTTGTCAAAGATCAGATGGCTGTAGATGTGTGGTATTATTTCTGAGGACTCTGTTCTGTTCCATTGGTCTATATCTCTGTTTTGGTACCAGTACCATGCTGTTTTGGTTACTGTAGCCTTGTAGTATAGTTTGAAGTCAGGTAGCGTGACGCCTCCAGCTTTGTCCTTTTGACTTAGGATTGTCTTGGCAATGCGGGCTCTTTTTTGGTTCCATATGAACTTTAAAGTAGTTTTTTCCAATTCTGTGAAGAAACTCATTGGTAGCTTGATGGGGATGGCATTGAATCTATAAATTACCTTGGGCAGTATGGCCATTCTCACGATATTGATTCTTCCTATCCATGAGCATGGAATGTTCTTCCATTTGTTTGTGTCCTCTTTTATTTCCTTGAGCAGTGGTTTGTAGTTCTCCTTGAAGAGGTCCTTGACATCCCTTGTAAGTTGGATTCCTAGGTATTTTATTCTCTTTGAAGCTATTGTAAATGGGAGTTCACTCATGATTTGGCTCTCTGTTTGTCTGTTACTGGTATATAAGAATGCTTGTGATTTTTGCACATTGATTTTGTATCCTGAGACTTTGCTGAAGTTGCTTCTCAGGTTAAGGAGATTTGGGGCTGAGACGATGGGATTTTCTAAATATACAATCATGTCAACTGCAAACAGGGACAATTTGACTTCTTCTTTTCCTAACTGAATACCCTTTATTTCTTTCTCTTGCCTGATTGCCCTGGCCAGAACTTCCAACACTATGTTGGATAGGAGTGGTGAGAGAGGGCATCCCTGTCTTGTGCCAGTTTTCAAAGGGAATGCTTCCAGTTTTTGCCCATTCAGTGTGATACTGGCTTTAGTTTTATCTAAATAGCTCTTATTATTTTGAGATATGTCCCATCAATACCTAATTTATTGAGAGTTTTTAGCATGAAGGGCTGTTGAATTTTGTTGAAGGCCTTTTCTGCATCTGTTGAGATAATCATGTGGTTTTTTGTCTTTGGTTCTGTTTATATGATGGATTACATTTATTGATTTGCATATGTTGAACCAGTCTTGCATCCCAGGGATGAAGCCAACTTGATCATGGTGGATAAGCTTTTGATGTGCTGCTGGATTCAGTTTGCCAGTATTTTATTGAGGATTTTTGCATTGATTGTTAGTTTTATGAGCTAATAAATTTTTAAAAATTGGGATCCAACACAGAATTGTTAACTTTATATCTTGCTGAATTAAGAAATTAAACTACAAGAACCTTGATAGTGACAAACTGATGGTCATTATTTTTAAAAGAAATATACATCTATCTATCTATCATCTATCTATCTATCTATCTATCTATCTATCTATCTATCTATCTATGTATCTATCTATCTTTGAAACAGAGTCTTGTTCTATCACTCAGGCTGGAGTACAGTGTTGCTATCTCAGCTCACTGCAACCTCCGCCTCCTGGGTTCAAGTGATTCTCATGCCTCAGCCTCCCAAGTAGCTGGGATTACAGGTGTGCACCACCATCCCTGGATAATTTTTGTATTTTTAGTATAGACGGGGTTTCATCATCTTTCCAGGCTGGTTTCAGACTTCTGACCTCAGATGATCCGCCTGCCTTGGCCTCCCAAAGTGCTGAGATTACAGATGTGAGCCACTGTCCCTGGCAAGAAATAGAATTTTTATATCAATTATTAGGAAGTGCATAATCTCAGAATAAAAGATGGCCCTTCCTAAGAAAGCACATTTGGTAATCTTCTACCTTGGTTTTTGCTCTAAAATGCTTAAGACGGCATCATGGTGAGCCCAGGTGGTGGGACTGGCCTTTGGGGATTCTGTATACTAGATGACCACTGACTTCATTAGTCTATGTGGGAAAGATCGCATATGGATTGAGGAACTTCATGAGGGTATGGATGGTTCTGGAGACAGCCACGTCAATTCTTATGAGGTTTATTTTGTGCTGGCATCATATTTCCTGGCATTTGGTGAGTTGATGGAATGGCCCAATTCACTTTTATTCTGAGTCATTTGTGGGAAGAGAAATTTAATTCTCTGGGAACCCTTGTTCGTATTAGTGTTAAATCATTTGTCTGCTGTTTAATGATTTATATACACAGAGCAAAGAGGTCCCAGAATTGCATTCCTGATTGTGCTACCCCCCAAACCCTCCCTCTACCACTCTAAGTTAGAGAAATAATTTAGTCTTGTGCCTTAGGGCATCCACTGAAGACACTACTCTTCAGTTTACTCATTTCATATATATATGTATGTATTTCATAATTTATATATATATTGCATAAATATATATATATTTTTTCTTAGTGTACTAATATTAGGCTTTTAGTTGAGTACTAGACTTCTCGAGGATATTTAAATTGACACTGTGTTGTATTTTGTGCTGTTAACATGCTGAACTGCTTTTGCCTTGTTAACTCAGCAATTAAGTTCCTCCCAAACTTTATGCACCCTTTTTGGTTCATAAATTGTGATTCTCTGATTTATTTTTCTTTAGTTCATATGTTTAATGTGGATGTGCCTTTGGTGCTCATTAAAACAGAGACTTTTATTTGAAAGGTCGTTCTCTAGGTTGTGCTGATGGGACCTCATATATTACACTTCTCAACATTGCCATCCATAATTTAGTATAGTGTTCCTATGCATGTAATGTTTCAGTATTTGCAGTGCTTATGAGTAATTGACAATCTATGGTGGTAACAATAAATCAGACAAGCCAGGCTCAGTCTTTTATGGTCAGACTACCAGGGAGGAAAGCTGAAAATCAGTGACTGCTATTAACGGGGAGCTTTTTAGATCATGAAGTCAGAGAAAGCCTTTATTATTAATACCTTTTGAGTGGTTGTTTAAAGTAGATATCCCGGGTTGGATAAAGAGACATGAAAAAAAAAAGTCTGTTTATTTTCTTTTAAGTTATTATAATTCATTTCAAAGGAATGACTTGTTTTGACAAAGTGAGTGAACTTGAGTTGTAATGTGTATAATGGACTGAATGATATAGGAGATCTTGGGTTGAATGATGTATTACATATGTCACAGAATCAGGGAAATTAGGATTTATTTTCTTGAAAAGCAAATCTGGAACAGTGTGTCTTGGGCACCACAATGCAGTACAACACGTAGTGGTGTGAATTGCAAAAGACAGCAGTGTGTCTGGAACGCCATTTTAAGTGTTACATTGCTGAGGGACAGGTCTGGGAACACGTGTTTTTGTGAGACACATACCTTGAATTTCCATGGTTGGTCATGAGTATTCCACATTAGCTCAAAACTGATTATTGCCTTTTCATAATATTCTTTTTGACATTGGGAGAGGGATGTAAGGGTCAAAAGTTTGCAGGAGGAACCAGGCACAGTGGCCCATGCTTGTAATCCCAGCTACCTGAGGGACAGAGGCGGGAGGATCACTTCAGCCCAGGAGTTGGAGATCAGCCTGGGCAGCATAGCTATACTCTGTCTTACACTTACACACACACGTGCGCACGCGCGCACGCACACACACACACACACAGAGTTTGCAGGTGGGTAAAAAGTACCCTCTGGTGTTTGAAAACTCCCATGCTGTGAAATAGAAACTCTGATGAAGCTGGGTTAGATGGGATTGAATTGCATGAGCTCTAGAGGCCGGTTGGCCTCTGGATTTCATTTCCCACCTCTGTCATTATTGGACTAGACATGGGACCTTGGGGAAGATGCTTAACCCGTCAGAACCTCAGTTTCTTTGTCTCTAAATGGGGACGAAATTCTTGCCTCATAAGGATGTTTTGAAGAGTAGACATTTGATACACACCTGGATAATTGCTAAGTAACTTTAGGCTTTCCTCTCCTGTGCATCTGGAGAAGAAACAGAGTCATCAGGCAGCTTCTAGCTCTGTCAACTCAGGAATCTCTTAGCATTCTAGAACAGCAGTGCAGTGGCCATAGGTTAAAACCGAACCCTGTCTATACAGCTGAAAAGAATGAGGAACCATTTAGTTCAGACTGGGGTTGACAAGGCTGTCTTTTCAACGTCAGCCTTGAATAAAATCACTTGTACCTGTGAGTTTTAAAACAAAGTTATATAGGTAGGCCGGGTGCGGTGGCTCACGCCTGTAATTCTAGCACTTTGGGAGGCTGAGGTGGGCAGATCATGAGGTCAGGAGATCGAGACCATCCTGACTAACACTATGAAACCCTGCCTCAACTAAAAATACAAAAAATTAGCTGGGCGTGGTGGCAGGCGCCTGTAGTCCCAGCTACTGGGGAGGCTGAGGCAGGAGAATGGCGTGAACCTGGGAGGCAGAGCTTGCGGTGAGCCCAGATTGCGCCACTGTACTCCAGTCTGGGCGACAGGGCGAGACTCCTTCTCAAAAACAAACAAACAAAAGTTATACAGGTAAATTTATTTTTTCATATCTTGTTTTCAGTTCAGAGATCCTTTCTTGTATTGATGTATGAAATTAATGTATGAAACCCTACTTCAGTTAATCATGCCTTTTTTTGGCAATAAAAATGCAAATAGTCTACTTGGGAGTGAATAAATAGAAATTCAGGTGTACAGTACTGTCCTACTTATAACAGGGGACAATCATGAGTATGTTTACTGAATAATCAGTGTTTGCTAAGAGCAGGAAACTGATCGGCTCGCTATTTTGACTTATTGATTCACTAAGATCTTATTTCTTGCCCTTTTCTCTAAGAAATCAGAAAACGATCTTATAAAAATTAAATTATAATGTATATTACTGGTATATGCAAGCAATGCAAAACAAAACAAAACAGCCTTCTAACCAAACCTTGACCAAAGAATTAACCAGGTGCTGTGACTCACGCCTGTAATCTTCATGCTTTGGGAGGCCAAGGCAGGTGGATTGCTTGAGCTCAGGAGTTTGAGATCAGCCTGAGCAACAAGGTGAAACCCCATCTCTCCAAAAACTACAAAAAATTAGCTGGGCATAGTGGTGCACGCCTGTAGTCCCAGATACTCAGGAGGCTGAGGTAGGAGGATTATTTGAGCCCTGGAGGTCGAGGCTACAGTGAGCCATGTTCACACCACTCTACTCCAGCCTGGGTGACAGAGCAAGAAAAAAGAATAACATCTTGATAGTTACATAGCAAAAAACTGACCTGGGGAAAATTTGTCTGGTTAAAAATAATCAACATGAAATTAAAAAGGCAATGGCTAAAATTATACATGATAATTTGAAAAAACACATTATGGAAATATCGAATCTTTGTGAAAAAAATTAGATCTAAAAAACTTGGGTTAGAAACATTGGAATTGGCCAAAATATTGGCCACTGAAAGACAAGACAGAACAAACAAGGAACACCTTCTGTGATGGTTAATTTTAGGTGTCAACTTGATTGGATGGAGGACTCCCTAGAGCGAGGGTATTTCCAGAAGAGACTCAGCGTGTGAGACTTAGCGGACTAAGTGGGGAAGATCTGCCCTTATTGTGGGTGGGGCATCAACCAGTGGGCAGTGGGCCTGGATAGAACAGAAACAGAAAAAGGGCAAGTTGGCTTCTTTCTCTGGGAGTTGGGATACACTCTTCTTCTCCTGTTGGCACATCAGAACTCTAAGCTCTCTGGCCTTTGGACTCCAGGACTTATACCAGTGGCTGCTTGGGTGCTTAGGCTTCTGGGCTCAGACTGAGAGTTACACCATAAGCTTCCTTGACTCCCTGGGTGATACTGGCTTCCCAGGGTCTCCAGCTTGAAGACAGCCTGTTGTGGGACTTCTCAGCCTCCATAATCATGTGAATTCCCCTGGTAAATCCCCTCTTATATATCTGTATACCTATATCTGTCTTCTCTATCTCTATCACCTTTATTTCTCTCTCTCTCTCTCTCTCTCTCTCTCTCTCTCTCTCTCTCTCTCCTATTGGTTGGTTCTATCTCCCTAGGGAACCCTGACTAATACACCTCCCAGTGGCAGATGCTAAATTCTCTAAAATTTGATATGGACATAAAACTAATCAATGAACTAAATTTCACTGGACTAAATTTACGCCATAAATGTTATGAGGAAATGATTTAATAGCAATCAAAATAAAGTTATTAAAATAGAAATAAAAATGGAAATAATTGGGTATCATTTAACTAAGCAAGGAATTAAATTTACTTAATAGAGTTCACTCCTGAAAATATCTCTTTGTGAACATGGATTCATGTTGGTGCAACTCAGACCTCTCCTGGTCCACATGCTCCAGGGATGTCCTGATACAGTACAAATCCCCAGCCCTAGCTCTGGCCTGGCCCTGTGTGGCTTGGCTCTTGGTCACACCTCTTGCCTCATCTTCTGCACCCGGCCCTGGTTCCCTGTGGTCCAGCCACACTGGCGTCCTTGCTGTTACTTGTACATGCCAGGCACATACTCCTTTGATCTTGCCATGCTACCTCTTCTCCTGGATATCACCCAACTCACTTATCACTTTGTGGTGGTCTCTACTCAAATATCACCTCTCAGAGAGAACTGCTTGGACTACCCTACTCACTCTCCACCCCCTTACCTTGCTTTCTTTTTTCTTAAGGTAATTACTATTTCCTGAAATTATTATAACTGTCTATTTGTCCCACCTCCTTGGCTAGAATGTGAGCTCCAAAGGCTTTGGTTCACTGCTCACTCTGCAGTGTCTCAAAGAAGGCTGGGGATGCAGGAAGCTTGACAAATATTGGTTGAACAAATTCTCATTAAAATGTTTGCATTCATTACCACAGAGCCAACATTTTCCCTGCAGGAGAAAAGGGATAGGATTTACATATTCTGCATCACCGGAACCCGTGGTCTGCATTTGTGGCCAACATTAGTGCCATTCACCGATAGTTCTAATTTTCTCCCCTCTGGGTAATTCCCCTCTGTCTTGAAGATGAGCATGGTCATAGGACTTGACTTGGTCAATGAAACATGAGCAGAAGGGATGCATGTCACTTCCATGTAGAGAAGCCTTGCAGAGCTCCTGTGCAATTTCATAAGTCCTTCTCCCTGCTGTGGTGAACAGAGATGCTCTTGACAATTGTGACTTTATCAGCCTCGGCCCTTGAGGGAGGATGGTGGTTGCTGGAGCTCTCCCACCAACCTGAGTTTGATGTGGAGCAGGAGGCAGAGCTATCCTTCCGTGGTTTTAGGACCACCGAGATTTTAGGGTGTATTGCATCACCACCCCCAACTATTTAATCTTTACCTTGGCCATAGATGGCATTCATTATTATTTTCATTTACCACTGTGGAAATAGACCTCACAGAGGACAAGCAATTTGCCAAATGTCACAGAGCTACTAAGTGGCAGGACTGAAAATTCAAACCCAATTCTGACTGATTGCATGACCTGAGCTCTTCACTTGATCTTAGCCCAGGGGTGAGAGGCGATGGCCTGAGCTCTTAAACATAAGCCTGCCAACTTCTCAGGAATTATTAAATATGTTATAGTCCACAGGGGCAAAAACATGCTCATAAGAGCTGCACCGGGCTTGTTGAAAACTGGAGAACCATTTACATCCTTTCAAAATCATGTGACATGGCAGTGATCCAGAGAGATCTTCACATCTCTAGGTATATAGTTTCCTTTGACTGCCAGCACATGCAGTAAATTCACTATTAAAACCCACGTGAAGGTAACTTGGGTTTGATGACTTTGGAAGGGGGCTGGACAAGTTCCTGCTTGGGTAGATTTTAGCTATTCCATCATTTCCATTTAGTTTTGAAAACCCAGTGGCTTTACCTAAAAACAAAACAGATAAATTCTAAAAACAAACTGATATTTGAGGAGGCCCAGTATATTTTCTTCCTATGTGCAAGTTTAGAAGAAGTCAGGCCATCTGAGGGTCGGGGGAGGGCATGACCCAGGGCAAAGAGTGGCAGGACCTCAGGCCTGTGGCTGAAGGCTCAGAGCCCACCCTACAGACTAAAACCCAGCCTAGGGCTGGTGGGGCGGGGTGGGAATGTGACTCTTATTTCTGGGTTTCCCTGACGGCACCTCATTTTCTTTTAATCAGACCTGTTGTCATGTTGGGGTTCAGTTTTGACAATTGTTTTCCATTTAGATCAATTATGATTTGAATTAATTCAAAGTTAGGGGAGAGGGGCTCCTTACTATTTCCTCCATATATGGCCAGACAGGCAAGCAGAAGATTTTTCAAACATGAAGAAAGCTACTTTTGCAAATTTAAGATGGTACAGTCATTACATGTGCAGGAAAAAATGTTCTGTAATGAGTTTATTTTAGGATATCAGCCATAATGTGTGTATAAATATAAACACACACTTCTACACACACACATTTTATATAATGAGGTCTAATTAAGAATTGCTGAATCCTTTCTTATAGAGCTTTTCAGTTTGAGCACGTGTGTGAACAAATTTAAATGTGTGTGTGTGTGTGTTTTTTTTTAAATAGAGACAATGTCTCACTCTGTCGCCTAGGCTGGAGTGCAGTGGCATGGCCATAGTTCATTGCAGTCTTGAACTCCTGGGCTCAAGTGATCTGACCATCCTGCCTCAGCTTCTGGAGTAGCTAGTACTACAGGGCTGCACCACCACACCTGGCTGATTACTTTTTTTTTTTTGGTATAGACAGGGGTCTCACTATGTAGCTCAGGCTGATCTTGGACTCCTGTCCTTAAGTGATCCTCCCACCTTGGTCTCCCTAAATGCTGAGATAACAGGTGTGAGCCACTGCGCCCGGCCTAAATGTGGGTGATTTTAAAATTGTATTCATGTCTCAGAACAGAATAGAACAAGGGACAGGTAGTGTCCTTCAGAGAAGAGTCAAAATGTGGCACTTTATAGTCTAGTCTCTCAATGTAGTGAGGCTCTCATTCATCAACACAGGGACTCCCACAAGCTGGGTTTGTAGCTTTATTTCTCTCTCAGATTGAAGCCTGCAACATGTAGATGAGTGTTTCTTCCACCGACCTCTCCCCTTTTACTGTAACTGAAGAGGCCGTTAGGAAGAGGTCTGCACCTGGACTCCTCAAAGGCCCTGTGGATGGACAAGCCTGAAAAAGTGGGCTGGCATTCTAGAGAGCTCTGTTCAGTTCATGGAAAAAAGTTGGGTTTCTTCTGCTAACACATCTAGTTTTATTTTATTTTTTAAAACTTTACAGCAACACCAGCCTGAGAATGTTAACACATCTCATTTTTTAAAAAGCTAGGTAAAGGAAGCCAGTAGAACAAAAGCAATTGTGGGCACTAATGAAAAGCTGAGGGAAGAGAAAATCAATAATCCCCTGTGTGTGGCTCTGAACGCCGTTTTCTGTGGTCAGGAGTCAGGTGGCGTGTGTGTGTGTGTGTGTGTGTGTGTGTGTGTGTGTGAATGCACATACTAGTGCTGTGGAGGGGTTTGCACTACAGCAGAGATGGCGGCAGAGACATGGACATAGTTCTCGCCAAACTGTGTGTCACTAAGAGTCCCGTTAAGGAGAGAAGCCCTGCCGAATGGGAGGTGGCAGCTCTGCTCCAAGGGGGAAGAGACTGAGGCTGGGAGGGAGTAACAGTCCTGAAGCCTGGTGGTGACTCCAGAGCTTCCACAGCCTATTGGCAAGCGTGTGGGTTGAGTAGTGTTTCCCCAAAGATATATTCTAGTCCTAGCCCCTGGCACCTGCTGCTCTTATTTGGAAACAGTGTCTTTATGAGATCATACTGGATTGCAGTAGTGCTGTGGTCTCAATGTTTATGTTCCCCAAATTCATATGTTGAAATCTTAACTCCCAAGGTGATAGTCATTGGAGTTGGGGCCTTCAGGAGGTGATCAGGTCATCAGAGTGAAGCCCTCAGGAATGGGATCAATGCCCTTATGAAAGAGGCACGAGGGCGCCCATTCACTCCTTCTACCATTACAGCAAAAACACTGCTGTCTGTACAGTGGGCCCTCACCAGACACTGGAGCTCTCAGCATCTTGATGTTGGACTTCCCAGCTCCCAGAACTGTGAGCAGTAAATTTCTGTTGTCTGTAAGCCACCCTGTTTACAGTGTTTTGTTATAGCAGCCTGAACTGACTGCGACAGGGGGCTCTGATCTAGTGACTGGTGACCTGAGAAGGGGGAAGAAGACCTCGTGGTGATGGAGGCAGAGGTTGAAGTGCTGAAGCTCTAAGCCGAGGAATGCCAAAGACTGCCAGCAACCACAGGGAGGTGGGAAGAGGAGGGACAGATTCTTCCCTAGAAGCTTCAGATGGAAGCTGGCCCTGCTGACACCTTGATTTCAGACTCTGGGTCTCCAGAACTATGAGAAAACACATTTCTGTTATTTAAAGCCACTCAGCTTGTGGGTTTTGATATGGCAGCCCCTGGAAACTAAGACAGGATGCAAAAGGCCATCGTGTCAGTGTCAGGCAGTGGGGGAAGGTGAGCAGAGTATGACTCAGGTGCTGAGAGGTGAGGAGAGAGGGTCTGGCAGCCTGTTGACAGTGATACCAGGTGCACTCCCACAGAGACCGCTGGGGAGAGTGCTGATTTCTCATTTAGTGGGACTAGGGCAGAGCTTTCAGGTTGGCTGCAGGAACAAGCAGCACACAGGTATTCAGGTATAATCAGGTTTCTCAACCCCCAGCCTTTGTCACTCGGAGACAGATTGTATTTTCCAAAGGCGCCCATGACAATTGTTCCTACCCCTCTTGCTCTTTAGATTTTTGCTACCCCGAATTATGCAGTAAGGTCCAATTCCCTTCTCCTTGGATCTAGGCAGGCTTATGATGTCTTTCTAACTAATAGAATATGCAAATATGATGCTGCATGATTTCAAAGTTAGGGAGTAAAAAGCAATGCAGGTTACATCCTGTGCACTAGAACTGTAGACTTGTTCTGTAGCCCAGTGCCATCATAAAGCAGTCCAACTGCCCTCTTGCTGCCATGTTGTAAGGAAGCTCAAACTATCCCACTTGGAGAGACCACATGGAGAAGCTCCAAGAAGAGAGAGAGAGAGACGACAGGCCATTCATAGGCTGCTCCTGGCCCCTCTTCTTTTAACCCACAATGTTCCAGCTCCAGCCAGTAAACTACCGTGAGCCAAAACCACCTCACCAAGTTTTTTCTGAATTTCTGACATGCACAAACTATGAGCAACAATAAAATAATATATATATTTAGAGACAGGGTCTAGCTCTGTAACCCAGGCTCACGTGCAGTGCTGTGATTATAGTTCCCTAAAACCTTGAGCTCCTGGGCCCAAGTGATACTCCTGCTTCAGCCTTCCCAGTAACTGGGACTAAATGCATGCACCACCATGCCCAGCTCATTTTTAAATATTTTTTTGTAGGGATGGAGTCTCACTTTGCTGCCCAGGCTGGTCTTGAACTCCTGGCCTCAAGCAATCCTCTTGCTTCCCAAAGCGCTGTGTGTGACCCACTGTGCCTGGCCAAATAATATATATTTTGAAGACACTAAGTTTTAGGGTGCCTTATATTGCGAAACAGTGATAACTGGAATCCCTTCCAACTTTTGCCCAAGTCCCATTTCTCCCATGAGACCTTCTCTGATTCTGGAGGCCATGACTCCGTCCCTTGAAACTCTCCTTTCTCCTGAAGCCATTTAGCTATTCCAGCGCTCAGCATATTTATTTATTTATTTATTTATTTATTTATTTATTTATTTATTTGATGGAGTCTCGCTCTGTCGTCAGGCTGGAGTGCAGTGGCGTGATCTCGGCTGACTGCAAGCTCCGCCTCCAGGGTTCAAGTGATTCTCCTGCCTCAGCATCCTGAGAAGCTGGGACTACAGGCAGGTACCACTACACCCAGCTATTTGCCTTTTTTTTTTTTTTTTTTGTATTTTTAGTAGAGACAGGGTTTCACCATGTTGGCCAGGATGGCCTCGATCTCTTGACCATGTGATCCATCCACCGTGGTCTCCCAAAGTGCTGGGATTGCAGGTATGAGCCACCGCGCCCAGCTTTTCCTGCATTTGAAGCTCAGTCTTACTGGTGCCAGTCTCAATTTTCTGCAGTTTCTCTGGGATAACCTCACACATCCCATGCCTTCATAATACAGAATTCGTGGTGTTCTTCCTCCCTCTGCTTCCAACCCTGCCGAACCACGCCCATCCCAGCTCTCTCCGCAACAAAAGGACCTCCAGGGATCGGATCTCACCCTTCTTAAGAGCAGGGTTGATGCTCTAGTGATGGTGATGGGATTTTCATTATAACAAGAAAACATTCTTCTACTTAATCATGAACTGTTAAATGAAAAGCCTGTCTGTCTCACCCTTGGGGGCTGTGTCTTACTCTCTTTTGCATTCCTACATGAGTTCAGTGATTGGCAGCAAAAAGGCCAAGAATGGATGGATGTATGATGGGTAAATAAATGAATGGAGAGAAACACTTGGAAAATATGCAGTGGAATTTGCAGAATTGCCACACATATGCTACCTCTTCCCAATTCCGTGTGCATGGAAGTCATGGCGAACAGACCCTAGCACTCCCGAGGGACAGAGAGGCTGTCTCACGCTCTTTCTTTGAAACACGGAACTACAAATAGAAACTAGCGATCAATCCTACTTTGTACTGGAGAGGACTGAAAGCATAAAGACTCTTTTTTCTACTTCAATTTATTAAAAATGTTGTTAAAATAGAAGTCAAAATTCTGCATGCAATTGCTTCTTGGATCTCCTTGCCTCTATAGGTTTGGGCAAAGTTCATTAAACCCATCTATTTACAAGTTCCTGGACTTTTCACCTGCATAGATTTCACATTAAGGAAACATACTGTGATACTTTGTGGCCTTTGAAGTTGCCTGGAGTGTGGTGAAGTAGTTAAGTAAGGAGCTCATCTCGAAAAGGGAACAAATAATACAGCAAGGTGTGGGATTCTAGAGTTGATAGAGTCAATAATATTGGCAATGTTTGCAACCAATCCCTTACCAGAATGACAGGACCAGTGGAGAAAGGAAATTACCCATCCACCCACATAATTGCACCAGTTGTTAGAATTGGTTAATAGACCATAAAAACATCAATCCAAGAGAAGCATAAAGAAATACCTATGAGAGTAGATGTTTGTTATTACTGGTTTTCATGCGCAGCCCCATATGAGCACCTTACTCATTGAAAACAGGGTGGCATTTCTGATAATTATCTTGCCAGTCTCTGCGTTTGTGCCTTCCTTTTATCGTGAATGATTTTTTTGTTTTCTGTTCTTTCATGTTTTGATTGTTGTATTACTGGCCTGGATTCTGTGGAATGAGTGGGGATATTATGTAGTGAAAAGTATTCCTTTTGTGCACAGACTGGGGAACCAGGGAGGGTCTTAAATTCCATATATACATTATCCCATTTAATCCCAACTACCCTCCTCCCCATGAGGAAGTTACCATTATTAACTCCATTCTACAGAGGAGGAAACTGATGCCCAGAGAAGGGAAGCCTCTTGCCACAGATCTAAACACGGCTTTCAAATCCAGGCCTGCCTGTCTGGGCCAAAGCTACTTCTGTGTCTATTGAACGAGTGCACAATTCCTTATTTGAAAGGTCTGGAGCCAGATGTTTCTGAAATTCAGTAGAGTATAGAAGGAGGATACGACATGTATTCCATAGAGTACTTAATACTCCCAGTGGAGTCTGGAGTAGCACCCTGTAATCAAACCCATTAATATTTTAGCAGTGAAACATATCGACATTCAAACTGATGTGATCCACAAAAAGTACAAAATATCTCATTGTTTGGTTGCCCAATGATTTTGTGCCTTTTATTTTTGTTTCTTTGGCTTTCATCCATTCGGATAAGGAGTTGAGTCTGTATCATCCTGGCTCCAAGGAGTGAGTTGGCGCACATCTGTCCTCTTTCTCAGGGAACTCTGAAATGGAGCAAGCTGGAGCTAAAACAAAACAAAACGAAACAAAGCAAAAACCTGATGCTGTTTGTTACTGGCCAGACTTATAACCACTTGGCATTTGAAAAATGAAAATGGCTTTAAGAACAAATTGGGAGCAGAACCATAACAGTCCTTCACAAACTACCAACTCCAGAGAAGCAAGAAGACGAGGCGTCTGTCTGTGGTCTTCGTGAACCTATCTCATCAACGGCCCTTTGAGCTGTAATTCTAAACTGCCATCCACACAGAGGAGCCATTTGGATGGCCCATGAGACTGAGACCCTGCTGCTCTTTCAGCCGTCCCTTTTCAGATCTGTCCTCTGAGGACTGATAGAGGATCAGAGTGCCACTGGTATTTGTCCCAAGTAATTGGATTGACCCTTAGAAGAAAAGGTTGGTTCAGATAAAATGAAAATTTTAAGTGAAGGTTGAGATTCACATTCTGGAAGATCTGTAGTTTACTTGGAGGATGGGTTTTCAACCTTGTTCTATTGTTCCATGCCTCTCTATTGTACAAGATAAATGGATGGTTTCTGCCCATTCACATCTCCCTAGGAACTCCGTCTCTCTTGCTGGTGCCATTTGATTACCCTCCTAGCTACCCTGTAGTCACAACTGACTGGGCCAACCTGGGCCATTCGCACTTTTCTGTCTTGAATTTTAATGTTAAGACATGGAAACTGAGTACATCAGGTGGTTATGAGCTCTGGGTTTACAAGTCACAGCCCTAGGTCCATACCTTTGTGTTCCACTCACCCTGCAGTGCTGTAAAGGAAGAGAAACCAGGAAGCTGATACTCATGGAAGAGATTTGAAGATACACACACACACACACACACACACACACACACACACACACACAGAGAGAGAGAGAGAGAGAGAGAGAGAAAGAGAGAGAGAGAGAGATTGAGCTTGGTAAATCTCCTGGGGGCAGGGTACCCCAAGATTGTTCAAACAATCCAGAGGCTAGGGATTGGTGGGATGCAGAGGTTGGTAGCTCCTGCAAACTTCCTATCATAGCACTTCGATATCTCTGCCTGGAGAAGCTGCTGAGAACTTATCTGTGCAGTTGCTGCCTCAGACCCCATGTTGTCCAATAATCCTTCCTTCCAGGCCACTGTCTTTCCCCCTGGACAAAACTCAGTGTGGAGTTGGGCTTTTTAACTTTCTCACATTTTAACATGAGGAGTTGGACCAGATCAATATTCCCTAAAGTATGATATGTGTACTACTGCTAGCATTATACTGATGTTTCAATTATACAAGATAATTTCAGCAACTATGTGAATAAATTTCTTTTATTGTGTATTTATTTTCATGTATATTAGACAAACCTATACTTTATACATTACATACATTTATATTTATACTATATAGTATTATTATTACATATAATATATGTTATACATTGTATTTTAGTCAGGGTAGATTAGGCCTTGCTGTATAACAAGTATACCACCATGCAGTAAAGGATCAACTACGCAAGTATGAGTGGTCCAAACCCTGCCCCTTGCAAAGGCTTTGGCACTTACCTGGCTCCTGGGAAATAATCTCTAAGTCCGTGGAACATTTTTCCTGTTAAGAATGTGTCTGTTTGCCAAACACCTTGGGCCCATCAGAGAGTTTATGCTAGCAATGTGATTTATAGTTGGGATCGTGAGCGGCACAATACCAGCTTGACCTCTGGAGGGAATGGAGAAAAGGTCAGCCACCTGGGTGATCTGCCATGTCTATGTTATTAAAGCCCCAGTAAAAACTCTGGACCCCGAGACTCTGGTGAGGCTCTGGTTGACGATACTTAACATGTGTTGTCACACATCATTGGTAGGAGAACTATGTACCGTCTACATGACTCAACTGGGAAAGGGCTACTGGAAATTTAACGCCTGGACTCTCCTTGCCTCTGACCAATGGAAAGACCCCATGTACTTTTTCCATTGCTGATTTTAATCTTTGTCCTCTTGTTATAGTTAACTGTGAGCATAACAGCTTTTTAAAGTTCAGTTAGTCCTTTTACTGAATCATTCAACCAAAGTGTGGTCTTGAGGACCAAACACAACCTCAAAATCTTAATGGCATAACACAATAAAAGTTTACTTGCTGTTCATGTGAAGTCTGATGCAGGACTGGATGCCCTGTTGTTCAGCCATTCTCTAAGCAGTTAGAGAACCCAGCTCTGCCATCTCAGAGTCCACTGTTTGTATTTACACAGATGCCAGAATGAGATCAAGGAAGAACATGCAGGATGTTTTAGGGGCCAGGCTTGTAAGTTTAAGTATCACTTCTGTTAAGATTCTATTGGCCAGAATCTAGCCATATGGGGCCAACCTAATGCAAGGATGGTTGAGGAAGAGGGGTCTTCTTGTGTCACCAAGAAAAGGAAATAAAAATGGTAAGCATCTAACTAGTCTTTATCACATACCTCAAACCTCTGATTTCATGGATATTAATGCTTAAGGCAAAGTCAAATTTATGCAAGTATAAAAAAGTGTGTTGGTTTAAAGAAAGATTGTAAAAGAAAAAGTAAATACAAATGCATATAGTGTATAACATGACAAAAATCCCGAAGTAGTAGGTGAATAAGTGAAGGCTGGAAACCACTGGACCATATGATGATTGTCAGGACATTTCAGCCACCACATTCTTTTATGATGATGGCACCAGCTAATGGATGTCACAACCTTCTACTAGGTTGCTGGGTCGGCTGGTTTATGATTTTAAGAGTTTGTAATCTAAGTCAATCTGCATTTTAAAAAATTAATACCCAGAAAACTATTTTTTAACATTATACTATGTCAAACAAAATTGAATAAACATTTAATTTTCATTCAAAATTTACTTCTTGGGAGTGAGTACAAGAAAACCTCTTTTCAACCCTTAAGTATATTATTTTCTCCTTTTAAAGAAAGATCCATCTTGGTCTAGTATAGAATATTCTGCTCAAAACTTTTGGCTTACTCCTGGTATATGATTTAAGTGGCTTAGTGAACATTTTCTTGTCAAAAATATAGCAAAATGTTTCAAAGCCCAGGAATAACTTTTGACAGCTGCCAAATCTTCTGAATGCAGTGAATTTGTCAAAAGCATCTTTCCAGGTAAACTTTTGTTCACCCTGTGAAGCTCAAACAGAACAAAGACAAATGATACAACAAACACAATTATGTTGGCAGAACTCTGCATTAGAAAATTAGCATTCTGCACTACCAGCCATTACCTTGCCTGGTAATAAATTTTCACCAGATAGCAAAATAATTTAAATACATTCAGGATTTTAGAGGTTCTATTATAAGACTCTCATCGTGGATAGTTCTAAAACTTTGGAATCTGAGGACTTTAAGGTGCCACTTGTTCATTCCTCTGCCTTTGTCAGGGCTGTCTGGAAATCACCCAAGAGTTCTAAGAGCTGGTGGACCAGTTGTGAGCTCTTTTTCTCAGCAGCATCTTTCAGTTGGTGTTTTAGTGCTATATATGTCGCATCTGAGGAAGTTGATGAGTAATTTTTACCTAATGTAGTAAAGCCTTACATTTGAGTTTTGATTCAGTCTACTATTTTGAAATAAAATGGTAGCCTTTAAAGTGTCCAAATAATTTCTTATAATGTTGAATATCTTTTAGTGAAATTTGGTAGAGAGTGAATATGAGGAAATTTGATTGCTTTGAGAGGAGTTCTTAGTTCACATGATACTACTTTACTTTTAAAAGTCTAAAAAAAAAAAAAGCCAGGCATTGGTAACTCATGCCTATAATCCCAGCACTTTGGGAGGCCAAGGCAGGTGGATCACTTGAGGTCAGGAGTTTGAGACCAGCCTGGGCAACATGGTGAAACCCCATCTCTACTAAAAAAAAAAAGAACAAAAAAAACCCAAAACTGAGTGGCCGCGGTGGCTCAAGCCTGTAATCCCAGCACTTTGGGAGGCCAGCCCGAGGACGCGGTGGATCAACGAGCTCAGGAGAACCGAACCATCCCTGAATTAACACGCTGGAAACCCATCGCTACTAAAAAATACAAAAAACTACGCCAGCGAGGTGGCCGGCGCCTGTAGTCCCAGCTACTCGGAGGCTTGAGGCAGGAGAAATGGCGTAAACCCAGGAGGCAGGAAGCCTTCGCAGTGAGCTGAAGATCTGGCCACTGCACTCCCCAGCCTGGCGCCAAGACTCCGTCTCAAAAAACAAACAAACAAACAAACAAAAAAACCCCAAAACTTAGCCATGTGTGGTGGCACACGCCTGAAGTTCCAGCTGCTCAGAAGGCTGAGGCACGAGAATCATTTAAACCCAGGAGGTGGAGGCTGCAGTGGGCTGAGATCGCGCCATTGCACTCTAGCCTGGGTGACAGAGCGAGACTCCATCTCAAAAAAACAAAACAACAACAACAACAAACAAAAAAAAAACAAAAAAACCCCAACCAAAACCGAAACAAAAAAAGTCTAAAATAAAGACTCCAAAAACTTATATCAACTGTAGGTGGTATGTGAGGGTAGCAGTGAGATGCCCACAGATAACCCAGAAATGTGGTAGATTAATTAAATATAAATAAATTAGACTAATTACATAAAATTAAATAGGAGGATTTGGACCATGGGAGTCTATATATAAGGTTGCTGAATTAGGTAGAAATAAATTAGTCTACTTAAAGTTAAATGGAAAGTGTCAGCCCATGGGAACAACTCTGACTTGTCATTTAATCAGTGATATTAATACAGTGCCATCAAGAACACATTTATTATAGCACAAAAAGTGGGGTTAAGAGGCACAAACTCTGCCATTGTGTGAACATCACTGTCTGGGATAAAAACCTACCTGGGGGACATAAGGTAATCATAGACAGGTGCTCTCTTATAAACAGTTCTCACTTTGACTCACACAAAATTTTCCTCAGTACTATCTACCTACATTATATGCTGTACCTGTAACTTCCTAGTTACTGATCTGGCTTCCTGGGATACTGGAAATAACAAAACCCATTCCAGCTAAATGATGCCAAAATGAAGTTTATTTGCAGGATCTTTCGTAGCTCACATACCCTCTGGGAGAGTCAGAAGGTTATGCTTAAGTGGTCTGCAGCCTGTAGCAGACCTCATGATGGGATGGCTCCAGGCACAATCCCATGAATGTCACCCCTGGTCAAAGATATACTAGTAGAAGTCACCACTGATGCTTGTATCAGTCCATCTGCATTACTATAAAGAAATACCTGAGACCAGGTAATTTATAAAGAAAAGAGGTTTATTTTGGCTCATGGTCCTGCAGGTTGTACAGGAAGTGTGATGTTGGCATCTGCTTCTGATGAGGGCCTCAGGAAGCTTACAGTCATGGTAGAAGGTGAAGGGGAGCCAGCATGTCACATGGTGACAGAGGAAATAAGAGAGAGGAGGAGGTGCCAGACTCTTTTAAACAACCAGATCTTGCATGAATTCAAAGAATGTGAAGTTATTACCATGAGGACAGCACCAAACCATTCATGAGGGATCTGCTCCCATGGCCCAAACACCTCCTACTAGACCCCACCTCCAACACTGGCAATCACATTTCAGTGTGAGATCTGGAGGGAACACACATTCAAACTATATCAATGTTGGAAAGTAAATACCCAATCATTGGCCACTGCTGCTTTAAAATCACCTTCAGTGCCATCCATCCTCTTAAAAAAAAAAAAAAAAAATCAGATTCTGCACAGTGCTAGGCCAAAATCTCATGTGGGTGTATCTGATTGGAAAAATCCAGGTCACATGGCTTTACCTTAGCTTTCAGGGAGACTGAGAAAGCACCCTCTTTGACTCTACCTTGGGAGATGCTACTCATGAAGGGCAAAGTCTCCAAATACAGAGAGGGCAACAAAGTTCCACTGCAAAGAAAGAGCCAGACAGGGGAATTAGTCTTCTAGTTATGGGAATGCCATGTTTCCCACTGTAAATGGACACACTAACCATTTTGTATGTATTTGACTTCCTCTGGGAATAGTGAGAAATTGCAGTTTCTAGACTTGCAAGGCTGTGGAATGAACTTGAGCTGTGATAAACTCATCAACCTAGTGTCATCCTGAGTAAGCTCTCCGCTACTAGCCAACCAGCCAGCTTTCCCCTGGGGACACCTTGTTTGTTCCATATTGCAATAAAAATGTCTTAGACCTCCTATAAATCAATCCCAAAGCCAAATGGCCTGAAATGCAAAAAGCGAACTATAGGGATAGCTTCACCAACAGAGGCTTTTTTTGATAACCATGAATCTCTACTTCCTGTGTGCTCAGGTTGGAAGTCAGAGCCATAGCAGCTGGGTTGATGAATGGGTGAATGTGCTGGGGTGTGCATGGGTGAGAGCTGTCTGCCTTGGGTGGGGGTAATGTCTATAGACAATTTAAAAACCATAAAACCCACTAAAAGTCAGCTTGCTTTCTATTATCACTGTGTGTGAGAAATTCTACACCATGTCAGTGATCAAAGATTTGTACCTAAAAACAATCTTTTGGTCCGTCTATATTTTTAAAAATTATTACAATTACTGTTGAGACTTAATAATGTATACATCAGCTTCAAATTACCATATTTAAATTTTTTATTCTGTAACAAAGATAGGATTCTACATGGACGTTAATTTGGAGCCTTCTTTGTCCCATAATGGACCTCCGATGCACATGGACTCAGCTACACATTTTATTTGAGAAGAAATGAAGAATGCTCTAGAGTTATTCAAGCTCGCTTTGGGCTCACAACGTGTCTCCAACCCCTGTGACACTGCATATTTCCATGTTTAAACTGTAGGCAGATTTGAAGTAAACACTGACATCCTGGTGACTGTAAAGACAAAAACCCAGAATGTGAGTTATTTTAATTCTGTCCTTCTATGTGACTACTTAGAGTTGTTATTTGTTTTTGAAACTTCAAAGAGTAAATCTGAGGCATAACATTTTTGTTTGGTAAGTGCAAATATTAGTTCATAAATGAAATAGGCTACTACATTTAATTTAATTTTTTTATTTTTTGTTTTTTCAAGACGGAGTTTCGCTCTTGTTGTCCAGGCTAGAGTGCAATGGTGCAGTCTCAGCTCACTGCAACCTCCGCTCCCAGGTTCAAGCGATTCTCTTGCTTCAGCCTCCCAAGTAGCTGGGATTACAGGCACCCGCCATGACACCTGGTTAATTTTTGTATTTTTAGTAGAGATGGGATTTCACCATGTTGTCCAGGCTGGTCTGGAGCTCCTGACCTTAGGTTATGTGCCCTCCTCGGCCTCCCAAAATGCTGGGATTACAGGTGTAAGCCATCATGCCCAGCCAGGTTACTACATTTTAAATAATATATTTAAAATAGAAATTTCTTCTTTTTAAATTAATTGTTTTGCTTTTTATTTTTAAAATTTTTTAAAAAATTCAACTTCTATTTTAGATACAGGAGGTACATGTACAGATGTGTAATGTGGGAATATTGCAGGATGCTGAGGTTTGGAGTACAGATCTTGTCACCTTGTTTAATTTTTATTTATTTATTTATTTTTGAGAAAGTCTCACTCTGCTGCCCAGGCTGGAATGCAGTGATGCAATCTAGGCTTACTGTCACCTCTACCTCCTGGGCTTAAGTCATCCTCCTGCTTCAGCCTCCCGAGTAGTTGGGCCTACAGGCATGCACCACCAAGTCCAGCTAAGTTTTGTATGTTTGGTAGAGACGGGGTTTCACCATCATGGCCAGACTAGTCTTGAACTCCTTACCTCAAGTGGTCCACCTGCCTTGGCCTCCCAAAGTGCTGGGATTACATGCATGAGCCACTGTGCTTGGTGATTACTTTAAAACTAAAGAACAAACATCAAAAATACTGATTATTCCTCATAGAACATTATTATAACTGAAAGTAATTTTGTTCTATGGAGAAGGAGGTGTTAGAAAATGATCTGCTCCAAGTTTCAAACGTACTAGGTCCTCTATAAGGGGTTTCTCCAGGTCCCTGAGGACTTGGAATAATAATGCTGATAGTTAACCCTATTCTCGCCATGGCAAAGTGAATAAGGTGAGTTCGACATTGGCCCTGTGGCATTCTTTCTAGCATTTTTTTTTTTGACAAATGTTATGCCTAAAACAAATAACAAAAATTACAAATAACAGCAAATCATTGCTTCCATGTTATGGCAAAGAACTGAACATGAAAATTAATAATAGTAACGCTAACAAAGTATTGGATGGAAGAAGTTACTCTTTATTTGGACCTTGGTCTGTCACCATCGCCTCTAGGTTCCCATTTGATTAATAGTTCTCCCCAAAAGAGAGCCAAATCTGTGGTAGGGGCTGGATCACAACATCCCGCTGTCCCATTACATCCTCCTGCAGGGTAGATCCTGGTGTCCTATTTAGTAGATGAAGAAACCCGGGAGTGGAGAGATTAAACCATTTGTCTGACGTCACACAATTAGTTAAGTGAAAGGAGCTGGGATTTCCAGTTTCAAAGCCAGGTTTTCCCTTCTCTGTGGTGCAGCCCCTGAAGTGCAGAAACTGATCACCTCACAATGTCCAGTGAACACTTACAGTGTGCTGAGGTCTTAGTCTCGTGGTTAGTCTTCTCCACCCCCATACTCTGTTGCTGTCAGAACGAAAGCATGCTTTCAGTGGCAGCCATAGGCTGTGGTGAAGTAGAAGAATAAGGGCTGCTGATATCGTGAGCGCCTTCCCGTGCCCGGGCCCCACGCCACGGCTGTCTCTGCACCTCCTCTTTGGGCCTTCACTGTGTTAGCTTTGCAAAGGAGGAAACTGAGGCTCAATGAGGAGAAGCATCACCTCTAAGCCTGGAATCCAGGTTGTCTAATTGCAGAGCAGATGCTCCTACCTGCTGCCTTTCTAAGACCCTCCAGTGCGTCTTGCTGCCACGTGTCTCTATTTCTAGCCTTGATGGAAAAGTTTAGACTTTCTCTGCTTTTAACTTCCAGATTTAGGACTTTTATACCATTTATTGCTTCAAGGACCCAGTAACTGTCACGGTCTCAATTTCTGCTGAATTCTGGGATGTTCCAGTCACTTGCAAAATCAAAACCCAGGCTTGGTGAAGAGAGGAAGGGGAAAGGCGAAGGGGGGAATGAAGGAAAAGAGGAAATCCTAATTGGATTTCCCTCCTTTCGAAGTCTGATGTAAGCATGGCTGGGCTTCTGTTAGCTGACGTTGAAATCAATTTGCTTGTTGTTGTTGTTGTTTTGCTTTGTTTTTGAGATGGAGTCTCGCTCTGTCACCTGGGCTGGAGCACAGTGGCGTGATCTCGTCTCACTGCAACCTCCGCCTCCCAGGTTCGAGTGATTCTCATGCCTCAGCCTCTCCAGTAGCTGGGACTACAGGCTTGTACCACTACACCCAGTTAAGTTTTGTAATTTTAGTAGAGATAGGATTTCACCATGTTGGCCAGGCTGGTCTTGAACTCCTGACCTCAAGTGATCCACATTCCTTGGCTTCCCAAAGTGCTGGGATTACAGGTGTGAGCCACTGCGCCTGGCCAATAATTTGCTTTTTATATTTCCACCTATTTAATTTTTTGGATAGGCAGCATATTCACATGGTTCAAATATCAAAATGTGTAATAGATACCCAAGGAAGAATCTTGCTTCCAACCTGGCCCCTTCCCATCCCAAATTGCCTTGTACCTCACCCAGGGGCAATTATTGTTGCAGTTACTTGTGTTTACTTCCAGTTTGGTTGCATCGATATCCATGAAAATGTAAGCAAATACTATATATTTTTATGTCCACCTCTTTTACAAAATATGGTAGCACTTTCTACACGCTATCCTGCAATGTTAATTTAATTAGGTTTTCCATGGGGGATAAGAGGGAGAGGAGATGAAGAATGTCTGACAGCTATCCAGGGAATTTGCATAATTGCTCAGTGAATTAGCAGAACAGCGAATTTGGGGAATGTTCACTAGTTCAGACTAGTAAGAATGTATTAAACTTCTTTCTTCTTCATTTCTTTTTTTTTTCCTTCCTCCCTTACCTTTTCTCTTTCTTTCTCTTTCCCTTGCTTTTTTCCTCTCTCCCTTTCTCTCTTTCTTAATTTTGAAGTGGGTTACTTCTCCAGGTATTTGCTACTATCTTGACCTGCCTGAACATTGTTGACCTTGATCTTTGTGGCTGAGATCACACAGCTCCCCACTGAGCAAGCCGCTACGTTGGTCTTACTGCACAGCCTTCCTTACGCCAAACAGAGATGGCTATCCACTGGCAGATCATCTCTAGCCAAAATGTACAGATATGTTTCTCTCGGCTTTGGTGAGAGATTCAAAGTAAAGTTTGTCTCTTGGAATTCATCTGCCTATCGAGTGTAATTGTGCTTGGGTAAATACTCAGCAAATAATCAAATGATTTCTGCTTCGCTACTCCTGGGAATGCAAACCTCTGTGGTGCCAGTTCAGAAGAACCCTTTGAACTGCTCTTGTCAACATCATGTGGGGATTTTTCTGCCAGGGCCAGCATTGTCAAATGTTGCCAATTCTTGCTCAATATTTTAACAAACATGTTGAGTGAAAATCAACTGGTTAGTTGGAGGAGCTAAATCAATGTAGGAATATGATCAATGTTGCAAAGCGAGGAATGGGACAGGAACTCTCTTCCTCATCCCTTAAACAGAGACAATTCTCTTCTCTCTGCCCTGCAGACTGGTTTAATCTAATCACCAAACGTGCCAGATGCCTGACCCTGGGGAGGCATTGGAGATAAATCTGCACTTAGTCTCTCCAGCAATTTAAAAATACTTTTGCAATAATCTGAATGAATTCCTTGAGGGAGATAACTTTTACATAGTGGATCTTGTATTTTTCCTTTATGGCCAGAGTCTCCCGTAGGCCCTGAAAAGCATCATTAACCTTTTAGGCACAGTAAGATCCATTAAGCCTTAAAGTGAGGTGTTGGATACCGTGTTTGTTCCCTACCTGAAGCCACTTTTATGTCCTGGGTGATTTCCAGCTGCAGGTGGTTATGAAAGGAAAGGTTCAGGGGCCTTTGGCTTTCAATGTATTGTTCAGGAATTTTTCCTTTTCCCACAAACATATATTATGAGAAATAACTTGATGTTGTGGGCTTCCACAGGATGTGGTCTCCCTCACTCTGGACCTGCAGGGAGCTGGGGGAGATGGTAGTTAGTAGCGCAGTTGGTGACGGTAAGACAGATGGTTAACGTCTTGGATTTCCTCTGCAGCCCCTCCGAAAGATGTGTGGGACAGCCCTGTAATTCACCCAGGGGTGATCTGTCACGGCGTTGGATGGGTTTCAGGCTACACTGTTTAGACAAAGAAAAAGAAGCGGGTCCTGTCCTGGATAAAGGCAGATGTGAATGATCATATTTATGGTGGGTTCTGTGCCCCTGTGTGCACGTGAGGACTCTCAGTTTCTTAGGCCTCCTTCCATTCATTCTGGAGTATGTGAGGCTGCTTTAGTTTTGCCCCAGAGAGAGGGAGAAAGGGGCTTTTCTGGTGAGGTCAGGCATTAGGTCTGGAGTGGGAGGTAGAGAAGATCTTTCTTCCTCTTTCCCTGAGGAGAGAATCTTATTTTTAGAATCCCTAGGGTTTGCTCAGCATTTTGTTCTCTTTCTCCGACTCCCTACCTTGAGGTCAGAAGGGCCCCTGTGGAGCAGAGGACCTGTGGGCCCAGGGGCGCTGTTTTCTCAAGGCAAGTAAGTTACTTTCTTCTGGGGCTGTTCATTTTCCATTTGCCATTTCCTGGAGTTTTATTTTATTTTATTTATTTATTATTTTATTATTTTATATTTTGGAGTTTTAATTTTTTTTTTTTTATTTTTTGAGACAGATTCTCACTCTGTCACCAGGCTGGAGTGCAGTGGCATGATCTCAGCTCACTGCATCCTCTCCCTCCCGGGTTCAAGCAATTCTCCTGCCTCAGCCTCCTGAGTAGCTGGGAGTACAGGCGTGCGCCACCGCACTCAGCTAATTTTTGTATTTTTAGTAGAGACGGGGTTTCGCCATGTTGGCCAGGCTGGTCTTGATCTCCTGATCTAGTGATCCACCCGCCTCCGCCTCCCAAAGTGTTGGGATTACAGGCGTGAGCCACTGCACCCGGCCCACTTCCTGGAATTCTCTGCACCATCACTGCCTCCTTTCTGTCCTCCACAGTTTCTGGTGTCATTGTGTCCTCAGGCCATGCAGGACCCCATTTTTCTGACTAAGGTTAGATGCAGACCAGTCCTCAGTCCTCACTTCTTCACCCTTCTTCACGACTTCTGATGCTTTCCTGGATTTAGTTGCTTAAATCCATGCTGTGTGGAGGTCTTGAGTACAGATGGCCTCTTGCTGATTTCAAATATCCATTTCAGCCTGACTTGTATTTTGGAGCTGCTGCAGGAGCCGGGGTTCCTGCTGTCATGGTAAAGTCACCTTGAGCTTCCTGGTTTAATCTCTGGAAGGCTGTCTTTTGGTGTTTGGTGGTTCATTTGTGTGTGTTTTTTTTCATGAGGTTGGGAGGGCAGCATGCATTGCTTTGGAGCTGGAAAGACAAGAATTTAAATGCTGGCTCTCTCACTTTCTAGGAGATCTGGGGCAGTTTCAGTAACTCAGGACTTTTGTGTGTGCAATGGGGACAATAATACCTCTCTTTCCTGGGCTCCTGGAGCCTGGGTTAGATAAAAGAGTGTTCATACACCACCTCTGCACCAGAGCAGACATGCAACTATGTTAACTTCTTTCTCCTTCCCTTTCTCTTTACCCATCTTTTTCCCCTTTTGTTACCACATTTTCGTCTGCCTTTCCCATAGTCAGGACTTTACACCTGGATTAGAGTTCAGCTTCTTCTGCCTTTAGACTGCAATGCTGTTTCCTACCCCCATAGCTGTGACCCCTACTGCCACAATTTATACGAGTTACCGTGTAACCTGAGCAAGTGTTAGGAATTAGTACATACATTAAAATGTCTCCTGTAGACATTTTGCTTTAGGCAGTGATGGAGAACCCATTTGTCTCCAGGCAGATGTTGCTATTGGGCAGTCTAAAGAAAGGCTTGGCTGTGAACACAAGTAGGAATAGGCTGGCAAACACCATAGTTTACTTGTTTGGATTGGACGGGATATACACTGTCCTTTGCGGCTGCCGCCAATGAGGTCCTGGAAAGCACACAGGAATTTCAGGCCTTGTAGCCAATCATGGCTTAGGATGCAGGGGTTGCGGATGCATTGATCTGACCACCTTCCTGTGGTTTCTCTCAGCCTGGCTCTTTGGGGCTGAGAACTGCTGCCTCCACTGGAGGGGATTTGTATGGAGACTGACATGTGGATGCTTGGGCAAAACCAGGCCTTAGTCATAGTCAAAACTTGAGACCATGTATATAACTTTAGACTCTAAAGCATATGTTCTCAATGGGAGCAATGTCGCCCCCAAGAGGATGAAACTGGTTCTCGGAGAGCAAAATCTTTTAAATAATTTTTTTGGTATAAATCAAAGGTATGTGTACAACACATGGATATACAGTATATCCTTAATGGTAAAATTTTATGGAGGGTATTTAGGGATAAAAATGTCTAAAAAGCCTCCAGAAGGGAACATAATAATAAAAAAAAAGATGGAGAAGCATTGGTGTTGGGCAGTGGTTCTCAGTGTTGGTTATACACTAGGATTATTGAAAGAGTTTTAAAAATGTTGATGCCTAGGCTGTACTCCAGACCAATTAGATCACAATCTCTGGGATAGGTTTCAGTCACTAGTATTTTTTTTTGTATTTATTTCCTTTCTCTCTCTCTCGCCTCCCAACGTTACGCAGGTCTTAAACTCCTGGGCTCAAGGGATCCTCCTGCCTGGGCCTCCAAAAATGCTAGGATTACAGGTGTAAGCCGCCACACCTAGCCCAGCCACAAGTATTTTTAATGCTTCAGATAATACCATTTTGCAGCCAAGTCTAGTAACTCCTATTCTAGAGCCTTGGTACTCAGAGTGTGATCCATGGGTCAGTATCATTACCATCTCCAGGGAGTTTACTAGAAATGCAGAATCTCAGACTCGTAGGTGATTCCTGCACCTTTTTAAAGTTTGAAAAGCACTTGGATAAATACTTACTGCTACCAAAATCTCAGAGCACTTCAATGCAGCTGTGTTAATCAAATGTCAGCATGTTTCTTGCTGTTTGTTTGAGGGCCTCACTGTTGGCCTTTGGAAGGAACAACCTGATGTAATGGGAGTGGCCCTAGGCTGTATTTGTGTTCTGACATGTTGGGAAGCCCCACCATCTCAGAAACTGAACAGACAGCTCATTCCCAGGAAGGGGAGCAATGTAAGCAAAGACGGCCAAGTCCAGTCAGCTGGAACTAAGTAAGGGAGGATCTCACTGTTAAACCAGTTACTTTAGAGTTGGTAGTTCTTGAGTAAGAGGCTGGTGCATGGATGCATGGAGAGTGACGTTTGGGGCAGGACTAACTTGGCAAGGCTACAGGATGGACAAGAACCGAGAAAGACTGGGAAGTTGGAAAACTGCTTGTATCTTGTGAGGTCTATGTGAGGTCTGTAGCTCATTCATTTGTTCGTTCATGTATTAATTCATTCAACAAATATTTATTGAGTGGTCACTATTTGGATTTGATTTGGAGTAATTGTTACGGAAAAAAGAAGGATAAATGTGACAGACCTTGAAGGGAGAGCTTTGGAAATAATGATTCAAAGAAATATGCTAGGAGTAAGCTGGCTTCTATTTTTATTTCTTTTTCTTTTTTTTTTTGAGACGGAATTTTGCTCTTGTCACCCAGGCTGGAGTGCAGTGGCATGATCTCAGCTCCCTGCAACCTCCACTTCTAGGGTTCAAGTGATTCTCCTGTCTCTGCCTCCCAAGTAGCTGGGATTACAGGTGCCTGCCACCACACCCAGCTCATTTTTGCATTTTTGGTAAAGACAGGGTTTGCCATGTTGGCCAGTCTGGTCTCAAACTCCTGACCTCAGGTGATGAACCTGCTTTGGCCTCCCAAAGTGCTGGCATTGCAGGCGTGAGCCACTGTCCCGGCATCTATTTTCATTTCATTTTTAATTTTAAAGTATGTAATTATTTAATATTTAATTATTGACAAAGACTGTATGTATTTAAGGTGTACAATGATGATTTAATATATGTATATACTGTGTAACAATTATCACAATCAAATTAATTAACATGCTACCCACACTGTGCCTTAGATCATCTTATAACTTAAAGTTTGTACCCTTTGATCAACATCTCCCCATGTCTCCTGTTCCTGCAGCTTCTGGCAACCACCATTCTATTCTCTGTTTCTATGACTATGACATTTTTAGTTTCCACAGATGAGTGAGATCACACAGTATTTGTCTTTCTGTGCCTGGCTTATTTCACTTAGCATAGTGTCCTCAAGGCTCATTTACACAGTCTCAAATGGCAGACATTTTTTATGTCTGCCATTTTTATGGCTGAATAATTCCTGTGTGTGTGTGTCTACATTTTCTTTATTCATTCATCCACTGATGAACATGTAGGTTGTTCCCATATCTTGGTTATTGTGAATGGCTCTGTGACAAACACAAAGGTACAGCTATCTCTTGGAGATACTGATTTCATTTACTTTGGATAAGTGAGATTATTCAACTCTGAGATTGCACTAATTGATACAGCCATAGGGGAAAACAGTATAAAGTCTCCTCAAAACATTAAAAAATAGAACCACCGTATATTCTAAAATCAGCTAGCTTTAATCAACTTAAAAATACTGGCTTATTTATCAAAATCTAAAGATACAAAATCTTTTTAAAATCTAGGGCTTGGCTGGGCACGATGGCTCATGCCTGTAATCCCAGCACTTTGGGAAGCCGAGGCGGGCGGATCATGAGGTCAGAAGATCGAGACCATCCTGGCTAACACGGTGAAACCCCATCTCTACTAAAAATACAAAAAAAATTAGCTGGGCGAGGTGGCAGGCACCTGTAGCCCCAGGTACTCGGGAGGCTGAGGCAGGAGAATGGCGTGAACCCGGGAGGCGGAGCTTGCAGTGAGCTGAGATCACGCCACTGCACTCCAGCCTGGGCAACAGAGTGAGATTCCGTCTCAAAAAAAAAAAAATATATATATATATGTATATATACATATATATACACACACATATATATACACATATATATACATATATATACATATATATATATGGCTGACAAAGTAGTTTTGTAAACAAATGACTTTGAAAATAAGTGGGGTTTCATGTCATCCATGCTAATTTACAAGGAAAACATCATTTCCGGAGTATTTTGCACCTCTAGTTTTAGATGGACATAGGTTTTGGATTAGCATCTTGTAATTTTCCTTTTATCATTGTCACAAACTATTTCTTGATGGTTTGTGAAAAGTTATTAGAGGGGTATAAACCTGGTGAGTCCATCACTATTCAGGCTGACTTAGGTTGTGAGCTGATATATTACCAAGGCACTCCTTGGGGTTTCTGCATCTACCTGACTACTTCATGGATAATTATTCTTAATTGTGGTTTCATAATTTAGCCAACTTATTGTTACTGGGATAAAGCATTTGAAGCTATTATGTAGCTAATGGTGTAGACATTTTCATATCTTTGTCTTTAGGGTGATAAATGTAAAAGGTGCCTAACTCTTCCACTAACATTAACTTCTCACACTTAAAATATTGAATTAAACAATTTAGTGTCCTTGACAGTGTAATAGATTTTGTTTAATAGGGAATGTCTAAACCTGGACCTAGTTCACCTCATTTGAGCAAATGTAATTTTTCCCACAAGGAGTGTTCAATGTAAATCTATCAGACACGTGTGGATCTATGTGACCTGGTAACAACCCCTCTGGAGGTAACATAAGAATCACTTCTATTCCCATTACCACATAATTGGTCAGGGTGACCTGGAATGATAACAGTAATGTGAAATATAGCAAAGGTATTTCACTCATATGTCCCTTTACTTGCAAAAAAGCATGCATATTCCACATTCACAAAGAAACAGTTTATTTTGTAGTGTTATATATTTACACGGTTTCATTAACAGTTCCTAAATATTCTTCCTAGCACTGTCATGAGATTGGTCAGATTTCCCTCCCTTAGTCTTTTCAAACCACACATGGAAAGCACAGAAAGATCAGACAAAGAGGAGCTTGGTTGACATCTCCTGAACAGAACATTCTTCTATGCTGGGTTTTCCATTGCACTCCAGCCTGGGTGACAAGAGCAAAATCAGATCACCCTGGGTTTTGACACCAGCTCATTTACTAGCTATTTGCTTCATTCATTTGTTTGCTCATCCAATGTGCACTTATTTGAGTACCATGTTTCAGAAATGGTGACGTTGATACATAACACTTATTGACCTTGTGGAGTCTACAGTTGCCTTTAATGGATGTCATCAAATGAATGAAACCTTTATTCCTTATTCGTAAGATGGGATAATAACCCCAAACTCTTGGGATGGAGATGAGGAATAAACAAGCCAGCAGGTGCTCAATAATGATAGTTGTTTCCAAATGTTTGTCAGGAACCACTTAACACCGTATGGATAAATGTTGCTTCTACTCCAAGATTCAATGTCCCTTTCTACTTCTTGGCTACAAGAAAAAGTGGTGGTAGTATAGGAAATAAGAAGTTAAAGGTGTTTTCTGGGACCTCAAAAGTAAACACACTTTATCATTTTTTATTCTGTAAACTTTCCCAGAGCATCTAGGGAACACTGTTCATAGAAAAGCCACCGCACAAAGCCTTGCTGATGAAGAATTTCATCTTTTCAACAGTGACTATGTGAAGGACTCAAAAAAAGTCCTGAATTTATAGACAAATTCACTCCCTGAGGGCCCAATGAACTAAAAGCAGTATACATGCCTGAGGTGACTGTTTGGTCCATAGTTTTATTCAGAGTGGCGACTTTGGCAGGTGACAAGAATGCCAACTACGTTGAGCAAGCATCAGGAGACGAGGTTGGAAAGGTGGGCAGGGTGGAGCATGGAAGGCCTTGAATGACCACCATGACCACCATTGGAGAGTGGTGAACAGGGAATGACATGATTTGATTTGGGCTTTAGAAATATCTCTTTTAGATGTAGTATGGGGAAGGACATGGGGGCAGAGGTAGGTCAACAACAGTGGAGAGAGATAACACACAAGGAGAAAATTGCAGCAACTCAGGTGAGCAATAATGGATCAGGTGGGAGCAGAGAGAGGCAGATATTACAGGTGCAATGAAGTGTAAAACTTGGATTTGGTGGTTGATTCTATGTGGGACTAAGAGAGAGAATACACTCTCTGGCGACTTCCAGGTCTCTGCCTTTAGTGAACAGGTGGATAACAGATTGGATTCTCTTAAGTGGAAGATTAAGTAAGGCAGAGTAGGTTTTGAGGGAAAGATGATGGGCTAAGTGTGATGTCCATCTGGGACCTTGGGCAGGCTGTTGATGGGTGTGTGCATGGGAGAGAGTAGATGAAGTCTTTGAGATTGGGGTGTCAAAAAAGAAGAAACACAGACCAAATAAAGACCTCAGGGGTGTCGGGGAGGAATAGCAAAAAGAGAACCCCAGGGAAGGACAAATTTAAGTGATGGAAAAAGTAGGTGGAGGCAAAAGGGGAACCCGTGATGTCTGCTCCTCCTTCACTGTCCTCAGTCTTGGTAAATGATACCCAGAAATCTGGGGGTCATCTTTAACTTCACCTTTTCCCACATTCCATCAAAACCAAGTATTGTGAGCTCTACCTCCTTAATTATCTTCCAATAAACAGAGTCTTGCCGTGTTACCCAGGTTGGAGTGTAGTGGCGTGATCTCGGCTCACTGCAATCTTCACCTCCCGGGTTCAAGCGATTCTCCTGCCTCAGCCTCCCAAGTAGCTGGGACTACAGGCACCCGCCACCATGCCTGGCTAATTTTTTTTTTTTTTGTATTTTTAGTAGAGACAGGGTTTCACTATGTTGGCCAGGCTAGCCTTGAACTCCTGACCTCGTAATCCACCTGCCTCGGCCTCCCAAAGTGCTGGGATTACAGACGTGAGCCTGTTGTTACAGGCACCTGGCTGTAACAATTTTTAATTAGAAAAGGTTTAAGGGAATGGCTTGCAGGAGTCCCAGCCTGATGGTACACATGATAACTGAATTGGATTTGGTCATTAGCAGGTGTTAACCACATTCTCTTTTATCTGGTTTAGTGGTTTGGTGTTAGGAATGCTGAGTTACTTGTTCAACTGACCTTCTAGGCTTGCCAGTTGGACAGATTAAATCTAGTTAACCCATCCCTGGGTGGTGAAATTGTCCTCAACTCAGATATGGAGGCAGTTTGCAAAAGTAAGTCACTTTTCTTTTCACGTGCACAAGTAAAAGACATCTGCTGGCTATTTTTAAAGCCCCAATAGTTTTATGGAATACTATGCTGAGAAGTTGCATGTATTATACATGTTTATGCTAAATGGAATTGTGATTTCAGTTCACAGCTTTGAGCAGGCTATTTGAAGAAATTCCACAGGGAATTGTTTGGACAGAAAAACCACCTTTTACATGGAGTCAGCATGGTTCCACTCTGTTGCATTAGGTTTGTTTAAAGTTTGCGTCTTATGAGAATCAGAGCTTTGGAATCAAAGAACCTAAGGTTCTAATATGGGTCAAATATCACCTGCTTCACCCTGGATTATGGTTTACCTGAAATTTTGATCAAAACATTGTTCTTTTCCTAGTTCAGTGTTTGTCAATCTTGACTGTGTATTAGAATCACAGGGAGAGCTTTGAAAATGTAAATGATCTCCGGATGTCTATGCTCCTTCCAAGAACTATTAAATCAGAATTTCTCAGGGGTAGAGCTCAGGCTTAAGTATTTTCAAAGAAGTCCCCAAGTGATTCTAAAATACAGTCAAGGTTGCGGAATCACTGCCTCTCCCTAGTTAACACACTTTGAATTTCTAGGCCAGTAAAACTTAACTTCCCCACTGGTGATGTCAGTTTCAAGTTAGCAGGCTTAAATCAGTTAGTAATTATAAGGGAAGCTAAATGTAATTAAGTGTGCAATATTGAGCTCCTCAAGTGTCTTCCACTGAAATTACATTTAAAAACTGTAATATTTTGAAGGCTTCTCACAAAAGAAAATGTATTCCTGAAGCTTCCGTAAACACTTGACTTTCTTCTTGATTATGTCCAATTTTCATATGTCACTAGGGACCCTCTGGGTTCACCTCTGTCATCAGTTAGACATCCCTGTGGATCACACACATTGGAATTCTATCTCTCCTCACCACAGTCAAGACCCCTAGAACACATCCAATGCTCTGGTTCGCTCGTATCCTGAGTCCCTCGCATGGCACCCACAGAGGAGAGATTCATACACACTGTTGGAAGAAACAAAGGACCACTGATGGTAAAACCTTCACACATCTAGAGCTGGAATGACCCTTAGTGCGTGAAGAGCCTACGTCTCTCATTTAGTAGAGAAGAAAATTGACCCCGACAGTTAAATGATTCGCTTAGGCCCAATTTGTTAGAGGCAGAATCAGACTGGAACCTTAGTCTTTTTATAGGTGCAGTCTTTTTACACTTTCCTGAGTTACCCGACAAGATCTACAGGTGGGACTGAGATTAGTGAGGAACAGCCTGTGTTATTTAATGGCAATTTGAAACAACCAAAATAGGAAATGAACTATGTTAGCATAAATAGCAAAATTGAAAACAGTATTAAGGTTGTGTTAGCTTTTGTGCTAAGCATTTAACATGTAATAATAAAATGCTGGCTGGGCGCGGTGGCTCAAGCCTGTAATCCCAGCACTTTGGGAGGCCGAGACGGGCGGATCACGAGGTCAGGAGATCGAGACCATCCTGGCTAACACAGTGAAACCCCATCTCTACTAAAAAATACAAAAAAAAAAACACTAGCCGGGCGAGGTGGCGGGCGCCTGTAGTCCCAGCTACTCGGGAGGCTGAGGCAGGAGAATGGTGGGAACCTGGGAGGCAGAGCTTGCAGTGAGCTGAGATCCGGCCACTGCACTCCAGCCTGGGTGACAGAGCGAGACTCTGTCTCAAAATAAATAAATAAATAAATAAATAATAAAATAAAATGCTGACTTTGTCCTAGATTTTTGGGCATCGTGGTGATGCAATTTTGACTGTATTATTTCTCATTCGTCAAGGGGAAATATTCATTCTATGAGAATTATCCTGATAGTAAGGAGTGCGTGTTTATTCTTTTGCCCATCTTCTTGTTAACAGTGACAACTTATCCAGAGGCAGTCAAGAAACTTTACTGATAGTGTAGAAAGGCTTGGCCGGATGAATGGATGGTGGAAAAGGTAATCAGAAAGAAAACTTTGTCTGCAAAAGGGAAGTCTGTCCCCATACAGAAAACTGTATCCTGCATCTTGGCTTGGACAAAAGGTTTCTTTCAAGATGCACATTCATAAATAGAGTAATAGTTGAAGAGCTTAGCTGATTAACTGTTTACATAAAGTATTAAATAAAGCTTTTGGTATACTTTGGCTGAGAATGACCCCTGAGATTTGGAAATATCATTCAGTTATGTACATACAGTGAAGACAGAAATTGTTTTGGCGATATGCAGACCAGGTTGCTAGGAACTTTTGGAATGAAGATAGGAGAGGGCTTAGTTGAATCTGGAAACTCTGGGGTAGAGTCACAAATGTATGTGTGTCCAGCTGGGTTCCCTCCACGTTCAGGCAACTCTTGATTCCATGTCTGTAGGCTGGACCAGCCCTGGAGCCTGTCCACTTCAGGAGACAAGAGGCAGAACTCCCCAGAAGTGAACCTGAGGCCCTGGCTTCTCCCAAAGCTATTTCCTGACTTTATGTGTGATTTCTTCCCAACTTTCTTTGCTTCAAGGATTTTGTCAACTAAATTAGGCCCCAAAGTCACACAGTGAAGCCAATGAGACGTATTTACCACACATATCCTTGCAGGAGAAACTCTAAGAGATAATAAAACTATTTACTCTCTGATTAGAAAGTTATGTTCTTTGCTTCATACTGACAAAGTTTTCAACACGGCAGCTCCCCTTTCATTTTGGCCTTTGGGTTTTAGTGGATGTCGTCCAAAGCTCTTTAACTTTTCCAGTCATTTGAAGTTGGTTTTACTTAGAAATGTCATATTAAAGTGTATGGCCTTAGAGCTTATTAGTAAGTGTTTGGCCTGCTCATGGCTGATCTCCGAAGGCCAAGCAGAGGGTTACCAGCCAAAGGCACAGTTAGTTCTGCAAAGGGAAAAACAGGAGAACTGATCTTCACCTAGTGTTGACTGTATACCTGGCACCAAGCAAGGGGCTTTCCTGTCCATGGACTCATTCATATTTCTCTGACTTTGGAACTATGTGCCAAAGACTTTGACAGTGAGAGATGTGAGTGGTATTCATTGGTGGGAATGGATGGGTGGAAGGACCGAGAGGATAGTATTAACCATCGAGATGTTTGCAGAGCCATGCATACATCCCTGTCTCGGTCAACATGTTTGAAGGTGCAGGATGCTCGAAACTATAATCAGAGTAAGACAGAGGCCAGAGGAGGATGGAGCAGGCAGGATGTAACAAAAGGGAGTGCCAAAGGCAAAGGCAAGTGGAGGACGCATTTCCTGCCAAAGGGGCAGCTGCGCCTCAGCTCCAGCAGACGATGGCAGTGTCTCTTCAGATCTGGATTTGCTGAGGAAGTCAGAAATCTGAATTTCTAGGTGAAATCTCCTCTTTTAAAAAAACATGATTGACCCATTAAATCACATACACCGGACCCCAGATCTGGCAACAGCCAGCTAGCATACACTCTGCACCATCGGTTTCTGGAGTTCGAATCTGTACAGACTGAAAATCAGGCAAGTGTGCGGGCTCCAGGGGAAGGCTGCAGACGGTGGGCAGCTGCCGCCATGGGGCTGCTCACCTGCAGTCTGCCTGGGCCTGCTGTGCTCACACCTGCTTGTCTGCTCTGGCCCCTGTGGCCCACAAGCTTTATCTCTGGGTGCTGCCTCTTTCTGCTGTTGACCGGGGAAGAGGGGCTACTGGGAACATGGGCACTTCAGTAATTGTTCTGTCCCCATGTCAGTGGGGGCTGAGCTCACTCTGTGGGCTCGGGTTACATTATTCAATGACAGCAAAAAGGAAAACAGTTCAACTTCCTATTGCGCCGTCATCTCTTTTCAGTCTTCTCATCCTCTGCTTGTTCCAGCCTTTTTGCTGGAAATAATTGCCTGGATTAAAGGCCCTCTGCTTAAAGTACTCAAGTGGCTGGGAACAGTGGCTCATGCCTGTAATCCCAGCACTTTGGCAGGCCTAGGCAAGAGGATCCCTTGAACTGAGTAGTTCAAGACCAGCCTCAGCAACATAGTGAGACCTTGTCCCTACTAAAAATTAAAGGAAAAATGAGCTGTGCATGGTGGCAAGTTCCTTTAGTCCCCACTGCTCAAGAGGCTGAGGCGGGAGGATTGCTTGAACCCAGGAGTTTGCAGTGAGTCATGATGGCACCCAGCCCGGGTTACAGAGCAAGACCCTGTCTTCAAATAAATAAAATATTCAAGTGGTTTCTATTTTCTGATTAGAATCTGACTGATGCAACAGAATTTTCATATCACACGTTAAGAATCATGTATTAATTTAGAAATAGTGTTTTCGCCATTTCCATTTATTCAATGTCTTCATACTGTTTTTGTCCTTAACATAATCATTTGCTTGTCACTGAACTCAGGTTTTCACAATACAGTATATTCATTTTTATTAAAGTTGTTTAGAGAAAGAACTTTTGGAATCGATCTATAGTGTTTCCACAGGTAGTCTTACCCTAAACCAAACGTACTATTTTTATAATATTAAAATGTATTTCCATTCACCCTACTGATGTATTTTTGTGATTGCTACAATATTGTCTTAAAGTATTTTTTAAGATTACCTTTATTGAAATGTAATTTAATTTATATAAAATAAAAGATAAACATTTGAAGTGTGTAATTTGGTGAACTTTGACAAATGCATACACTCCTGTAGCCACCAACACAGTCAACAAATAGACAACCTTCATTATCTCCAGAGTTCCCTCTATCTCACTTGCGGTCAGTCCCCCCATCCTTGAACCCCGCTGACTACTTGTTTGCTTTCTGTCACTCCAAATTAGCTTCCTTCTTTTCTAGAATATCATATAAAAGGAATCCTATGTATGTTTTCTTAGTGTCTGGCTTCTTTCTGTCAGCCCAATAATTTTGAAATCTAGTCATGCTATGTGTATCAGTACATTATTTTTTTTCTTGCTTAATAGAATCCATACTATGGATTAAGTGAAATGTGCCTATCTATTTACTTTTGGTGGATATTTGAGTTGTTTCCAGTTCGGGAGATTATGAATGAAGCTGTTATGACAATACAAGTATAAGTCTCCGTGTGAACATAGAATTTTATTTTTATTGAGTAAATACCTAGGAATGGGACTGTTGGGTCTTATGGTAGGTATATGTTTAACTTTACAAGAAAGTGTCAAATTGTTTTCTCAAGATAGTTACATTATCACCAACTTTACATTATCACCAACAATGTGCAAGAGATGTATTTGTTTCCCATCCTCTCCAGCAACTAGTATTATCAGTCTGTCTCTTTTAGCCTTTGTAGGAAACATGCAGTGGCATCTCACGAGGGTTTGGATTTGCATCTCCCCTGTGACTAAGGATGCTGAACATCTTTGCTTTGTGTATTGGGTATTGGCATGTGTTTGTTTGTTTGTTTGTTTTTGGTAGTGTGTGTCTTTTTTTGTTTGTTTGTTTGTTTTTGAGATGGAGTCTTGCTCTGTTATCCAGGCTGGAGTGCAGTGGTGCAATCTCAGCTCACACAAACTCCACCTCCCGGATTCAAGCGATTCTCCTGCCTCAGCCTCCCGAGTAGCTGGGATTACAGGCACATACCACACTCGTCTAATTTTTGTATTTTTAGTAGAGACAGGGTTTCGCCCTGTTGGCCAGGCTGGTCTCAAACTCCTGACCTCAGGTGATCCTCCCACCTCAGTCTCCCAAAGTATGGGATGATAGGCGTGAGCCACCGTGCCCAGCCAGGTCTGTCTTTTTTTTACAGAGATTTTTATTTCAGTAGATTTTTTTGGGAGCAGGTAGTTTTTGGTTATGTGGATAAGTTCATTAGTGGTGATATCTGAGATTCTGGGGCACCTGTCACCTGAGTAGTGTACATTGTACTCGATGTGTAGTGTTTTATCCCTCATCCACCTCCTATCCTTCCCTGTGAGTACCCAAAATCCATTTTGTTTTTGTTTTTTTGAGATGGAGTCTCGCTTTGATGTCCAGGCTGGAGTGCAGTGGCACGATCTCCACTCACTGCAACATCCGCCAACCGGGTTCAGGCGATCATCCTGGCTCAGCCTCCTGAGTAGCTAGGATTACAGGTGCTTGCCACCACGCCTAGATAATTTTTGTATTTTTATTAGAGACAGGGGTTTCACCATCTTGTCCAGGCTGGTCTCGAACTCCTGACCTCAGGTGATCTGCCCGCCTCGGCCTTCCAAAATGCTGTGATTACAGGTGTGAGCTACCACGCTTGGCCCCCAAAGTCCATTATACCACTCTTATGCCTTTGTAACCGCATAGCTTAGCTCCCACTTATAAGTGAGAACATGCAATATTTGGTTTTCCATTCCTGAGTTACTTCACTTAGAATAATGGTCTTCAGCTCCATCCAGGTTGCTGCAAATTGGCACATGTTCTTAGAAAGTGTCTGTTCGAGGCTGGGCGAGATGGCTCATGCCTGTAATCCCAGCACTTTGGGAGGCAGAGGACGGTGGATCACCTGGGGTCGGGAATTCGAGACCAGCCTGACCAACATGGAGAAACCCCTTCTTTACTAAAAATGCAAAATTAGCTGGGCGTGGTGGCGCATGCCTGTAATCCCAGCTACTTGGGAGGCTGAGGCAGGAGAATCACTTGAAACCAGGAGGCAGAGGTTGCAGTGAGCCGAGATCACACCACTGCACTCCAGGCTGGGCGACAAGAGCAAAACTCCGTCTCAAAAAAAACCAAAAAAGTGCCTGTTTGAATCTTTTGCCAATTAAATACATTGGGCTTTTCATTGTATTATTAATGAATTACAAAATATATATTCATGTATATGCATATATACTCAATATAGATATATTGAATATTCTCTTTGGTTCTTTGACTTGCCTTTTAATTTTCCTAAAGCTATCTTTCATAAAGCATATGTTTTAAATTTTGACAAACTACAACATATCAATAATTTCTTTTATGGTTTGTGCATTTTCTTCAGACATCTTTGTCTACTCCAAATCTGAAGATTTTCCCCTACGTTTTCTTCTAGGACTTTCATAGTTTTAGCTTTTAATTTAGGTCTACGTCCCATATCAAATTCATTTTTGTGTTGCGTATTCAGGTAAGAGTTGAGATTTTTTCCCCCAAATGGATATCCAAGTATTGCTTTTAAAAGTGATCTTTAAGAGGCTTGTTTATGACAACCTTCAACCCTTTCAATTGTGAAGTCATGTAATTACTAAATCTACAGTAAGAATTTACTCCCATATGAATGAGGAAATACATGGCATTTATTAGGTCCTCTTTCCTGCACGTCTTTCCTGAGCACACAGAAGACCAAGACCACACTCACTGACATCTCATAGTCAAGCAATTTTGGCCAATTAAATGTCAGTTGGAAACACCTGTGTCAGCTTCTCTGCAGCAGTGAGAAGTCCCTGTGTGACATCCCAACTCTCCCCCTACCTGCACTGGCAACCAAGAAAGCCTTGTATTGGAGGTGGGGATGCAAGTTTAAAGCTAAGTCACCGCCTGGAGGGCACCTTCCTGGATTGCTGCTCAGGCCCACAGTGGCATGTATATGAGTGATGGGTAAATTTTTATGTGTTAAGCCTCTGAGATTTCAGAGTTAATTTCTTACTGCATCATGGTCTATTCCATCTACTGGCTAATATACTTCCTTCCTTCTTAAGGTAACCTCTCTAAGCAACTAAACTACAATTGATTATGATTTTTCAGGCAAATGTGGCTTTGCCAACAGTAAGGTAAGTGAAGTAGTACTTCTATACTACGAGAGAATTTCCTTTTTTTTTTTTTTTAATTTTTTGAGACAGGGTCTCACTTTGTCTCCCAGGCTGGAGTAGAGTGGCAGCCTCCCATGCTCAGGTGATCCTCCCACCTCTGCCTGAGTAACTAGGACCACAGGTGCCCACCACCACATCCGGCTAATTTTTGTATTTTTTGTAGAGATGGGGTTTTGCCATGTTGCCCAGGCTGGTCTCAAACTCCTGGGCTCAAGTGATCTGCCTGCCTCAGCCTCCCGAAGTGCTGGGATTACAGGCATGAGCTACTGCATCCAGCCCCATGAGAGAATTTCCAAGACATAGAATAAATGGACTTTGATAAAAAACCGTCTTTCTTGTTTGAGGGATGATTTAGGGGGAAAAGCCTCACCTTATCCTTGGGCATATATCATTTGATTTTACAGTAATAAGATTGTAAATCTTGAAGTTTTGAGACCCAATGCTGCAGCTAGAGGATGAAAATATGTTGGTGCAGTGCTCAAATCTATGGCATAACATATGAGCCATATAAGCTACCCGTTAACACTTCCTTTCTTTCCATTAACTATATTTCCTGCAATAGAAACATTCATAGGAGACCCAGGCTTCAAATATTTCCTGGATGTCCAAAGGCACATCTGGAGAAAATCCTATAGGGGGTCCCTATAGGTCCTAAAAGATGTAGCTGAGTTCTAGATCTGGTACGTTGTAAAAGTCAAGTACAAAGTCTGTTTCAATGCTCTGCCATCATCTCGCCAAGAAAAAACAGCAGAGTTCAGGAGAACCTTTGTGTTTCCTTCTTTGTTTTCTGAAAACAACAATAATGTTGGTTTATTCTAATTTGGTTTAAGAGAAGCAGCATGAATGGACAGAATCCTGGATGGGAAGTTAGGAGTCATGGGTTCTGGGGCTGGCTGTGTGGTCCAGGGCAAACCCCCTACTCCTCTTTGGAACTTGGTTTTATCATTCGGAAATAAAAGACTGAGTCTGTATTAGATTCTTGGTTGGAGATTAGAAGGGGTTATCACACTATTTATAATATTTCCAAAAGTCTCCCAGAAATAGTACCTATTTCCTGATGAGGGTGCACAAGGTTAGCAAAACATCACATTTCTTAACATTTTGACTGTATGTTTTTGAACTCGACAGAGTAGCATTAGTTATCTCCTGTTGAATTAAAACAGGGTTTAAAAATTATATATGTCTTGGCCAGGCACCTGTAATCCCAGCACTTTGGGAGGCCAAGGCAGGTGGATCACCTGAGGTCAGAAGTTCGAGACCAGCATGGAGAAACCTCGTCTCTACTAAAAATACAAAAAATTAGCCAAGTGTGGTCGCATGTGCCTGTGGTTCCAGCTACTTGGGAGGCTGAGACAGGAGAACTGCTTGAATCCAGGAGGTGGAGGTTATGGTGAGCCAAGATCAAGCCACTGAACTCTAGCCTGGGAGACACAGCAAGACTCTGTCTCAAAAAAGAAAAAAATATATATATACACACATGTCTTTAATACCAATAGTAGCTAGCATTTATTGAGTGCTTACAATGTGCTCAGTGCTGGTGTCAATATTAGACCTGAGGGAAATCTTATTATATTCTCCAAAGCAGACAGTACTTTGACTGCGTTCACTATTCTTTGGTTGATAATTTCTAGCTTTATGGTATTGTGGTCAGCTGTTAGACTTGGTTTTTAAATGCCCCCACATAATGTAAGTGAAGTACAGCATATATGGACATCATAGTTCCTTCTTGTAAGAAGTCATTATGAAGATGATAATGGAAATATTAAACCCATGAACTTTATATGTCAATCATCTCTAAAATATGGAAGAAATTGACAATTAAGTCAATTTTTTTTCAGTATCTGAAGTGAATCTGCTCACTACAAAAATGAGGGCTCTTCCTGATTGTTTAATACAGCAGAAATAGACCCAAATACACTTATTCCAGAAGCATCGATTAGGTCTGCCCTTGGTGCAAAGCAAAGTATTTGGTGGACAAGAGAGTAAAGGTCAGTGTGGGATAACAGTAGTTAATTTCTAGGAATTTGTAACTGATTAGTTGTTCTGGTTGTTTATTGCTGTGCAATAAACACACTCTAAGACTCAGGAGCTTAAACAGTGACCATTTTGCTCTCCTCCACGAGTCTATGGGTCAGGAATTAGGGGAGGGTACAGTTGGGTGATTCTTCACTTCTCTGTGCCATCAAATGAAGCTGCTTGTTGATATTCAGCTAGTGAAAGGCTGATCTGCATGCTCTAATCAAGTTTTCCTCACAACTCAGGCACCCTGGCAGTCATGCTAGAAGGCAGGGTTCAACTGGCGCTGTCTACCAGAGTGCCTGCATGTGGTCTCACCTGCAAGGCAGCAGTACCAGGGTAGTCAGATATTTTGTACTATGGTGCAGGGCTCCAAGAGTGTATTCCAAGTCATCTGGGTAGAGGTTGTGAAGCTTCTGTAATCTAGACTCAGAACATCACTTCCACCACATCGTGTTGGTCAAGCAAGTCATTAAAGTCAGCCTAGCTTTAAGGGGAGGAGAATTGGACTCCACTTCTCAATGGCAAGAATGGTGAAGAATATGTGCCCATCTTAAATTTACCATAGTGTTCACACCAAAAATACTGCAAAGAATTAGTAAGAGTGCAGTTGCATGACCCCTGGCAAATACATGTAAGGGCCCACAGCATAGCCTGGGATCGTAATTTGCTGAGAGAAAGTGGAGTCAAGAAGTGACACAAGTAAGATGTCAGAATGTGTGTGTGACTCTCTAGGCTTCCTCATACTGTCTGTAGTCTTTGCAGGGTTTGTAATTTATGAGGAAGCAACTCCAAAATGGATGGCACTGAAATAATCACATAGCCTTAAAAATTTCCAACCTCATTGCCTTGTCTTCCAGGGAAGTACTTTGAAAGTTTACTAAATGAAACCAGCTGTCATTTTTATTTGTCAGCATTCTGTGTTATTTAGCTAGGGCAGGTGGCCAGTGGCTTTAGAGGCTTCTGGCACTAGCATTAGCCAGAAATCACATGTACTCATGGAGAATATCATTGAACAGACCTACCTGGAGGAGAGTGTCCATGAACTGCAATAGGTTACGAGGGAACAACCATTTGTTGAGATAAGGCCATCTCCTACCATCACCAGGGGGGCCACACTGTCTATTGAGAAGGCCTTTAAAAGCAAGGTCCTTCTAGAAGGTGGAGGCATATAGATAACTGGCATGTACTTCCTAACATCACCTCTCCCATCCCCACTCCCTCTGCTGCTACCACACTCAGCCTCTAACAAAATCACATCATCTCTTTCCAAGTTCAGACTTCTTCCTCTGTACTCTTTAGGTCAGTTGAGACAGGCAAACATCTAAACATCTAAATTTGTCAAGGAACATAAGGCAAGAAGACATGCTCTTGGAAAATACAAATTATGTAATAGAACTCAAGTTCCAAGGTACAGTTTTCTGACCCCCAAGGCAACTACGGTCTTTCCCCAGAAGGCTGGATTGAGGCTCTAGCATTTTGTTTCTCCTCTAACTTGTCTTTCTGATTCCCAGGAGGTATGTTTATGTGCTACCTCATTTGGTTTTCTTCACAAATGCAAAAGATGTTCTTTAATGCTAAAATATTTTCCTCTCTGATTTGACTTGAACTCCCTTGTTACTTATGGGCCTCTCACCCATTGCTTTGTTTACGGCCAGCTGGCATAACTGTGGAGGAGCTAGACAGAGCAGGTCCAAGCTCCAAACTCCATCTAGTTTCTAGTCTTTCCATGACTCACTAAAAAGGCATCTTCCCTGGTTTCCAGAACTCTGTAGGTTCACTGGGTCTAGCATGGTGATCAAGAGTGGAGGCTTGGGACACAGATTAACTCTCTACCCATCTCCAGTTATATCACTTTTGACCTTTAGTTTTTCATTTGTAAAACAAATAATAATAATACATACTTCTTAGGGTTGTTGTGCATATTAAGTTACACATACAGGAGATTTTAAAACAATTCTTGCCACAAACGTTCAAAAAACGTTAGCTGTGATGATGATGATTAAAGAATGCCTTGAGTGTAACTACAGAATATGATGTGGTAATGGCTTCCCGAACATTATCTCAGAGAGGGAAAGAGCTTTTACTTCTTCAGGAAACAGCCATACCTCCTGACTCCTGAGATGTAGACAGCAGAGAAAGAGATAGTTTTAAATAGCAGGTACTGAACTCTCTGTGTTGTAAGGGCATGGGAAGCTGGAGGGTGAGGAGGGGGAAGTGGGAAGTTGGCATTGAGTGTGTTTGCCTTGTGCTAAGTGTTATGAAAGCGTTCCATGTGTATGTCTCATGGAATTGTCTAAGCAACAGTGTGAGGTGGTATGCTTACCCCACCATAGTTGAAGTAAAAGGGGCACAGACAGAGTAAATTGCACAAAGTCATGTAACTAATAATGATGTAGCTAAGATTCCAACCCAGGAATGTCTGGCGGAAAGTCCTCCGTTCTTTCCTCCATACCATCCTGACATTAGGATTGTGTGAGGGCCCTGGTGTTTCTCTTGATCTGGCTGGAAAAATTCTCAAAGTATCAGAATAAAGAAGAATGTGAAAGACAAAGCCAAACAACAACCACAAAATACCAACTACCCTCTGGCCAAAAAGAAAGAAAGAAAGAAAGAAAAACTGAAACCACCTTGACTTAGAAACAGTTATGCCCTTGGCTAACTTCAATCAGCATTTTCTTTTAAGGTTGAAGTTAGACTCTGTCAATATCATTTTTAGACAAAGAAATGGTAAACTTTAAGTAAAGAGGCATTTCAGGACCCATATTTTTTTAAGCTGTAGCTAGACTACAAATGCTATTGACTAAAAAAAAAAAATCTATTTACATCCTATGCTGCGCTCTGCCCTGCTGTTCCATTCTATTCTTACCTGTTCATTCATTTATTCATTCCCCAGATATTGACTGAGTGGGTACTGTTTTTGGTGTGATGGATTTACTAATGTAGTAGTCAGTGTGGTGTAGAGAATAATTACACCCTCCTCCCACAAAAACATCCATGTCCAAATTCCCATGTCCTGTGAATGTGCCACCTTGCATGAAAAAAGGGACTTTGCAGATGTGATTAAATTAAGGACTTTGAGATTGGTGAGAGTATCCTGGATTATCTAGATGGGCTCAATGTAATCATAAGAATTTTTATTAGAGGAAAGAATGAGTCAGAAAGGAGGCGATGTGATGATGGAAGCACAGGTTGGAGTGATGTGCTTTGAGGGTGGAGTAAGGGCCAACTAGCTAAAGAATTAAAGTGGCCTCTAGAATCTGGTATCACAAGAAAACAGATTCTCCCCTGACCATTTCAGAAGAAACACAGCCCTATCAACAGCCTAATTTTACTCTCGTAAGACTCATTTTGGACTTCCGACTTCCAGAATTGTCAGATAATAGATCTGTGATTTTTTTTTTAAGTGACTAAGTAGGGTTACATGTTAGAGCAGCAATAGGAAACCAACACAGTCAGGATAGCTACAGTATGGTGTAGTAACAAACAGCCTCCAAACCTCACGGACTTAATACAGCAAAGATGTATTTCTTATCCACATTAGGAGTCTAGTGAGGGCCATCAGGGGGCTCTGACCATTGTCACCAGCCTCTTACCCAGGATGATGCAGGCTCCATCAGAACATGTGCTTCTGTAACCACTTCATCTTTATTTGGCAAATCACACACTCGTTCATAAACCTTCCTCCTGGAAGTGACACATACACTTTGATTCAGATTTTATGTGATCCAAACAAATCACATGGCTGTGCCCAACTTGAATTGGAGAAGGGACATGTAATCCTCCATACGGAGAAGAGGGGAACTTGAAATTTGGGATCAGCCCTGGCGACTCCCCCAACTAGTGAAGAGTCAAGGTCCCTAGGCTCATGGAACTTGTGTTCCTTGGAAGACAGGGACAAACGAACAACAAAACAACCCCAGTAAATAACAAAAAGGGTCAATTTCAGATCTTGATAAATGTTATGGAGAGAATAAAATAGGGTAACGTGACAAAGTAACTGGTGGTTGTTTGGTGGTCGAGGAAGGACTATGAAGATGTACATCTGAATTGGGAGATGAATGACAAGGATCAATCATGTAATGGTCTTGAGACAGCACGGTCCATAGGGACCCAAAATAACTATTTTCCATTCCACATTAAGAAAAAACAAAAATATTGGGGAAAGATATTTCATTCAATCTGTTTCTGTGAGACTGAAGAAGTCCTAATGTCTGAACCAAGATTGATGGTACACAATGGCTCTCAGACTGAAGATTTCTTTATAAAGTTTTAATAAACCAGGATCTTATATAAAACAGAATGCCCTTCCCACCACTGGAGCCTGGAGCCATTCAATTTAGATGGGTTTCCAAAAGACTGGTTAACGCTTCCCTGGAAATGACAGGAAGGAAAGTCAGACAGCGAAGGACTCGGCAGGGAGGAATGACTGAGCAAAGGAAGTTGCTGCAGTGCTGGACTTGAGCTCCTTGGCTGCACGACTCATTTAAAGCACCCAAGGTTTTGTCAAGGGAAGGTAGTGGGGAATAGAGGGGAGAATAGTCCACTGGATGTCTGTGATAAATTAGCTGCCAGGAAAAATTGTCAAAACATCCAGAGTATTAGCAAAGGGTCGGGGCTTCTGTTCTGGACACATCCAGAAAAATAAATAGCTTTGGATCTTGTTGGGTGAAGTTGGAAGAAAAGAGGATTGTGTCCTCTAATGGAAGGTGCAATCCCAGGGAGCTTTAAAACCTAGGGAAAGGAGAGATTGACAGGCAAGAACAACCTAAGATCATCTTAGCTCTTTTACCAAGACACTACAGGGGGTCTGCAGCAGGGACATGATGCCTGCTCACAGTGAGACCTAGAAAAACCCAGCTCCTCTGCTCATCTGGCCTGTGTTTCCCTCTGGGTTACCAGGAGCCTGCCTCTCCCCCCAGGTGCATTCTTCTCCATGGAGGACTCTTGGAGCACCTAGAGACCTCTCCTGCTCTTCCCCTTGAGCAGCAGACAGCACAGCACAGGGCCAGATGCTGCCCACCCATCTTTGAAAAACCTGGACATTCTCCTCCTGACTGTCATCAACAAGTGAAAGGATTCATTCTGGAGTAAGGGAAAGAGGATGAGATTTAGGATTAGGGAAACTGGGTTTGGATCTTGACTTTTCTTTGGCTGAGACTCTTTCACAGAGTTTCAATAAATCAGGATTTATTGAAGTGAAGTGCATGTCTCACCACCATGAAACCTAACTGAGATCTTCTGGCTGACCTAGCAAATTCCCCTCATCTGCCAGTGGGCTACAGCCACTGTCTTTGTCTGTGTGATTCTTTTGTGGATCCCTTTCAAAACCTTATTTTCTGACCCGCTTGCTGCCTGATGATCATATTTGGTAATATCCTTCTTAGGAGCAACTTTGACCCCTAACTACATGGGAAATCTTGTCCTATGCATTCAATAAGACAGCCGTGTTAGATAACTACTTCATAAATTTAAATGTTGAACAGGAGACATATCATTTAGGGTAGCTTATTAGAAACAGGCTAGAGTTGTTACTTAAAATCAAATATCTAAGCAGTTGCCAGGGATTGGCGTGTTGGATAAAATGTGGATTCTTGGCAAGTAGAATTAGGCTCTCTCTTTGTAGCAGATGCCTCTCATGTCCCACATCACATTCCACTGACCCATCTCTGATTTCATCTGTAGTTTCAGCGGGCAGTTCTGGGTAAGCTTGACAATGTTCCACCTCAAGCACAAACCTGGGCCTTCTCTGATGTCATGCAACCCACTTGTACTAGTCCATTCTTGCATTGCTATAAAGAAATACTTGAGACTGGGTAATTTATAAAGAAAAAAGCTTTAATTGCTCATGGTTCTGTAGGCTGTACAGGAAGCATGATGCTGGCATCTGCTTGGCTTCTGGGGATCCCTCAGGAAACTTACAATCATGGTGGAAGGCAAAGTAGGGAGCCAGCACTTCACATGGCTGGGAGCAGGGGCAAGACAGAGAGTGGGGAGGTGCTACACAATTTTAAACAACCAGATCTTGTGAGAACTCACTGTAGTGAGAACAGCACCAAGGGAGATGGTGCTAAACCATTCATGAGAAACCACCCGATGATCCAGTCACCTCCCACAGCCCCTACCTTCAACAATGGGGATTACAATTCAACATGAGATTTGTATGGGGGCATAGATACAAACCATGTCACCACTCAACCAGCATGAAAACAGCCCAGTAGTGAGGAGAGGTCAGTGCTCCTAGGACCAGCTCTCAAAGGAGGTGGAAGCCTGAAAATAAATGCTCCAGCAGCCGTTTGCTCAGATGCGCTATTCTGGGAGCTCTCAGTGTGTGGATTGGGAGCTTTTGGCAGAATCAATCTGTTCCCAGTTGTGACCTTTTATAATCACCTTGTGTGGAAGGGAGAATAATGGATCCCTAAAATGTGTTCTCATACAAATCCTCAGGACCTGTGAATATGTTATCTTAATGTGGCAAAGAGATTTTTCAGATGTGACTAAGTTAAGGATATGGATTATCCAGGTTGGTCCTATGTAATCACAAGAGTCCATTTAAGAAGGAGGCAGGAGTGTCAGAGAAAGAGATATGACAATAGAAACAGAGGTCAGAGTGATGCAGCCATGAGCCAAGGAATGCAAGCAACCAAAGCTGAAAAAGGCAAGGGATGAATTCTTCCCTAAATCCTCCAGAAGGAATGCAGTACTGTCAACACCTTGATTTTACCTCCATATCTTATTTTCACAGGGCTATTCTAACAAAATGCCACTACGCTTGCAGGAATTTTTTACAGTAGCAATAGAAAACGAATGCATCCCCCAAATAAACTACTGCATATAAGTCCTTCTCTCTGACTGTGCTCTTAGGTGTTCCTGTATGCAGGCATATCTTGTTTTATTGAAATTTTGTTTTATTGTACTTTGCAGGTATTTTTTTTTTTTTCCAAATTGAACGTTTGTGGCAATGCTGTGTTGAGCAAGTCTATTGATGCCATTTTTTTGAGACAAGGTCTTGCCATGTTGCACAGGCTGGTCTTGAACTCCAGGACTCAAGTAATTCTGGTGCCATTTTTCCACCAGGATGCGCTCACTTTGTGTCTCTGTATCACAGTTTGGAAATTCTCCCAATAATTCACTTATTATTATATCTGTTATAATGATATGTGATCATGGATCTTTGATATTACCTTTGTAATTGTTTTGGGGCACCATGAACCATGCCCATATAAAATGGCAAACTTAACCAATAAATGTGTGTGTTCTGACTGCTTTACCAACCACTTTTTCCTCTTTCTCTGTTTCTCTATGTCTCCTTGGGCCTCCCAATTTCCTGAGATACAACAATATTGTAATTAGGCCAATTAGTAACCCTACAATGGCCTCTCAGAGTTCTAGTGAAAGAGTCACATGTCTCTCATTTTAAATCCAAAGTTAGAAATGATTAATCTTAGCAAAGAAGGCATGTCAAAAGCTAAGATACGATAAAAGCTAGGCCTCTTGCATGGAACAGTTAGGTAAGTTGTGAATGCAAAGGAAAATTCTTGAAGAAAATTAAAAGTGCTACTCCAGTAACACATCAATGAGAAGGAAGCAAAACAGCCTTATTGCTGATATGGAGAAAGTTGTAGTTGTCTGGATAGAAGATAAAACCAGTCCCAACATTCTTCTAAGCCAAAGTCTAATCCAGAGTGAAGCCCCAACTTTTCAATTCTATGAAGGCTGACAGAGGTGCAGAAGCTGTAGAAGGAAAGTTGGAAGCCAGCAGAAGTTGGTTCATGAGGTTTAAGGAAAGAAGCCATCTTAACATAAAAGTGCAAGATGAGGCAGCAAATGCTGACATAGAAGCTGCAGCAAGTTATCCAGAATGTCTGACTAAGATCAATGATGAAGGTGGGTACATAAAACAGATTTCCAATGTAGATAAAACAGCCTTCTGTTGAAAGAAGATGTAATCTAAGACTTTCATAGCTGGAGAGGAGAAGTCAATGCCTGCTTCAAAGCTTCCCAGGATGGGCTGACTCATTTGTTAGGGACTAATGCAGCTGGTGACCATAAGTCAATGCTCATTTACCATTCTGAAAATCCTAGGGTCCTTAAGAATTAAGCTAAATCTACTTTGCCTGTGCTCTATAAATGGAACAACAAAGCCTGAACAAAAGCACATCTATTTATAACATGGTTTCCTGAATATTTTAAGCTCATTGTTGAGATTTGCTGCTCAGAAAAAAGATTTCTTTCAAAATATTATTACTTAATGACTATGTACCTAGTCATCCAAGAGCACTGGCGGAGATGGACAAGGAGATTTATGTTGTTTTCATGCATGCTTACACACGTCCATCCTGCAGCCCATGGATTGAATACTAATTTTGACTTTCAAATGTATTTAAGAAATACATTTTTTTTTTTTTTGAGATGGAGTCTTACTCTGTTGCCCAGGCAAGATCGCGGCTCACTGCAACCTCTGCCTCCCAGGTTCAAGTGATTCCCCTGCCTCAGCCTCCCGAGTAGCTGGGATCACAGACATGCGCTACCACAGCTAGGTGATTTTTTTGTCTTTTTTTTTTTTTTTTTGTATTTTAGTAGAGACAGGGTTTCACCATGTTGTCTAGGCTAGTCTTGAACTCCTGACTTAAGGTGATCCGCCCTCCAATTGGAATCCCAGAGTGCTGGGATTACAGGCGTGAGCCACTGTGCCTGGCCAAGAAATACATTTCTTAAGGCTGTTATGGCTATATCTGTCATAGACAGTGCTTCTTTTGATGGATCTGGGCAAAGTAAATAGAAAACCTTCTGGAAGGGATTAGCTATTTTAGATGCCATTAAGAACACTTGTAATTCATGAGAGGAGGTCAAAATATCAACATTAATAGAAGTTTGGGAGAATAGATTTTGACTCTCATGTATGACTTTGAGGGATTTGAAACATTGGTGGAGGAGTGGCTGCAGAAGTGGTGGACATAGAGAGAACTCGAATTAGAAGTGGAGCTTGAAGATATGACTGAATTGCTGCAATCTCATAATAAAAGTTGAACAGATAAATTGTTTCTGATGGGTAAAGCCAAGAAAGTAGTTTTTTGAGTTGGAATCTGCCATTGGTGAAGATGCAATAAATATTGTTGAAGTGACAACAAAGAATTCAGGATATTATGTAAACTTAGTTGATAAAGCAGCAGCAGGATTTGAGAGGATTGACTCTAATTTTAAAAGACGTTCTACTGTGGGTAAAATGTTATCAAACAGCATCACATGCTACAGAGAAATCTTTCACGAAATGAAGAGTCAATGGATGCGGCAAACATTATTGTCTTATTTTAAGCAACTGCCACAGCCACCCCAACCTTCAGCAACCAGCACCGTGATCATCAACCACCAATATCGAGGCAAGACCCCTACCAGGAAAAAGATGATCACTCACTGAAGACTCAGATGATTGCTAGCATTTTTTAGTAATATAGTGTTGTTTAATTAGGTTATATACTTTTTTAGCCATAAGATTACTGCACACTAATAGACTACAGTATCATGTAGTAACTTTTATATGCATTGGGAAACCAAAACGTTTATACCACTTGCTTTATTGCAGTATTTGCTTTACTGTCGTGGTACAAAGGTTGAGAGCCTGGAAACATATTTCCTGCAATCCCATGCCATGAAATTCTGGAAGTAAATTAAATTCTGCATTTGAGATGCATTGATGAGGAGCTGGGCAATGGGAGACAGGTAGAAGCTTCCTTCTTCTCCACCAGTGATGCCAGACATGAGTTCCCCTGACATTTGCCTCCCCCAGGGCTTTTGGTAGAGTCAATAATGAAGAGTTTTTTTTTTTTTCCTGGTTCCTGTGTGCTGCAGGCAGTAGTCATCTAACTGTCGTGGTAGTCCTGATTTTCATTCTCCAGCCTTTGGCAACGTAAAACAAACAAACAAACAAAAAACAAAAAACAAAACCCAGCTTTACCAAGGTGTAATTTATGTGCATCAGGTTTACTCATTTTAAGTATACACTTTGATTATTATTATTATTATTTTTTTGAGACACAGTTTTGCTCTTGTTGGCCAGGCTGGAGTGCAATGGCGCCGTCTCAGCTCACTGCAACCTCCACCTCCTGGGTTCAAGGGATTCTCTTGCCTCAGCCTCCCGAATAGCTGGGATTACAGGCACCCACCACTACACCTGGCTAATTTTTGTATTTTTAGTAGAGACGGCCACCATGTTGGCCAGGCTGATCTTGAACCTCTGACCTCAGGAGATCCGCCCACCTTGGCCTCCCAAAGTGCTGGGATTATAGGCATGAGCCACATGCCCGGTCAATATATATATATATATAT
>NW_016805422.1:3695226-3698969 GCF_001698545.2 Rhinopithecus bieti
TATATTTTTTTTTTTTTTTAAGAGACAGAGTCTCTATCACCCAGGCTGGTGTGCGGTGGTGTGATCATAGCTCATTTCAGCCTTGAACTCCCGGGTTAAAGTGATCCTTCTACCTCAGCCTCCAGAGTAGCTGGGACTACAGGTGTGTGCCACCATGTTTGGGTATTTTTTTTTTTTTTTCATTTTTTTGTAGAGACAGAGTCTTGTGTTGCTCAGTCTGGTCTTGAATTTCTTGCCTCAAGTGATCCTCTCGCCATGGCCTCCCCAAGTGCTGGGATTACGGGCATGAGCCACTGTGCCTGGCCTAGTTTGATGAGTTTTGACAGATATGTACAATCAGGCAAGCACCATCATATTAAGTTTCCCTGTGCCCCTTGGCAATCAATCCGCCCCCAATCCTGGCCCAGGCAACAACTCATCTGCCTCCTGTCATTCTATCTTCCTTTCAATAGTCTGAAAACACCCAACTTCTGATATGAAATCACTTTCTGCTGGAAACAGTGGTTTCTGTTTCTCTGATTGAACTGTGCCTGGTACAGGGGGACTTCACTGTGGGAAGCCAATTCCTGCACATCACCCACTATTCTTAAAAAAAAAAACCGTTACAGGGAAGTGCAGTTACAGGGAAGTGGTTAGACACCTGGAGTGTGTCCTCTGTTTCTGCGGACCAAGGGGCTTAGACTCCTGAAGTTTCAAAACATCTTTCCGGAAGCAAAGGCTGCCATGAGATCAGAGGTGCCATCTTTGTCAGGGTGGGTACAGGCTGTGTGGCATGACTGAACTCCAGGGGCAGGGCCTTTGGTTCAAGATGACTTTGTCGATGTTTCATGACCCCCACAGTCCATGGTTGGCTGTGGTAGAAGTCAGAGGTCACAAGGTAGAGGTCACATCAGCATGGAGTATGGCAGTGGTTTTCAAAGTTTCCTTTTTAATAATGAGACACTTAGGTTAAAAAAAAAAGTATGTGAAATGCCAACAGAGAAAGCAGACAAAGGTAAAGCTGCTGTGGTTGAATTTAGGGAATAAGTGGCCTTCAGAGTTTGCCCTGCTGTGTGGAAGTGAGACAGACCTGGTACACATGCTGGGGAGCCTTTCCTTAGTTGGAGAACCTGGGCAAGTCACATTACCTCACTGAGTCTCAGTTTCCTCTTTTATAATTGGGCATAACTGTATCTGCTTTTTGGAAAATCGTAAGTTTTAGACATTACACATATAAACTTCTTAGCATGACCCTTAAACATAGTGGGAGCTTAAAAAATGCTAGCTCTTATTTATTTATCATGTATTATTATTAGTTACTTTTATCTATTAGTAATAATTTTGTTTATTTATTCAATTTTATTATTTATTATTATATGTCTTGAGCAGTACAAGGTTAGAGATAGCAGGTCCATGCATGTTTGTGTCTTTCCACAGTGTCAGATCTTTATTGATGCTATTTGAATTGCAAAAGCCATGAGCTACATGGAGTTCCCAAGGAGGCAATTCTCCTTAGCACTCTCTGTTCACTTAGCAGTCAGAGCCGTGGGCACACAGGTTCAAGCCATGCCACAAATCAGCCAATATTTCAAACCATACATAATAGTACACTTAATCAATATGTAAGCGTTATAGATTAAACATTCCACAACAAACATTTAACATCAAGAGAAAAAGAGATAGGAGAAAGGGTTAATGAACCAGTCTAGGGAGAGCAAAGAAGACAAAAGTAGTCTTGGTTTGGGCTGGTTGGTCTTGCAGGAAAGTCTTTGATGTGGAAGGCAAATGCCAAGTTCTTACCATGAGTGACAGCGGGACAGTTGTCAGTTAAGACGGCTGATTCTAGCTGCTAAAGGCCAGCTCCTTGATGTCACGGAGTTCTCTGGGGAGAACGGATGGTGGAAGCGTGTACTTGTTTGTGTCTTTACGTGGTGGAATGCAGTCTTTATTTTTTATTTGTTTGTCAGGCAAAATATCTTATCCTTGTTGGCAAGGTGCCCTACAAAATGTAAAACGGAATCTTTTCCTAAGACGGAGTTAGTTGCATGAAGAGTGCTCCATACAATGTGATAGGTCAGTTTAGCCTCTAAGCCATCAGGAATTAGCCAAGTTTGGTAAGCAAGGACAACAGACTCTCAGAGAGTCTGTCAGTTAGTTATGCCCCCAACAATGCTGCATAACAAACCACCTCATGACAGTGACTTACAGCAGCAATCGTTTATGTTCCGTGGATCTGCAGTCAGCTGATGCTGACTGAGCTCTGCTTCTGGTGCCTCTCATCCTTTTCTTCCCACTAGAAGGTTGACTTTTCTGGATTCAATGGGCTAGTCTGGGCATGTTCTTCTCATGGCAATGGCAGAGGCAGAAGAGGGCAAGCACAATCACTTAAAAGAGCATTTGATCATGTCATGCCCACTAACCTTCCATTTGTCAAAAGAAGTCACATGCCTGAACCCGAAGTTGAGGATCAGGGAAATATACTCCTGTTTTTCGGTGAGAGGAACGTCAAAGTCACATTCCTCTTCTTCAGTGAGAGGAACTTCAAAGTCATATGGCAAAGAGTATGGATAAAGGGTGGGGTGAATAACTGGGCCATTAATGTGCTCTCTTTCAGGGAGCATCTGGACTTAAGATGCTAACAGAAGAAAGAAGCATCTCATGGGGAAATGCTGAGAAGGAGCATATAAGGATATCAGAGGGGACCAGAACATGGCAGAGTCCGGGAAGTAGAGGGAGAAGTGAGATGCCAATAGTGTCCAATGCTTCAAAGGGGACCCACGAAATAGGGTAAGAGAAAAAAACTTGGTCAAAGAGAACGTTGTTAATGACCTTGAGAGACTCTCTAAACAATCAGGCTCAGTTAATCTTTTAGTAGCAAGGCTGTGCTGGCTGATCATCTCTAGTCCAGAAGTGAACGGCTGTTTGTCTTGTTTTCTTCATCAGAAGGGGAAAAAGAAAACTTTGGTGAATCATAATGCTGGCTCTTTATGAAATATTTTGATGTGCATTTTAAATGCACATATGCACCTGATTTTCTGTGCAAATTACCCTTGGTGTAAGAAGAGAAAGTGCTAAGTAAGCAATTAGAAAGAAGAGTAATATTTACTTCAAGTTTGATGATTTGCTAGAGCATGCATGTATCTAGAGGTAAACTGTGTTCTGAAATCCAAATTCAATAAACGGAAAATATTAAAACACAATTGTTGATTAACTCAGTGAGCAAGTCCAGCGCACACATCATGCCAAAAAGATATTACCCAGCACGAGCTGCACAAGGTTGCAATCACAGAGCAAAGTGTGCACAGGTCGTGAGGATTTGGTAATCAGATTGAGCTAATCAAGGAAAAATTCTGTGACTTCACACACACACAGTATCTTAAATTAGAATTGTAGTTGGCAATTGCATAGATACCTTTCTTTGCAGTCCCCAACGTGGGAAAAACTTTTTTCTATTTTGATCCAGTACTGAGAGTATCTGATTTGGAAAACACATCTGCTTACAGTCTTTTGATGTTTTAATAAAAGTTAAATCTTGGTTTTGACTAAATAGAAAAAAACCTTGGTGAGACCTTAATGGGTTTTGGGACCATGTTTCCTAATGTCTTCTTGACCATTTTCTTGAAAACTCCTTCAGTTGCCATAAAATTTGCATTTCCGCCGGGCGCGGTGGCTCAAGCCTGTAATCCCAGCACTTTGGGAGGCCGAGGCGGGCGGATCACGAGGTCAGGAGATCGAGACCATCCTGGCTAACACGGTGAAACCCC
>NW_016805422.1:3699069-3745004 GCF_001698545.2 Rhinopithecus bieti
GGGGAATTTAAAGGTACAGAGCAATGGTCAGGACTCTGATTGAAATTGGTCCACATAGGAAGTACCAAGGGTGACAGTAAACATGAAGATGTCTCTGTCCCTTCAAAAAAAAAAAAAATCGTTTCTGGTCAGGCACGGTGGCTCACACCTGTAATCCCGGCACTTTGGGAGGCCGAGGCCAGTGGATCACAAGGTCAGGAGTTCAAAACCAGCATGGTCAAGATGGTGAAATCCCGTCTCTACTAAAAATACAAAAATTAGCCAGGCGTGGTGGTGGGCACCTGTAATCCCAGCTACTCAGGAAGCGGAGGCAGAAGAATCACTCGAACCCTGGAGGCGGAGGCTGCAGTGAGCCACTGCACTCTAGCCTGGGTAACAGAGCAAGACTCCACTTCAAAACCAAAACAAAACAAAAAAAACTTTTCTTTTTTATTTTTCCTCACCTATTTGTTAAAATGAATCATGTCAGAAAGCTGTGGAGACTCTATAAAATGAAAGCAATTAGTGAATATGCTGCAAAACTCATTTATATTCTTTCCTCCCAATTCATTTATTATTTGATGTATGTTTTTTGATAGAGTTCAAATGCACAGGAGTATATTGTGGTGGGCTAATGGATGGAGAGTACCGAAGGAGGGAGGGGGAACCGTCGGGTCAGCAAGCATCCCATTCCCAAAGCCTGTAGATCCCTGGCTCTGCCTCCATTGTCCAAAGTAGTTTATGCCTCTGGCTTATCTAAATACACGTTCTAAAATCCTCACACTCACTCTCTTCTACAAAAGAGCACTTACAGACACGAGGCAGTAGTCTGGCCCAGTGTAGCCATGTGCATCAAGGCTACCTTCTTTTGCTGTTGGCCCTTGTATCTGTCCCTGTAGAGTGTCAGCCCACGTGCAAGTGAGCCAGATTTGAGGAGCTCGGGCGGGAGGCATTGAACTTTGACAGCATCCTCTGCAGGTAATCTGCTTTTATGCCTTTGTTTTCTTCTGGCTTTAGAGTAAACCATTACTTTGTTTTATTGTTTTTGTTTTTGAGACAGGGTCTTGTTCTGTCATTTAGGCTGGAGTGCGGTACATGAACATGACTCACTGCAGCCTCAACCTCCTGGGGTCAGGTGATCCTCCTGCCTCAGCCTCCCAAGTAGCTGGGACCACAGGCACATCTCACCATATTGGGCTAATTTTTAAATTTCTTGTAGAGACAAGATTTCATCACATTGTCCAGGATAGTCTCAAACTCCTGGGCTGAAGCGATTCTCTTGCTTCAGCCTTCCAAAGTGCTGGTATTACAGGTGTGAGCCACCGCATCCAGCAGTAAACTATTACTTTGAGGATTCTAACTGCATCTTAGAGAAATTAAGAAGAAAGAGTTTCGTTGCTCCTATGTCAGGAGAGCATGGAGGAATTCAGGGCAAGGGAGGGGAGGGCTTGGCCTTACAGGTTCTTGGCTTAGAGGAGGTGAGACTGGGGCTGATGGAGGAGCAAGGTAACTCTTCTCTAGATCTCTTTCCTGTAGATAGTTTGCATGTAAAAATAAGGCAGATTGTGAGGTTTCTGTATTGGGGCAGAGTCATTCAGGCTGTTGAGATGAGCTGCATTTACTTTAGAGAGAATCACGTTTGCAGCATTACCCGTTAAAGCTCTTCATTAATTTTCTATCCGTCTATGCCACTTTTCATATGTGCTGACAAGATGCACTGTTGATATTTTAAAAAGTTAAAAGGCTGGCAGAGTGGCTCATGCCTGTAATCCCAGCGTTTTTTGAGGTGAGGCAGGAGGATCACTTGAGGCCAGGAGTTCAAGACAAGTCTGGGCAACATAGCCAGACCCTGTCTCTACAAAAAAAAAAAAAAAAAAAAAAAAATTAGCCAGGCTTGGTGGCCATGGTGACACACACCTGTAGTTCCAGCTACTTGAGAGGCTGAGGCAGGAGGATGGAATGAGCCTAGGAATTAGCGGTTATAGTAAGTTGTGATTGCATCACTGCACTCCAGCCTGGGCAACACAGCAAGACCCTGTCTCTAAAAAAATTAAAAAATGAAAAAGCTTAAAAACACAATTTTCATACAAATATAGAGTAAGTATATGTAAAAGATTTAACTAATGAGGGTACCAGAAGAATGACAAAGGGGATATAAAGGCAGATATGAGAAGCTGATATCTATATTGTTATAAATATCTATCTATATCCATATCTATAGCTACATGTACATACATACATATGTAGTGAGGAGGAAAGATTGCTGGGATAGGATCACACAAAGTTAATACAAAATAGTTAATAAAAAACTGGTTCCTATCCTGCTGGGCAATAAAGCTGTCAGTTTTGGGGTTATGGTCTCTACCAGTTAGAAATCACTTGCCATTTATCAATCTACAAGGTAACATCTAACTTTACCCAGTCTGGGGCTTTATCAATTGTAAATGAGGAGTCAAAGTGAAGTTACATGCCCTGCAGCAGGATTGGCAGTTGAGAGCTGGAGCCCCAGCCTGCTCTGTGGAGCCCAGGAACACAGCACACCTATTCATCTGTGCATCACCTGTGGCCGCTTTTATGCTAGTGTGGCAGAGGTGAGTAGTAGCAACAGGGACCATATGTCCCACACAGCCAAAAATATTTACTCTCTGGCCCTTTACAGAAAAAATTTGCTGGCCCCTGCTCTAGAGATGCAAGTCAGATACCCTGTAGGTAGCCTGCAAAGGAATCCTCTAGGATAATCCCAAAGGCCTGAAGATCCTTTTGCCTTGTTTTCATGTTTGGTATAATTTTTTCAACAATATTATGCACATGTACAAAGATGTGTGTTTAATCTTAAAAAACAGTTAAACCCTCAATGAGTGAATATTCAAGCTAGAGAGACTCTCACAGCTCTGGCTAATTCTTATTGCTTTTCAACAATTACTTTGCTCCAGGAAATACTCCTTGACCTCAAGCTGTACCCCACCCCGGCTGGGGGCTCCCAGTGTTTGTGTCTTGATTTGCACTCTCTCTTTCTTCATATTCATGTGTCCTGCAGGACTGGCTATGTAACTTGTGGGGCTGCAGTGCACAATGAAACTGCAGAGCCCTTGTTCAAAAATTATTAAGAATTTTAGGACAATGATGTAGAAAATTAAAGCAAGCACTATGTGAGACTGCCCAGGTCACATACTCATAGGCCTGCCCTGGCCCCGCTCATCGGAATTTGATCTCTCTGTGGTATTCACCTTTGCCTCTCTCCACTGTACAATAACAACATAGTAGGCACTGAACAAACATGTTTTGTGGAATGTTATTAATTATTCAACAGGGGTTGTAAAAAGTGACCCCTTTGATGACTGCATTTTTGAAATTCTATTAATTTTGAGAATTTAGTGCAAAAAAATATTTGTATGCACATATTTAAATGCAAGAGCAGATTATGATGTGTATTCAATATATTATCTGCATATGTTCACTTTTCACTTTTCTTCATTTTTTTCTTTCTGTTTTTCAGACTCAATAATTCCAACTATCCTATCGTCCAGTTCACTGATTCTTTTACTCGCTTGCATCTGCTCCTGAACTCCTCTCCTGGCTATTGTTCTACTGGGTGAAGCAGGATCTTCATCCTCTGACAATGCTGTGTCAATGTCTCTTCTGTTCTCTTGAGTCATTCTGTGTCTGGAGTTGGTTCCTTCCCATGGGTTTGTGGTCTTGCTGACTTCAAGAATGAAGCTGTGGGCCTTCACTGTGAGTGCGACAGCTCTTAAAGGTGTGCCACCTTCAAGAGTGAGCAGCAGCAAGATTTATTGTGAAGAGCAAAAGAACAAAGCTTCCACGGTGTGGAGGGGGACCTGAGTGGGTTGCTGCTGCTGGCTGGGGTGGTGGGCTTTAATTCCTTTGTCCCTGCCCATGTCCTGCTGATTGGTCCATTTTACAGAGTGCTGATTGGTCCACTTTACAGAGTGCTGATTGGTCCACTTTACAGAGTGCTGATTGGTCCATTTTAGAGAGTGCTGATTGGTCCATTTTACAAACCTCTAGCTAGCCACAGAGCACTGATTGGTGCGTTTTTACAGAGCACTGATTGGTGCATTTTACAAACCTCTAGCTAGCCACAGAGCACTGATTGGTGCGGTTTTACAGTGCACTGACTGGTGTATTTTACAAACCTCTTGTAAGACAGAAAAGTTTTTAAAGTCCCCAGGTGACCCAGGAGTCCAGCTGGCTTCACCTCTCTTCTTCTAGGCTCGTCTACTGGACATGACCACTTTTTCTGGGTTCTTCTGCCTGGTCTTGCTAAATGTGCTGTCCTGCACATCACAGGCTGCCTCATGATTTCTCCCTTGTATCTGCCAGGAGCTACCCCTCCTCCTGGTACAGACGCTTCAAGCTGCCCAAGTGGATGGTATTCTGTGGGGAGGAGGAATAAGAGACCCCACTTCCTCATGTTAAATTTGTTAGGGATGTACGGAAACTGAGAAGCTCGTGTCTCAGTCTTTCACAGTGCTTGGTAGAACAGCATTTGTAATATTCACTTTTCTTTGATTTTCCCGCCTTCACCCACACACTCATATGCCCACATAAAATTTGGACACAGATTAAGGTTTGGAGATACACTTTTTATAACATAGCACTTGGCTTTTCTACCAACTCGAGGTTGTCTCACTGTTCCTTTCTTATAAGTCCTTTCCTGTAAGAATTGTTAGGCCCTTATGGAATAGACTTTTCTGTAAGGCCACACCTGACTGGTTTATCAGACAGGATCTTACAGTCCTCCCCAAGCATGGGACATGCTGAACTATACCTCCCCATGTCGCTCCATTCTCTTCAGCTCTGTGAATATCTGAGGACATACTTTGTTTTCTCTTAATGTCACTTGAACTCTATTCAGACCATCTGGGAGAACCAATGACTCATTTAGTGCAGCGGAGAGCTTGTTTATATTGTAATTAACTAGACTTACTTAAAATGTTTTATGTATTCAAGGTTTCATATATTTGTCATGTTTGCTCAGAGTCCATATTTAGGAACGTAGTATAGCTGTGTAGGCATATTTGTCGTGTCTTGACGGGTCAGACTGGTCAAAATAAGAGGGAATAGCACATCATGTTTAGGCAGAGATTTGGTTCCAGGCCATCACCCACACAGTTGTAGAAAAAGAAAAAAGCCCACAAATAAGTACGAATAGGTTGTGAGTTTTAATCCATGATGATTAATTCACAGGTTTTACGTTTGAAAAGCAGAAGAATGTTTTACATCAGAAAATAAACTTTAAATAAAACTTCTGACAAGTTTTTCAAAAGACTTTTGAAAAGAAAGTTAACAATTCTATCTTAAAGCCAACACTGCTAACAGTAGTCATATAGCATTTACTATGTGCCAGGCACTGTTTTAAGCACATTAAAAATATAACCTCGTTGAACCCATAGAACAGCCTTAGAATGTAGGTCCTTTTCATTATTATGGTTCTCTAGTTCACATCTGGATAGGGTTCATCTGCTCTTTTGCAAATATGCACTACTGTTTAGAGAAATGGGTCATAACATACATAAGCCTATTGATTTTCATTAAAGTAGGTGTATAATTTTAAGATGTGTCTGATGAGCATCATGATTTTATCCATTAGCAATTAGTACAATATTGCCCTAATCACAATTGTCTACCTAATGGTTTATTTATATAATAGTTCTCGTGAGTCTTTTAGCAGAGTTCAAACATTTTGACAAATAATTTTATATTTGTTTTAGAGAAGAGCTAATATAAGGATACGTGATCACTTTGTCAGATTAACTAACCTCATGAAGATAGTTGATATCAATTAAATAAGCAATTGGAAAGAAGAACAAAATCAACATAACTCAATGAGTTGACCTCTGAAAGACTGTTCCTGTACGTTGGCTGGTACAAAGATACTAGCCAGCCTGTACATCTATATATTATTCATGCAGATCATTCTTTATATATAGTTAATGGCATGCATGTGGCCTGGATTTTCTGGTTGGCTAACCATTCTGTCCCCATAAATATACTCCTGACTGTCAAACCAAATGTCCTGATATTTGTTTCAAAAGCTGTGGCCACTATATGATATAACAAGTACCCAAAAACACTATTGGGATATCAGTGTGACTAAGCGAAACTAGAATTCTTTCCCCTGTAATCAGTAAGGTGTACCAAGTTTTTAAGAACACAAAACATGAATCAAAATCTCCTTTGAAGTCTAATTCACCATGTGAAAACGCTTGGGGTCAGATTTTCAAAATGTGACCCTACGGGGCACCAGAAGATATTCCCTGGTGAGCAACAGTGATAAAATGTGTACATGTAACTGCCTTCACTGAATCTCAGGCAGTGGGTATGGGGCTGCTTTCATTTTTAAGAGATAATTTGGCTTTAATTTTTTTTTTCAGATCCACTTCTTTATTATATTTTTGGAGAACAAGAATCTTCGTCTGGAAATTCCACAAGTATGCCTTCTGCAAGATTAAAAGTGCCACAAAGAACAAAAATGAGCCCAGGACCAGATGCATGCTAGAAGACATCAGACACGTTATGTTTCATCTCCGTTGACCTGGTAAGCCTGCTAGTATAAATATACTTTTACCTCTTTATGTATTATCAGCAGTAGAAAGTACATGGCAGGTTTAGGAGAGCCAGGTAGAATATGGGTTTGAGTTCTGACTCCACCAGCTCAGCACCCTTGTGACCTGCATGTTAGTTAATGAGTGTTTAGAACGTGAACGTTTACATTTTATGCTTAGGACAAGTAGCTGAGGGGAGGAGGGGTCAGAACTATGGGAGCAACTCCCCTTTAGCACTTGCCATTAGAGCAGAGCCTTTGTAATAATTGGAAGTTAATAGGCCGATGTGGCTGTGGTGAAACCCTGGTGCAATCCATGCTATTGGGGATGGAGAGACTGGGACCCCCATGGGAAATGGAAACATAACAGCAAATGTGGAGCACTTCCAGTGTTCCACCTTACATACCCTCATCTGTGGCAGCAGGTTATTAAGGTAGATACTATCTTCATCATCTTTATTTTACAGATCTAGAAATTGAATCATTGCTAGGTAAAGTAATTTGCCTGAGATGGTGCAGCCATGGTGACAGAGCTGGGATTTGAACAGAGCCTGGCTTTAGCCTCCGTTTAATAAACTTCACACCAAATATTTCTCCCAGATCAGGAAGCCACAGCATGCTGCTTTTTTGGGCTTCCTCTGCAATATTCTCTGGGGTACAGGTCCTGCTCTCTTATTAGTCCCAGACTGCTTTCTTATGGATGAAATGGGAATGCTGATGTCTGCTTTAAATTGTTAGTGGGATGAATGTCTGCAAAGAGTTGCTGCTCAGTGAAAGAGAAAAAACAAACGAACAAACCAAAAAGCTTTCGAGCTACTTTGAGATACTTTAAGAGATATTAAAAAAAAGTCAATAGGCTGAATAAATTCAGCAGCAAAACCGAGAAGTTTCCAAACCTAGAATTTCTTTGCTTACATTTCATCTTTCTTGCTTTTATTCTCCTCAATATAAATTATCTTAAGTTTTTTTTCTGATTCTGTAGCATGCCATGTCTCACTAATGCAGGCCTCCACAACAACGATTTCAGTACTGACCAAGTGGTTAAGTTAAANATTTTACAAACCTCTAGCTAGCCACAGAGCACTGATTGGTGCGGTTTTACAGTGCACTGACTGGTGTATTTTACAAACCTCTTGTAAGACAGAAAAGTTTTAAAGTCCCCAGGTGACCCAGGAGTCCAGCTGGCTTCACCTCTCTTCTTCTAGGCTCGTCTACTGGACATGACCACTTTTCTGGGTTCTTCTGCCTGGTCTTGCTAAATGTGCTGTCCTGCACATCACAGGCTGCCTCATGATTTCTCCCTTGTATCTGCCAGGAGCTACCCCTCCTCCTGGTACAGACGCTTCAAGCTGCCCAAGTGGATGGTATTCTGTGGGGAGGAGGAATAAGAGACCCCACTTCCTCATGTTAAATTTGTTAGGGATGTACGGAAACTGAGAAGCTCGTGTCTCAGTCTTTCACAGTGCTTGGTAGAACAGCATTTGTAATATTCACTTTTCTTTGATTTTCCCGCCTTCACCCACACACTCATATGCCCACATAAAATTTGGACACAGATTAAGGTTTGGAGATACACTTTTATAACATAGCACTTGGCTTTTCTACCAACTCGAGGTTGTCTCACTGTTCCTTTCTTATAAGTCCTTTCCTGTAAGAATTGTTAGGCCCTTATGGAATAGACTTTTCTGTAAGGCCACACCTGACTGGTTTATCAGACAGGATCTTACAGTCCTCCCCAAGCATGGGACATGCTGAACTATACCTCCCCATGTCGCTCCATTCTCTTCAGCTCTGTGAATATCTGAGGACATACTTTGTTTTCTCTTAATGTCACTTGAACTCTATTCAGACCATCTGGGAGAACCAATGACTCATTTAGTGCAGCGGAGAGCTTGTTTATATTGTAATTAACTAGACTTACTTAAAATGTTTTATGTATTCAAGGTTTCATATATTTGTCATGTTTGCTCAGAGTCCATATTTAGGAACGTAGTATAGCTGTGTAGGCATATTTGTCGTGTCTTGACGGGTCAGACTGGTCAAAATAAGAGGGAATAGCACATCATGTTTAGGCAGAGATTTGGTTCCAGGCCATCACCCACACAGTTGTAGAAAAGAAAAAAGCCCACAAATAAGTACGAATAGGTTGTGAGTTTTAATCCATGATGATTAATTCACAGGTTTTACGTTTGAAAAGCAGAAGAATGTTTTACATCAGAAAATAAACTTTAAATAAAACTTCTGACAAGTTTTCAAAAGACTTTTGAAAAGAAAGTTAACAATTCTATCTTAAAGCCAACACTGCTAACAGTAGTCATATAGCATTTACTATGTGCCAGGCACTGTTTTAAGCACATTAAAATATAACCTCGTTGAACCCATAGAACAGCCTTAGAATGTAGGTCCTTTTCATTATTATGGTTCTCTAGTTCACATCTGGATAGGGTTCATCTGCTCTTTTGCAAATATGCACTACTGTTTAGAGAAATGGGTCATAACATACATAAGCCTATTGATTTTCATTAAAGTAGGTGTATAATTTTAAGATGTGTCTGATGAGCATCATGATTTTATCCATTAGCAATTAGTACAATATTGCCCTAATCACAATTGTCTACCTAATGGTTTATTTATATAATAGTTCTCGTGAGTCTTTTAGCAGAGTTCAAACATTTTGACAAATAATTTTATATTTGTTTTAGAGAAGAGCTAATATAAGGATACGTGATCACTTTGTCAGATTAACTAACCTCATGAAGATAGTTGATATCAATTAAATAAGCAATTGGAAAGAAGAACAAAATCAACATAACTCAATGAGTTGACCTCTGAAAGACTGTTCCTGTACGTTGGCTGGTACAAAGATACTAGCCAGCCTGTACATCTATATATTATTCATGCAGATCATTCTTTATATATAGTTAATGGCATGCATGTGGCCTGGATTTTCTGGTTGGCTAACCATTCTGTCCCCATAAATATACTCCTGACTGTCAAACCAAATGTCCTGATATTTGTTTCAAAAGCTGTGGCCACTATATGATATAACAAGTACCCAAAACACTATTGGGATATCAGTGTGACTAAGCGAAACTAGAATTCTTTCCCCTGTAATCAGTAAGGTGTACCAAGTTTTAAGAACACAAAACATGAATCAAAATCTCCTTTGAAGTCTAATTCACCATGTGAAAACGCTTGGGGTCAGATTTTCAAAATGTGACCCTACGGGGCACCAGAAGATATTCCCTGGTGAGCAACAGTGATAAAATGTGTACATGTAACTGCCTTCACTGAATCTCAGGCAGTGGGTATGGGGCTGCTTTCATTTTAAGAGATAATTTGGCTTTAATTTTTTTTTTCAGATCCACTTCTTTATTATATTTTGGAGAACAAGAATCTTCGTCTGGAAATTCCACAAGTATGCCTTCTGCAAGATTAAAAGTGCCACAAAGAACAAAATGAGCCCAGGACCAGATGCATGCTAGAAGACATCAGACACGTTATGTTTCATCTCCGTTGACCTGGTAAGCCTGCTAGTATAAATATACTTTTACCTCTTTATGTATTATCAGCAGTAGAAAGTACATGGCAGGTTTAGGAGAGCCAGGTAGAATATGGGTTTGAGTTCTGACTCCACCAGCTCAGCACCCTTGTGACCTGCATGTTAGTTAATGAGTGTTTAGAACGTGAACGTTTACATTTTATGCTTAGGACAAGTAGCTGAGGGGAGGAGGGGTCAGAACTATGGGAGCAACTCCCCTTTAGCACTTGCCATTAGAGCAGAGCCTTTGTAATAATTGGAAGTTAATAGGCCGATGTGGCTGTGGTGAAACCCTGGTGCAATCCATGCTATTGGGGATGGAGAGACTGGGACCCCATGGGAAATGGAAACATAACAGCAAATGTGGAGCACTTCCAGTGTTCCACCTTACATACCCTCATCTGTGGCAGCAGGTTATTAAGGTAGATACTATCTTCATCATCTTTATTTTACAGATCTAGAAATTGAATCATTGCTAGGTAAAGTAATTTGCCTGAGATGGTGCAGCCATGGTGACAGAGCTGGGATTTGAACAGAGCCTGGCTTTAGCCTCCGTTTAATAAACTTCACACCAAATATTTCTCCCAGATCAGGAAGCCACAGCATGCTGCTTTTTTGGGCTTCCTCTGCAATATTCTCTGGGGTACAGGTCCTGCTCTCTTATTAGTCCCAGACTGCTTTCTTATGGATGAAATGGGAATGCTGATGTCTGCTTTAAATTGTTAGTGGGATGAATGTCTGCAAAGAGTTGCTGCTCAGTGAAAGAGAAAAAACAAACGAACAAACCAAAAGCTTTCGAGCTACTTTGAGATACTTTAAGAGATATTAAAAAAAAGTCAATAGGCTGAATAAATTCAGCAGCAAAACCCAGAAGTTTCCAAACCTAGAATTTCTTTGCTTACATTTCATCTTTCTTGCTTTTATTCTCCTCAATATAAATTATCTTAAGTTTTTTTTCTGATTCTGTAGCATGCCATGTCTCACTAATGCAGGCCTCCACAACAACGATTTCAGTACTGACCAAGTGGTTAAGTTAAAAGCCAGTGCCCTTATACAAAGGCTGGGATGTAACAAAAGCCCATCAAGAGTTTTGCCTAGGCCTTTCCTGGGCCTTAAAGCATGACAAAATAATGAAGGCATCCTTAACAGGACCCATTTAGGGTTAAACAAGTTTTATTGTGGGTCTGAAGAAACTCCCCAGGCCTCCACAAAAGTTTATTGGGGGTCTGAAAGAACTCCCTAAGCCTCTGTGATTTAGCAGGAGATAAGATAAGGACAATTACTCCAGCACCTGGGCCTATTTAGATTAAGTAAATTTACTGAGGCTCCAGAGGAAGGTCTTCAGGACTCAGACCTTAGTGGTAGCTTAAAAGAAGTTAATCACTTATGTCTTGAGATGAATGCATACTTACATTTAGACATGTAGCTTAGAAGGTATATAAGCTCTGGAAAACTTGGTAATTTTGAGTCAGTCTGTTGATAATTTCTAGGCCTTATCCCTGTTACAGGTTGCAGAAATAAAAACTCTCTTCCTCCCCAGTTTATCTGCATTTCATTATTGGGCCATGAGAAATAGCAGCCCGGCCCTCAGTTTGGTCTGGGAACAATTCCTAAAGTAAAATATTTTCATTGTAAAAAAAATCAGATAATCAGAAAAATATAAAGAAGTGGAAATTCCACTTTGGGAGGCCGAGACGGGCGGATCACGAGGTCAGGAGATCGAAGACCATCCTGGCTAACACGGTGAAACCCCGTCTCCACAAAAACTAGCCGGGCGAAGTGGCGGGCGCCTGTAGTCCCAGCTGCTACTCGGGAGGCTGAGGCAGGAGAATGGCGTAAACCTTGGGGAGGCGGAGCTTGCAGTGAGCTGAGATCCGGCCACTGCACTCCAGCCCCGGCGACGAGTGAGACTCTGCCTCCTCCTCAAAAAAAAAAAAAAAAAAAAAAAAAAAAAGTGAAGTGGAATTCCCTGTAATTCTACTGCTGGGAGAAAAAGGCTGTGAAAATTTCACTGTATATCCCTTAGACTTTTCCCCATGCATTTATACATTTATAGGCACACACACACACACACACACACACACATACACACGTAAAACTGGGAGAAAGTGGACAAACTGCCTTTTTCACTTGATATAATGTGGACATCTTCCCATGCCAATGAATATAGTTCTACGTCTTCTCATAAAAAATTAAATTTTTAATTTCTATGAGTACATAGTAGGTGTATATATTTATGGGGTACATGAGATACTTTGATACAGGCATGCAATGTGTAGTAATCACATCGAGGTACATGGGGTATCCATTACTTCAAGCATTTATCCTTTGTGTTACAAAAAAATCAATTTTACTCTTAGTTATTTTAAAATGTACAATTAAATAATGATTGACTATGATCAGCCTGTTGTGCTATCAAATACGAAATCTTATTTATTCTTTCTATTTTTTTGTATCCATCAGCCATCCTCACTTCCCCTTCCTCCAACTCCCCCACTACCCTTCTCAGCCTCTGGAAACCATCATTATACTATCTCCATGAGTTCAAATGTTTCCATTTTTAGCTCCCACACATATGTGAGAACATGGAAAGTTTGTCTTTCTGTGCCTGGCTTAGTTTGCTTAACATAATGACCTCCAGTTCCATCTATGTTGCTGAAAATGACAGGATCTCATTCTTTTTATGGCTGAATAGTACTCCACGTGTACATGTAAAAAATTTTCTTTATCCATTTATCTGTTGATGGATAGTTAGGTTGCTTCCAAATCATGGCTATTGTGAATAGCACTGTAATAAATATGGGAGTGCAGACATCTCTTCAACATACCGATTGCCTTTGTTATGGGTATACATCTAGCAGTGGCACTGCTGGATCATATGATAGCTCTACTTTTAGTTTTCTTGAGGAAACTTCAAACTGTTCACCATTGTGGTTGCGCTAATTTACATTCCCATTAACAGTGTACAAGGGTTCCCTTTTCGCCACATCCTTACCAGCATTTGTCATTGCCTGTCTTTTGGATAAAAGGCATTTTAACTAGGATGAAATGATATCTCATTGTAGTTTTGATTTGCATTTCTCTGATGATCAATAATGTTGAGCACTTTTTCATATACCTGTCTGCCCTTTGTATATCTTTTTATTTTGAGAAATGTCTATTCAGATCTTTTGTCCATTTTTAAATTGGATTATTAGATTTTTTTCATATAGAGTTGCTAGAGCTCCTTATATATTCTGGTTATTAATCCCTTATCAGATGGATAGCTTGCAAATATTTTCTCCTATTCTGTGGGTTGTCTCTCCACTTTGTTGATTGTTTCATTTCCTGTGCAGAAGCTTTTTAATTTGATGCAATCCCATGTGACCATTTTTGCTTTGGTTGCCTGTGCTTGTGGGGTATTGTTTAAGAAATCTTTGCCCATTCCAATGTCCTGGAGAGTTTCTCCAGTATTTTCTTTTAGCAGTTTCACAGTTTGAGGTCTCAGGTTTAAGTCTTCAGTCAAGTTTGATTTGATTTTTTTATATAGCATGAGATAGGGATCTAGTTTCATTCTTCTGCATATGTATATCCAGTTTTCCCAGCACCATTTATAAAAGAGACTGTCCCTTCCCCAAAGCATGTTGTTGGCACCTTTGTTGATAATGAGTTCATTGCAGATATACGAATTTGTTTCTGGGTTCTCTATTCTGTTCCATTGGTCTATGTGTCTGCTTTTATGCCAGTGCTATGCTATTTTGGTTACTGTATCTCTGTTGTATATTTTAAAGTCAGGTAATGGGATTCCTCCAGTTTTGTTCTTTTTGCTTAGGATAGATAGCTTTGGCTATTCTGAGTCTTTTGTGTTTTCATATAAATTTTGGAATTGTTTTTTCTATTTTTTTGAAGAATGTAATTGGTATTTTGATAGAGTGCATTAAATCTGTAGATTGCTTTGAGTATTATGGATATTTTAAAAATATTGATTATTCCAATCCATGAATATAAAATCTTTCCCTTTTTTTGTGTCCTCTTCAATTTCTTACATCAGTGTTTTATAGTTTTCACTGTAAAGATCCTTCACTTCTTTGGTTAATTCCTAGGTATTTAATTTTATTTGTGGCTACTATGAGTAGAATTACTCTTTAAATTTCTTTTTCCCATCGTCCGTTGCTGTCATATAGAAATGCTGCTGATTTTTGTATGTTGCCTTTGTATCCTGCAGCTTTAATTTGTTTTAAGTTCTAACAGTTTTTTAGTGGAGTCTTTAGGTTTTACCAAATGTAAGATCATATCATCTGCAAATAAGGATAATTTGTCTTCTTCCTTTTCAATTTGGATACCCTTTATTTCTTTTTCTTGTATCATTACTCTAGCAGGATTTTGAGTACGATGTTGAATAGCAGTGGTGACAGTGGGCATCCTTGTCATGTTCCAGATCTTAGAGAAAAGGATTTCAGTTTTTTCCCATTAAATATGATACTAGCTGTTGGTTTCTCATATATGATTTTTATTATGTTGAGGTATGTTACTTCTACACTCAGTGTTTTTAAATCATCAAGTGATGTTGAATTTTATCAAATGCTTTTTCAACATCAGTTGAAAGGATTATATGGTTTTTGTCCTTCATTCTGTTGACATAATGCATCACATCGATTGATTTACATATATTGAATCCTCCTTGCATCCCTGGGATGATTTCCACTTGATCATCATAAGTGATCATTTTAAGGTGTTGCAGAATTTAATTTGCTAGTATTTTGTTGAAAATTTTTGCATCAAAGTTCATCAGGGATATAGGCCTATAGTTGTCTTTTTTTGGTATGTGTTTGTTTTTGGTATCAGGGCAATACTGGCCTCTTAGAATGAATTTCGAAAGCGTTAACTCTTCTTTAAATGTTTGGTAGAATTCAGCAGTGAAACCACTAAGGTCAGGGCTTTTCTTTACTGGGAGATTTTTTATTATGGCTTCAATCTTGTTACTTGTTATTGGTCTATTCAGGTTTTGGATTTTTTTTGTGGTTCAGTCTTGGTAGGTTGTATGTGTCTAGGGATTTATCTACTTCTAGCTTTTCCAATTTATTGGCATATAGTTGCTCACAGTAGCCTCTAATGATCCTTTGAATTTCTGTGGCATCAGTTGTAATGTCTCATTTTTCATCTCTGAATCTATTTATTTATTCTCTTTTTTTCTCAGACTGGCTAACGGTTTGCCAATTTTGTTTATCTTTTCAAAATACCAACTTTTTGTTTCACTGATCTTTTTTGTTGTTTTCTTCATTTCAATTTCATTTATTTCCACTCTGATATTTACTATTTCTTTTCTTCTACTAATTTTGAGTTTGGTTTGCTCTTGCTTTTCTAGTTCTTTAAGATGCCTTGTTAGGTTGTTTATTTGAGGTTTTTCTACTTTTTTGATGTAGGCACTTATAGCTATGAAATTCCCTGTTAGTGCTGCTTTCATTGCATCCCATATGTTTTGGCATGTAGTGTGTCCATTATCATTTGTTTCAAGAAATTTTTCAGTTTTTTTTTTCTTCATTGACCCACTGGTCATTCAGAAGCATATTGGTTAATTCCCACGTGTGGGTATGGTTTCCAAAATTCCTCATTATTGATTTCTAGTTATATTCCATTGTGGTCAGAGAAGACACTTACTATTATTTCTTGGAATGTTTTAAGACTTGTTTTGTGGCCCGACATATGGTCTGTCCTTGAGAATGATCCCTGTGCTGAGAAGATTGTGTATTCTGTAGCCATCAGAGGAAACATTCTGTAAATGTCCATTTAGTCTATTGGACAGACTAAGTCCAATGTTTCATAGTTGATTTTCTTTTTGGATGATCTGTCCAGTGCTGCAAGTCTCCAGCTATCATTGTATTGGGGTCTCTCTCTTTAGCTCTAATAATATTTGTTTTATATATCTGTTTGCTCCAAGGTGCATATATAGTTACAATTGTTATATCCTCTTACTGAATCGATCCTTCATCATTACATAGAGACCATGTCTCTTTTTATAGTTTTGTTTTGAAGTCTATTTTGTCTGATACAAGTATAGCTACTCCTGCTTTTGTTGGTTCTCATTGGTATGGAATATCTTTTTCCATCCCTTTATTTTCAGTCTCTGTGTGTCTTTATAGGCGAAGTGTGTTTTTTTGTGGGCAACAGATTATTGCATCTCTTTTTAAAAATACATTCAGCCAGTCTATATCTTTTGATTGAAGAGTTTAGTTTATTTACATTCTATGTTATTATTGATAGGTAAGGACTTACTTCTGCCATTTTGTTATTTGTTTTCTTGTTTTGTGGTCTTTTCTTGCTTTTTTTTCTTTCTTCCTGTCTTCCTTTTAGTGAAGGTGATTTTCTGAGGTGGTGTGTTTTAATTTTCTGCTTTTTATTTTTAATGTACTTGTATGTCTTTTGATTTGAGGTTATCATGAGGGCTGCAAATATCTTATACCCGTTATTTTAAACTGATGACAAGTTAACACTGATTGCATAAACAAAGAAGCAAGCAAAGAGAGAACGGATACAATCTCTATATTTTAACTCCATCTCCCTACTCTTTAACTTTTGTTGTTTCTATTTATATCTTAGCGTATTGTGTTATCTATGTTTTAAAAAGTTGTAGTTATTTGTGATCAGTTGATCTTTTATCTTTTAGTCTTCTACTCAGGATATGAGTAGTTTCCACATCATACACATCATAATTACAGTGTTATAATATTCTTTTTTTCCTGTGTATTTTGAGTTTTTGTTTTGTTTTGTTTTAACATGGAGTCTCCCTCTGTCACTCAGGCAGGAGTACAGTGGCACCATCTCAGCTTACTGCAACCTCTACCTCCCTGGTTCAAGCAATTCTTCTGCCTCAGCCTTCCAAGTAGCTGGGATTACAGGCTGATTTTTGTATTTTTAGTAGAGATGGGGTTTCTCCACGTTGCTCAGGCTGGTCTTGAACTCCTGACCTCAGGTGATCTGCCCGCCTCGACCTGATCCCAAGTGCTGGGATTACAGGGGTGAGCCACCATGCCTGGCCTGTACTTTGAGTTTTATAACTTCAGATGATTTCTTATTGCTGATTAACATCTTTTCAGATTATTATTCTTTCATATTGAAGAACTCTCTTTAGCGTTTCTTGACGGACGAGTCTGGTGTTGATAAAATCCCCCAGCTTTTGTTTGTCTGCGAAAGTCTTTATTTTGCTTTCATATTTGAAACATATTTTATATAGATATACTATTCCAGGGTAAAAGATTTTTCCTTTAGCACTTCAAATATGTCATGCCCTCTCACCTGGCCTGTAAGATTTCCACTGAAAAAGTCTGCTGCCAGGTGTATTGGAACTCCTTTGTACATTATTTATTTCTCTTCTCTTGCTGCTTTTAGGGTCCTTTCTTTACCTTTGACCTTTGGGAATTTGATTATTAAATGCCTTGAGGTTATCTTTTTTTGGGTTAAATGTGCTTGGTGTTCTCTAACCTTCTTGTACTTGAATATTGATATATTTCTCTAGGCTTGGGAAATTCTCTGTCATTATCCCTTTGAATATCCTTTCTACACTGATTTCTGTCTCTACCTCCTCTTTAAGGCCAGTGACTCTCAGATTTGCCCTTTTGAGGCTGTTTTCTAGATCTTGTAGACATGCTGCATTCTTTTAAATTCGTTTTTTTCTTTTGTCTTTAACTATGTTTTCAAATAGCCTGTCTTCAGGCTCATTAGTTTTTTCTTCTGCTTGATCAATTCTGGTATTAAGAGACTCTGATGGGTTCTTTAGTATCTCAATTAAATTTTTCAACTCCAGAATTTCTGCTTCATCCTTTTAATTATTTCAATCTTTTGTTAAATTTATCTGATGTGATTCTGAGTTCCTTCTCTACTATCTTGGAAATTTCATTGAGTTTACTCAACACAGCTGTTTTGAATTTTCTATCTGAAAAATCTTTGTCTTTCTGGGGTTAGCCCCTGTGTCTTATTTAGTTTCTTGGTGAGGTGATGTTTTCCTGGATAGTTTTTTTTTTTTTTTGAGACGGAGTCTCACTCTGTTGCCCGGGCTGGAGTGCAGTGGCTGGATCTCAGCTCATTGCAAGCTCCGCCTCCCAGGTTTACGCCATTCTCCTGCCTCAGCCTCCCGAGTAGCTGGGACTACAGGCGCCCGCCACCTCGCCCGGCTAGTTTTTTGTATTTTTTAGTAGAGACGGGGTTTCACCGTGTTAGCCAGGATGGTCTTCGATCTCCTGACCTCGTGATCCGCCCGTCTCGGCCTCCCAAAGTGCTGGGATTACAGGCGTGAGCCACCGTGCCCGGCCTCCTGGATAGTTTTGATGCTTATGAATGTTCTTCAGTGTCTGGGCATTAAAGAGCTAGGTATTTATTGCAGTCCTGAGCAGGTATTTATTGCAGATTCCCAATTGTAAAGTTGGGAAAACTTTACAGGTATTCAAAGGGACTTGGGTGTTGTGATCTACATTTTTGGTCACTGCAGCCATATCTACATTTAGGGAGAACTTCAAGCCCAGTAATGCTGTGGCTCCCACAGACTTGCAGAGGTATTGCCTTGGCGGTCTTGGATACAATCCGGAAGTTTTATTTGGATTTCCAGGGAGACACTCTTGTTCTCTTCTCTTACTTACTTCCAAATAAGTAGACTCTCTTTCTTTGGGCTGAGCTGCCTGGAGCTGGAGGGGTGATACAAGCTCCCCTGTGGCCACCACCACTGGGACTGTGCTGGGTCTGACCTGAAGCCAGCAGAGCACTGGATCTCACCCAAGGCTCACTGTAACCATTACCTGGCTACTGCTTATGTTTACTCAGTGCCCTAGGGCTCTACAATCAGGTAGTGGTGACGCCAGCCTGGCTTGTGTCTTTCTCTTCAGGGTGGTGAGCTTCCCGTGGCTCCAGGTGGGTCTAGAGATACTGTCTGGGAGTCAGGGTCTGGAGTTGGAAACCTTAGGAATCTACCTGCTACTCTATTCTACTGCAGCTGAGCTGGCACCCAAGCCACAAGATAAAGATCTTCCCACTCTTCCGTACCCTTTCCACAAGCAGAAGAATCTCTCCTCATGGTCACCATCACCAGAGGCCCATGGAGAGCACTGTCAGGCCACCAGTGATGTTCATGTAAGGACCAAGGGCTCTTTAGTGAATGCTTATAGTCCTGACATTCACCCTTCAGGACGGTGGGTTCCCCTCTGGCCTAGGGCTGGCTCAGAAGTGCTAACCAAGACCCAAGGCCTGGAATCAGGGTTCCCAAAAGCCCACTTGATGCTCTACCTCACTGTGGCTGAGCTGGTACCTAAGCTGCAAGACAAAGTCCCCTTTACTCTTCCCTTTGCTTTTCTTAAACAGAAGGAGTCTGTCACCACAGCCACCACATGTATGCATGTGCTGAGTCACATGTGAAGCCAGCACATCCCAGAGTCTCACCAAGGGCTCATGGTATGTACTACCTGTCTGCTGCTATTGATTATTCAGTGCCCAAGGGCTCTTTAGTCAGCAAGTCATGGGTCTTGCCAGGACTAGGTCCTTCCTTTCCTGACAGTAGGTTCCCCTACTGGCCCAGAGTGGGTCTAAAAATGTTGTCCAGGAGGTAGGGCCTAGAGTGAGGACGTTATGACTCTACCTAGTGCCCTGTTCTACTGTGGCTGAGCTGGTATCCAAGTTGCAGGACAAAACCCCTCTCCTTTCCCCAAGTGGAGTGAAAGAGTCTTTTTCAGAGTTGCAAGCTATTCTGCCTGGGATTGGTAGGAGAGTTGGAACAAGCACTCCTTTGGCTACCCCGACTGGTGTCTCCCTAGGTCATGTGTTCCCCAAGTCCATGGGCTTTGAGCCCAGCACAGCACTCAGACTTGTCTAGGAGTTGCAGTCCTTGTGGCCTAGACTGCCCTTCAAGTTTTTTTTAGACCCATAGAGCACTTTAGTCCATGGTGGCGGGGCTTACCAGAATTCAGGTTCTGACCACTAGGATGGATGATTCCCCCTCTTGCTAGGGCTTTTCTAAATGTTTCCTCCATGGGTGATGCCTGAGTTCTGCCCAGTATTGCTTTCCACTGTGACAGGGCAGCACTGAGCTCCAATGCAAAGTCCCGCAATCACTGTGTTCTCCCTCCCCTAGTTGTACAAATTCTCTTTCCATGCCATGTGGTCACTAACAGCAGATGGGGGAGGGGTGGCTTTGGCAAGTAAAGCCAAACTACCCTCTTTCTTGCTGCTTTCGGTGATATGAAGTTAAAACCAAGTACTATGATTGCTCATCTGATATTTGGTTCTTATGAATGTGCAATTTTGTGTAGGTCGTTAAAATTGGTATTCCTGTGAGAAAGACGATAGGTGGAGGCTTCTATTCAGCTATGTTGCTTTGCCTCTTCCTATGCGTTCATTTTTAATTATTCCACAGTGCTTTATTGTGTGTGTCTCACAATTTCTTAGAAGTTCCACTCTTGAATAGCACTTCCATTGTTTGATTTAAAGCTATTATAAACAAGCCTGAGATGATTAAAGGTAAATCTATGCACGCCTGCTTGATTATTTTCTTAGGATACATTACTAGAGATGAAATTCTTTGATCAAAAGTATTCTTGTTTTTAGGGATTTTAATATATTAATGGATTTTGTCAATTCTTTCCCCCACCCCAATGGTATTGCTCTTTCACTCTCATCACCCAGTAAAAGAGTGCTCATTTCCCCAAATATGTAGCAATGTTGGATTCAGTGACATTGAATATTCACTCAATTGGTAATATTTTTACCAACGTGTTAAGTGTTTTTTTGAAAAATAAAGAAAATTATAAATTTGTATTTCATTGTTTTTATTTGCATTTCCTTGTTTACTATTAAAGTTGTGCTTTTCTCAGTTGTGTTTACTAGTCATTTGTATGTTTTCCTTTGGGAAGTGACTGTTTATGCCCATTTTCCATTTTCTTTCTAAAATTAATTAATTTAAAATTTTATTTTATTGTAGTTTCAGTGGGTACATGTAGATGTTTGTTACATGGATGTATTATGTAACAGCAGAGTTGGGCTTCTAGTGTACCCATTATGCAAATAGTGACCATTGTACCCAATAGGAATTTTTTTGACCCTTACCCTCCTCTTAGCCTCCCTCACTTTTGGAGTCCGCATTGTCTACTGTTTTCATTTTTATGTTCATGTGTACCCATTGTTTAGCTCTCACTTGAGAGCATGTGGTATTTTACTTTCTGTTTCTGAGTTATTTCATGTAGGATAATGCCCTCCAGCTCCATCCATGTTGCTGTAAAAAACATGATTTTTTTATGGCTGCATAGTATTCTATGTTGTATATACCACATTTTCTTTATCCAACCACTTATTGATGGACACTTAGATTGAGTCTATGACTTTGCTATTGTGACTAGTGCTTTGACAAACATATGAGTGCAATTGTGTTTTCTTTGTATAATAATTTATTTTCCTTTGGGTAGATACCCAATACTGGGATTGCTGGGTTGAATGGTAGTCCTATTTTTTTTTTTTTTTAAATAATTTTTTTTCTTTTGGGTAGAAGCCCAAACTTGGGGTTTCGTGGGTTAAAGGTGTTTCTTTTTTTTTTTTTTTTTTTTTTTTTTTTNATTTTACTTTCTGTTTCTGAGTTATTTCATGTAGGATAATGCCCTCCAGCTCCATCCATGTTGCTGTAAAAAACATGATTTTTTTATGGCTGCATAGTATTCTATGTTGTATATACCACATTTTCTTTATCCAACCACTTATTGATGGACACTTAGATTGAGTCTATGACTTTGCTATTGTGACTAGTGCTTTGACAAACATATGAGTGCAATTGTGTTTTCTTTGTATAATAATTTATTTTCCTTTGGGTAGATACCCAATACTGGGATTGCTGGGTTGAATGGTAGTCCTATTTTTTTTTTTTTTTTTTTTTTTGAGACAGGGTCTTGCTCTGTCACCCAGGCTGGAGTGTAGTAGCTTAATCTCGGCTCACTGCAAGCTCCACCTCCTGGGTTCATGCCATTCTCCTGCCTCAGCCTCCCAAGTAGCTGGGACTACAGGCACATGCTACCATGCCTGGCTAATTTTTTGTATTTTTAGTAGAGATGGGATTTCACTGTGTTAGCCAGGATGGTCTCGATCTCCTGACCTCGTGATCCACCTGCCTTGGCCTCCCAAAGTGCTGGGATTACAAGAGTGAGCCACTGTGTCTGAACAGTTCTATTTTTAGTTCTTTGAGAAATGTCTATTCTGTTTTCCGTAGAGATTGAACTAATTTACATTCCTACTAACAGCTTATAAGTATAGTCTTTTCTCTGCATCCACAGCAACATTTGTTGTTTTTTGATTTCATAATAGTGGCCATTCTGACTGGTGTAAGAGGATATCTCATTCTGGTTTGATTTTACATTTTTCTGATGATTAGTGACGAACATTTTTTCATATGTTTCTTGGCCACTTGTATGTCTTCTTTTGAGAAATGTCTATTCATGTCCTTTGCCCACTTTTTAATGGGGTTAATTTTTTTCTTGTTGTGTTGTTTGTGTTCCTTATAGATTCTGAATCTTAGTTCTTTGTCAGAGGCATAATTTGCAAATATTTTCTTCCATTCTATAGGTTGCCTGTTTACTCTATTGATTTTTTTTTTTTTGCTATGTAGAAACTTTCAAGTTTAATTAAGTCCCATTTATCTATTTTGTTTTCTTGCATTTTGCTTTTGAAGCCTTATTCATAAATTTTCATTTTCTTTTGGTTATAAGTGCTTTTATATGTTAAAATATGAACTTTCTGTCATAAATGCTAAAACTATTTTTTCTATTTGTTATTTGTCTTTGATTTTATGTATGATTTTCTAACTGTACAAATGTTTAGAATTTAATATTTTAAACATGTCAGTTTTCCCTTAGATTCTGCATTTGATCTTAAGCTTATGAAGTTCTTTTCCACATTAAGAATATAAAAGCATTTACCTGTATTAATTTTACATTCAATGTCTAAATCTACCTTAAATGTATTTTGGTATAAGACTGATTTAGCCAGTCCTAACTTTTCTTCCACATTAGGCCATATTTTCTGATGCTTCAGAAATATTTAGGATTTTTAGTGGGAATAAAAGAAAAAAACAAGATGTTGTGCTTTTCAGGTAAATATGAAATATGAGCATCCATAGCTTATAAATCATGTTTTCCTGGTAGCATTGCTGAATTCCTGAACTGTCCATCCTGTTATTGTTAGCTTTGTCACCAAGGCTATGTTTCACTATGGTCTGGAAACACTTTTCCCTTTGACCAAAGTCTTGAGATTGGCCTTGGGGACATCACGCTTCATATAACAATTAAATGGAAAAGTCCTTGGCACTGATGACACAATGAAGAGAGCAGAAAATCTTTCTTCTGAGTCCCATACAAATGAAGCAAACAAACCACATTGAACACATGTTGAAAACCTTCTAGGGAGGGGAGCCAACAAGAGTATAGAGAGCGATGAAGGCTGTCTATGTGCTATACTCCTGCACCCACCTCATTAACTGTCACAGCTGCACGTTGGGTGGATCTCAGCTTTCTACATAGCCTGTATCAAGTTCAGGACGTCTGGAAATGTCACGCTTGGAAGGAGATCACACAAACCCCTGCCTGATGCAATGGAGTGGTAACTTGTCAAGAAAATTCTCTCTTCTATCTAACTGACTTATGCTCATTGAAATTTGTTGAGTCCCCTTCAAATTTTGTTGGGTCTCTTGGAAACAGCTGGTAATGCGGCCCACAAGATACTAGGCATTGCCCTCTAAGCTTCTCTTCTTTCACAAGTGAAGCCTCTTTTTATTTGGACAAAGTGATATCATGATCTGAAGCAATTATCAAATTAACATGAGAGGGACAAACAGGATGTGGCATCAGATTTTCCAGACGTCCAGACAAAATCTTTTCTTTTTTTTCGAATCAGAGGATAATTAGAAACATAGAATGTGCCATATTTTTCCTTCTCTCTGTTTAAAATAGGATCTTGTGGATTAATTAAATTTATTATATATTCTGTTTGCAAAAGAATGTATATTTATCTCCACTTGGCATTCACTTATTAATTCCATTGATATTTATTAAACACACATTATGTAAAAGGACTGAAACTAGTGTTTGAGTTTCTGCCAAGTACTGTGCTAGGTGCTTTTATAGATTATTTCCTCCTTTAATCTGTGTGAAAGAGATACTACACCCACTTAACATCTGAAGAAACCAAGGCCCAGAGAGGTTAAGTGACTTATTCAAGGACTTTCAGCAGGCAAGTGTTAGACCTGGGATTCAACTGTCTATATCTTAGAGTTCATGGGCCATTTTTTTCTTACTATTCTAGGGGTGATTCTTTTTGTTTTAAATTATCTTTTTACTTCTCTCTAAATTAACTGCCTTATTGTGAGAGAACATTGCTTATATGACATCTATTCTTTGAATCTGTGGAGGACTTGTTACCTTGTACATGGTATGTTTCTGTAAATATCCATTTACTTGAAGAGAGTGCATGTTTCCTGCTAGTGCAGAGTTATATATCCTTTAGATCAGGCATGTTAATTTGGTTTTTTAAATTTTCTGTGTCTTTAATAACCTTTAGTCTGCTGTATCTATCAGAGAGTGTTAAGAACACCTACCATGATTATATATTTGCCAAATTCTTATTGACATTCTATTAGTTTTGTTATATATATATATATATGTATATATAAAACTATGAATTTATATGCAACTAATAGCGTAGCCTAATTTGTGTGTGTGTGTACATGTACATATATGTATATGTATATATGTACATGTATAACTAATAGCATAGCCTAATGTGTGTATATATGTATATACACATATATAAATGGAAAATATAAAAACTATGCATTTATATGCAACTAATAGCATAGTCTAATGTGTGTGCGTGTGTGTATGTGTGTATGTATGTATATATGTATATGTGTGTATATAATACACACACATTATATATGTGTGTGTATGTATGTATGTGTATATGTATATGTGTGTTTATAATACACACACATTAGGCTATGCTGTTAGTTGCATACAAATTCACAGTTTTTATATTTTCCTGGTAAATTGTTTTAGTCACTGTTATGTAAGCTTCCTCTTTATCCCTCTCAATACTTTTTCTCTTAACTTCTATTTATCTTATCCAAATATTGTTATATTAGCTTTATTTTGACTAGATATTTTCTTGGAAAAAATATATACTCCCTCACCTAATTTTATGCTTTTCCATGTGATGTTGTTTCAGGTATGCTTTTGGTAGCCAGCTCATATTTTTATTTTAAATGCATTCAGATAAATGCTGTCTTTTAGTAGCACGTTTAATTGCAAGCACTGCTAAGGCTAGTCTTACTTTTTGATACCTGATTTTGTGCCCGTTCACGTTCTTTTACTGTGCTCTTTTTGCTCTTTCTCTGCCTTCAGATGGACTCATACATTTTTCTATATTCCCTTTTCACTCCTCTGCTGGTTGGCAAGCTAAAAGATTACACTTCTTTTAGTGGTTACTCTTAACATTTTAACATACATATTTAACAAAATAGTTTTCTAACAATATGGCAAGTTATATAAAATTTCTATCCTTCTGCCAGAAGTGACATGAACCTCCTTGTGCTGGAAGAACTCAGTGACTGTCATTCTGTCTTGCCATTTTGTGGAGGAGTCTGTATTTTTTTCTTTTGTATCATCTCCCTACTCACCATCCATGGCTGCAGATCTACCCCTGTCTGCTCCCTGCCTGTCCATCCGTTTTTCTCTGATTTTGCGCTCACCCTTCTTGCTCACTCCTTTGCCAGGGCTCTGGCTCTGCTTGTCAGTTTGCATTTTCTTCTGTTTTAGTCCACAGACATGTTTGTCTTGTGTTAGAATCAGGCTGCGACTTCTTTTTACTTTTAAAAAAAGTCTATCATTGTTATGTATTTGGAGGAGCAGAAATGTGTCAGGCTGGAATTCTTGAGAATGATTTTTACAGTGTTCTCACTAGTTTGTAGGGGTCTCAAGAGAAGCCTCGTGATTGAAAAGTGCAGGTCTTTTGTTGTTGTTTGTTGATCTTATATTTGAATGACTCCCATTCTACAGTCCTTTATTTATGTATTTGTTTATTTATTTATTTATTTATTTTCTGTGGCGGAGTTTTGCTCTTATTGCCCAGGCTGAAGTGCAATGGCACGATCTCGGCTCACTGCAACCTCCGCTTCCTGGATTCAGGTGATTCTCCTGCCTCAGCCTCCTGAGTAGCTGGGATATATAGGCGCCTGCCACCACGCCTGGCTAATGTTTCGTATTTTTAGTAGAGATGGGGTTTCATCATGTTGGCTGGTCTTGAGCTCCTGACCTCAGGTGATCCACCCACCTCAGCCTACCAAAGTGCTGGGATTACAGGCGTGAGCCACTGCGCCTGGCCCAGTCCTTTATTTTTAACTATAACCGAGGGCTATTTACTATCAGGATAGTCCTTAGCATATAACACACCTTTGTCAAATTGTATGATACTAGGTGGCTGTAGCCCAGCAGCTAGCAAGTGGGGGGCAGATTGCACTTCAGCCCCTGCTTGCCTCTTTGGCAGGTGCACATAAACCAAATCCCCCATACACTGGCTCTGTTTACCAGCAACTTTACTAAACGAATTACTAAGGTTAACTCATGATTGCTACTTACAAACTACAATTGGCCTGTTCTTAGTATTTCCCAATGACACTTTCAGAATTCTTTCCAAAACACTTCATTGTTATTCATCAGTGCGGTTTTTCCTGTTCTTGGGAATGCACTATAGTCAGGATTTCCCTGGCACTTGGGCTCTGGTCAGAGAAGTCTGATATTTCTTGTACTGTGTGTTATAAGCAGCCTCCTTTAGGTGTGGGTGTCTCTCTAGATAGTAGAGGGGACCCACATCTTTTATCACTAACTTTTATCCCTGCATGTTATATCTTAAATGTAAATCTAGGTACAAGTATCAGAGCCTTAATATTTTAATGAAAACTAATATTAGCTATCAATAATCAAGAGAATTCCAGAACACTAATAGTTATTACCAGAGTTATGCTGACAAGTTATTACCAGAGTAATACTTGGTAATATTGTACTGACAATAGTTATTACCAGAGTTGTGCTGGCAATCAATTATCTGAAAAGAAAAAACCTTGATTTCTGGTGTTTGTCAATTTCTGTAGTGTAAAAACTTCCACCGCAGCTTGATTTCAGGCCGTCTCTGCATTGATGTCACTGAACGTGGAGTTGGGAAGACATACATACAATTGTCTTCAGCATAGCCCTGGACCACAATGTATGGCTACCACATAAAATAGGACATTGATCCTTTTATTTCACGGTTTGTGATAATCTTGAAACTTGATTTTCAAAGTTCAAAGAATAACTAGTCCAAAAGAGTATCTAGTAGGCAAACAATGACCACGATCTTGAGGTCTGTCTGTCAATTATTATTATTATAATTATTATTTTGAGACAGGGTCTCACTCTATTTCCAGGCTGGAGTGCAGTGATGTGAAAATGGCTCACTGCAATTTTCATTTCCCAGGTTCAGGTGATCCTCCCACCTCAGTCTCTTGGGCAGCTGGACTACAGGTGTGTGCTACCATGCCCAGCCGATTTTTATGTTTTTGGTAGGGACAGAGTTTCACCATGTTGCCCAGGCTTATCTTGAACTCTTGGCTGCAAGTGATCTGCTTACCTTCGCCACCGGGAGTGCTGGGATTACAGGTATGAGCCACCATGTCTGGCCTGTATGTTATTTTATCTGCAATCTATGATGATGAATGGCTCCTTCTCCACAGATGTTATTTTGCTCTTGTAGCCTAGGCTGGAGTCCAATGGCACGATCTCGGCTCACTGCAAACTCCACCTCCGGGTTCGAGTGAATCTCCTGCCTCAGCCCCTCGAGTAGCTGGGATTACAGGCACCCACCACCACATCTGGCTAATTTTTTTTTTTTTTTTTTTAGTAGAGATGAGGTTTTACCATGTTGGCCAGGTTGGTCTCGAACTCTTGGCCTCAGGTGATCCACCTGCCTTGGCCTTCCAAAGTGCTGGGATTATAGGCATGAGCCACTGTGCCCAGCCCAGGGATGTTATTTTGAAAAGGATACCTTTTATTTAGAAAATAGTAAGTGGTTTTCTTAATAAAGATGTCACTGTGGGCACTTATATATTTTCCATCTTTTCAATGTGCAATGTCCTTTTTCCATTGGAATTTTGGTTATCTTTGCTACCTCCAGCTGGTATTTGCCTTTCAAGAACTGTGGTGCCAACCAAGTATATCTCATTTTTATGCTTCATACCTTGAGTATCACCTTCACTCTTGTAATTTGGAATAATACTTTGGACCTCCATGACAGCTGTAATTTATCAGTGAATTTTTCTATAGTTATGAAGGAATGATACGTTTTACTTTTTTTCTTTTCATTTGAGAATGTTATGTTTTCTTGAACATTAAATTGATATTGTTGACAGTACTTTGTGTTATTTGGCAAAGCAATAACCTGGGAGCATGACCCAGCCTCTCATTGACTCCTTTGAGTTTTTTATTTCTAATAACAATTTGGAGAAAGAGAAATGTAAATTCTTTTCCATCTGCTTTCCTTTAGCATGCTGTTGCTCTTTACTTGAAGGGGGTAGGTAACTGGTAGACATGCATTTTTACTGAATGTATTTGTGAACTCATCTTTTATAATTTTATCTTGAAGATTTTAATAATTTGCCTCCACAGCTCCCTTTCTCCCCTGCCTCCTTTTTAATAGGTTTCCACAGTGACTGCCCTGGGGGACTTAATTGTTTTCCTGTGTTGCAATGTTCCAGATTGAATTATGCTAAAAATATAAATACGGAATTTGCCTTTAAGCAAAGGTAAACCAGTTCCCCAGTAGCAATGGTTTGTTTAAATTTCAGTGTTGACAGATGACAAATATTTTCAGTGATCCCAAATGCCACACTTCATAGAATTCTATGAAGAATCAGAATCTAACTCAGTATTTTTCCAAATGGTGGTCTTCAAAATGTTCATCTAGGGACTTCAATAGCTGTAGGAAGAAAAATTCGCTCCGTGATCAAATATATTTGAGAAATGCAGCATACTCTATTTTATTTTGAAAAGGTATAACGCTTGTTTACCCATTAAAGTCAGTAGTCCAGTAGTTTTAAAAAAACTGAGAAATCCTCTCCTCTCTCTGTCTCTCTCTCTCACACATGCACACACACACACACACACACACACACACACACACACACACACACACATATACAACTTATTTGACCCTGTGTTTACCAAATATTTGAGAAATTTTTCTTCACACCATATCCATAAATACCATTTGAAAGAGTGTTCTGTATAATACCAGTTTGGGAAATTTGCTGTAAACTCATTGACTCGTGATGACCATATGTGGACTCTTGCAGGTTTCATTTTTGTACTCATGATGGGAATGTGCAGCATTTTAACACTATTTAAGCAGCAGACTCTAAAACTCATTCTAAGAGCAAATAAAATTATTCTTGGATTCATCCATGTACATAAATATGATTGTGTTTCCTGAAAGAAAAGTTGAGGGCCATTTTACTTCTTGTTAACATGTCACACATATGTCAGAGGAGAAAGTTTGGCATATAGATTTATCTTTTAATCAGTAAGAATTGTGTGGCACTACGTCAGGAAAATCTTATCCTTTTTTTTTTTTTTTTTTTTTTTGAGACGAAGTCTCGCCCTGTCACCCAGGCTGGAGTGCAGTGGTGCGATCTCGGCTCACTGCAACCTCCACCTCCCGGGTTCAGGTGATTCTCCTGCCTCAGCCTCCCGAGTAGCTGGGATTACAGGTGCATGCCTCCAGGCCCAGCTAATGTTTGTATTTTTAGTAGAGATGAGGTTTCACCATGTTGGCCAGGCTGGTCTCGAACTCTTGACCTCGTGATCCACCCGCCTCAGCCTCCCAAAGTACTGGGATTACAGGCATGAGCCACTGCGCCTGGCGAAAGTCTTATTCTCATTATTGCATATTGTTGGTTATCAGTGAAGTTGTAAGTATTGCAACTCTATATGTGNACCTCCACCTCCCGGGTTCAGGTGATTCTCCTGCCTCAGCCTCCCGAGTAGCTGGGATTACAGGTGCATGCCTCCAGGCCCAGCTAATGTTTGTATTTTAGTAGAGATGAGGTTTCACCATGTTGGCCAGGCTGGTCTCGAACTCTTGACCTCGTGATCCACCCGCCTCAGCCTCCCAAAGTGCTGGGATTACAGGCATGAGCCACCGCGCCTGGCGAAAGTCTTATTCTCATTATTGCATATTGTTGGTTATCAGTGAAGTTGTAAGTATTGCAACTCTATATGTGCGACTATGCAGTGTTTTAGAGAAGACTTGGTGGAGCAACTATAGCTTGTGAATACACTATATAGAAGACTGGAAATGTCTTATTAAAGGGATGAAATTCCTTGGGAGCTAAAGCATCTTTCATGACCCTTATCTGATAAAAAATAAATCAAAGATTACAGTTTGTGTAATAGAGAAAGCCAGAAATATCACTTAAACTAATTTAATCATTTTAATGCCAAAGCAAAAGATAGTCTTTCAAAAAAACTTTTGATAATAACAGAAAAGTAGACAAAAAATAAAATCCACCCACAGTGACATCACCTAAATATAAACATTGCTAATACTTTAGCGGTAGTTCCTTTTAGCCCTTTTTGTGCATTAGTTTTTTTTTGTTTGTTTTGTTTGCTTTGCTTTGTTTTTAAACAGAATACAGAGACATATTTACTGTGAAAGTAATAGATCTGCAACTTCAGTTCCCCTCACTTACAAAAAAGCGCTCTTAAGGCTCAGGAGAGACACTAGCAATATGTTATCATGGTCACGTGTTTTTGTAAACTTTGCAGAAGTAAGGTCAATTAACTGAAATTATTAAGACTGCTGTGTTTCTCCACTCAGACTTTCATCCATCATGCTTCTTCTCACATCAGGTGGTAACGAAGTGGCAGCAGGCATTCTGGGGATCTGGCTAAGAGAAGATGAGTTGTGGATGCATTTCGATAGGTTTTGTTTAAATGGTTCACAGTCGCTTCCGCAGAAATAATGTCCAAGAAGACTTCTTTCTGCTGACCTGGCTGGTGTTCTGACTTGATGTTGCAGGGCCAGAAGTTGTATTGCAGTATGCACGCGTCCTTTGATGCCTGGCACAGAGAAATGTGAGTAGCAGAGAAAAAACAAGATTTGATGTTTTTGGAACCAAAAGTTAATATGGGGAAAAGTCTTCCAATCAGCCGACATGAACAATGGTAAGTGCATGATTTAATTCTTAGTGATGCCTAGTCAAATCACCAGAGACTGCAGAGAATTGTAATTCACCAGAATTATAATGACACTGAATATGTAATTCAAAATTCTGTCATTTTCCCTTGAAAATTATATCACTAGAATTTTCCATGTGAAAATGGCCTTTGTAAATCTTTTATATGCTGCCATAATATTCAATTTAGCTTAAGTCAGCTCAGAGTTTTGTGCTGGTATCCTACTCTGTGTGATGAACTGTATTCCACAACATAATTCTGTTCTGGACCAACTCTAACACAAGTTTTCCTCTCTTGGTGCACTTTCTCTGGCTCTGCTTCTGTCTCTCAAGTTCAATGATTCCCTTTTCCTAGAATACTTTTCCTTTCTGTTTCTGCCTGGTAAATTACTCTCTGTCTTTTAAGATCTGGCTCACATCTCATCCTTTTTATCCACAAGGCTTCCTTGACTCCGTGAATAATTAGTGTTCCTGTAACACGCATCTGTGATTGCCCTCGTAGTGCATGATGGTTTTAAGTTATCCATTAGGTTATTATTTCTACATTGTCATTATTGTTGATATTTATATTGTGTAATTTAACAATAATTTTCACATATATTTACACTTACTTTTACATTTATATTGATTTAGTAGTCACTGCCATACTTTATAATGATGTTCTTTATTATTTTCTTGGATGGCCATACCATAATTCTTTTTTCTAGAAGAGCTTATGAAACTGTCTTGTAGCAAATAGTTCTCCTGGGACTTGAAAATTAATCATCATTTAAATTAATCAACAAATTTATTTATTTAAATTAATCATGAATTCATTAGTTACTTAAACTACTGTTATGGGAGACTTCTGTTTTATCTTTGAATTTTTCTTTTTTGACTTTTTTTAATCTTCCTCAGGATACAGTGAGTGCTCTTCTTTAGCTGTCTTCTATAATTAACATTTATCCTTTGTTAATTAACAAAACTAGTTCTTTTTCTTTCAATATGCTCAATTTTCTTAAGCTTTCTTCTATATGTTCTTGACGTTTTCTTTTAGTAATTTCTATGTCTAATGTGTCTATGCCTTCACGTTGTTATGTTTTATTTTCTCTATCACTTCATCTCCTTTATAAAAAAAAAAAGTCGTTTCCCCCTGAGTTTTTATGTTTTTTCTTTCTGCTCTCCTTTTTTTTCTCCCCAGAGAGGTCATGTTTCACTTAATTTCTTTGATTTTCATTAAGATATCTGATTATAATCTGAAACTGATTTTACCATAATTTTCTGATGTATATTCTTTATTCACCTTGTTTCATTATGTTACTTTTCTCTGTTTCTTGAGGTATGTTTACATTAATTCCATGATTTTAACCTTCATTGAATGCTGGAAATTTTCCTGTACCAGCTGTTTGTAGAAAAAAATACAGGAAGAAGCTGAGATAAGCTGGGATATTAGGAGAATTTGCTAAATGGCCTCTGAATACCTTGTCACAGCACCCAGCTGGGTTGGTATGATTCTGTTCCCTAGTAAGGAAAAATAATTCTGGCTCTTCGGTCACCGATATTGGTTGACAATTTACATTTTATTCACCTTCACTTATCCAAGGGCGCAGCTCTGCATGTCATCCAGGTTTATTGTAAATCCAGCCTCAGTCACACCCTGTTTCTTGCAAAATTAACCGCTCTCCCTGTCTGTGGGAAGCTCCCTGTACTTGCCCACACATCCTGACCTTTTCCTGCCAATTCAGGCGCTTCAGTTTACCCCTCCCGTGGGCCAGCTAGTCTGGAGAAGTCCAGGTTAGCCCAAGGTTTGCAGAGCTCAAGTTTCTCTTTCTGAATCCTCCCTTCCCTGTGCACTGTTTCCAGTGCAGTCAGCAGCCTTTCTTCATAGACTGTGTTTTCCTTGTTAATTTAAAGGAGAAGAGGGAGTAGATGTATGTTGTCAGTACTATCTTAAATAAGAAATTAACATAATACATGGTTGATAAAATTAGTCGAGTTTGCTCACCGCCAGTCAACATTATTACGTAAGTTAACTGATGACAGTACTTAAAGAACCAGATGTACTCTTTTTTTTTTTCATGACCACTTTAAAGTTTGGATTTTTTTTCTCTTCTAATTAAATCCAACAGGTCAAAACCTAATATTAGAACTGATCAGCAAAGCTAATGCTTTATAGTGTATCTAATGCCTGCATCCGAAGAGCCTGCATCTGCACCAATTCCCTTGCTTTTTTCAGGAAAATTTTTGTTTTTATTCCAAAGACTAAATGTAAATATTAATTTTTTTCTTGGATTTACCTACACAGAAATAAATTGTTAGACTAAGACCTGAGTTCTGTCTAAATAATAAAAACTAATTGATATGGGGCTTTGATGCTACCTATAGGTCTATTTAAACCATTGACCTGAAAATAAGTGACTCTAAATGTTTATTTCTTCACCAATCATCTGAACCATCCAGGCTCTAGAGAATTAAATCATCTAAAAGTGACACATTTTATAACAGCTAGTGGGACTTTTATTGACACCCTCACATGATCAATTCATGGTTGTCACCTTGCTTAAGTTGATCAACCTACTGTGTATGTGCAATGTTGTAATTACCTTTCCTTTTGACAAGGATGCATTAAGTGTGGCTGTAATATGGGAACTCCTTTCAGCTTTCATTAACTCAATATAAATCCAAAGCTTGCAGATTCAGCAGGGTTGTCTATAGTGGCTTAATTGGAATTGCTGGACAAGAACATTGATTCTGCTTCACTCAGGTAAAGATGAAAGTAACTGTAACAATGGATATTGCATTTGAAGGTCATTGAGTTGTAGTCAGGCAAGGGGAGCAGATATTAAAACCTACACACACAAAATAATGGAATTTTTTTATTTGGCGTCTCACAAGTCTTGAGTAACATAGTATTAATTGACCTTGAAATTTCATTCTTTTGTGACTCATTGCATTTGCTTTTGTGTTTCAGATTAATATAGAGTATTTTAAAGAAAGAGTAATACAGCCAATTTTAATCTCTGGGAAGTTTATGCCTCACATAATTTATTTGTAGACTCTATGATAATATGTGAATTGAAGACCCCTGTTAGTTTGGGATGAATCTGACATAAGGGCTAAAACCACTTTTTCATTAGCCTTTTCCTGATCTCAAATTTACACCAAAGAGATTTTTCACTCCAAAGTCTTCATTTCCAAGCACAAACTGCTGGGTGCTGCGCTTTTCTGAGGTCTCCTCCCCAGCTCCACATCTAGCAGTGCTCATCATGCAATGAATTTCTGTCTGACCATCCCATTCCTATCTTTTGCAAAGTTCGCATAGACCCATTTGAGCACACTTCTAGTGGCATACCAAGTTTAAGTGCCAAAGTTGTGTTTTAGTTCTTTCATCCAGAAAGAAAACATCAGCTGTTTCAAATTTTAGAGTCCAGCTTGGGCAACAAGAGACTTGTCATGTCGTCGATTGTGTAGTAAGACACAGTGAGTATCCAGCAATGTAAAATCAGTCTATAAATGAGAAGATTAAGACCAAAAGCATCGGATTACAAACATCTCACCAAAGCCCATTAGCAGGCAGAGAGCTCTCTGTGGAGCTGGAAAATGAGACTTTTCTCTCCTTTCTGCCTCATACATTAATGCTGATCTCAGGAGCTCATTTTTGCACCCTTTGTGGCAGACAACCACATAATCAAAGGGTTCCCGTTGCTAAATCATTTGAAAAGACAAGTAGAAATTAGCTTTAGCTAATTTAACTAGCCTTTGCCCCTCCTCCTGACCCTGAGGGTGACACACACATTTTATCATTCGTCCTCTGGGGGCTGGCTTATGCTTGCTCCCTTTCCTTTGGCAGTGATTTTAAGCAACCAAGTTCTTATTACAATTCTCACATTTAAAATTAAGTTCTGATCACATCTTCTCAGGGCATACCTAAGAGGCACTGCTTGTCCCCAGCCAAATCAATTGTTTCCTCAAGTGACTCATTCCTGAAAATGTTATTGTTTCCAATAACCAGCTCAAATATGTATTTTCACTTAATCTTTTCTTTTACCTCCATTTCACACATGTTGCTGCATGTCAGGCAGTTTCCACAAGGATCTGTTGTGACATCATTGTGTGAGGTATGAAATTTTTTTTTTTTTTAATTTAAGAATTACTTTTACTCAGATGGTGGCTGGACTGGGAAATGTTCCCCGTTGCCCTGGGAGTTTTAGGCCAAGGCTTTTGTGTGTGTGTGTGTGTGTGTGTGTGTGTGTGTGCGCGCGCGCGCGCGCACGTGTGTGTGTGTGTATGTGTGTTGGGAGGGTCTCTTATTGCCTATTTCTGCTTATATAACACACACTGGTTTAGGTAAGTGGAGTCAGAATGGGAAGAGGAAGTTCCCTAAGTGTTTCTTGCCTGCAAAAGTAAGCAGAGAATGCCCATCTACACACACAGGGCAAGGATGCAGCGGAGTGACCTCTCTTTTCCCCTCCAACTCACGTGGTGGAGTTTAAAAACTGTATCAGGATGACAGAAACCAAAGGGCAAGACCGCAGCTTCCTCTGGGGATCTTCTATAAACTGTAAGAACAAACGTGGTATTTTGTAGTTCTTTATCACAACAGGTCCTTTGCTGATGATCCTAGGTTTTATGACTGCTGTTTTATGTCCTACAAATAGTAACAGGCATTTCCCTTTGCCCTACACCACAGTAAGCCACTGGCCTAGACAAGAAGCAACTCTGCACTGCTTTTCAAACATCATCCTCCCTCTCGACCGCAGGGACTATTTGGTTTCTATTCTACTTCTGGCCTTTCATATTCCTGATGGTGCATCGGATGAAACCCAGCAGCTAGGCATGTGAACGTGGTTGAAAAGACCCACGGAGGACCAGCAACGCTTCCCCACAGCGTGGGATGGTCCCCTCCTGAGATGGCCCACTGTCAGCAGGACTGGTACATGAGTTGTTTTCCCAGCTGAGAGGATGGGTCATATGACCCGCTTATACTTTTTGTCCTGGTCGCTTTTTAACTAACTACACAATTGTACGATCCCTGGCCAGGGTCCATGACTGAGGACAGAGATTCCCTGTGTAGATTGTTTTCTGCAGCAGACATTTGCACTGAGCTGTAGCAATAGACCGGGCATGGCCACCATTTTTCCAATTTCAGTGGGATTATCCAGGCGAAAACTTCAGAAAACATGTGTGGGATTCTACAGTAGGCTGAACTGGCTCATGACACATTCCCTGCCCTTACCAGACGCCAAGCACTGCATCCTGTCTGCTTCTTAAACAGCCCCTTCATTGTTTGTTCAGCTATTCTGCTGCATCTGCAGATAGCCCCGCCTGAGAAATAGCCTCAAACCAGAAGGAGAGGGTGGCAGCAAGCCTTAGAGAAACATGTAAGTCAAGGGTGGTGGTAGATGACTGTGAAGCATTTTCTTTTGCAAAAAATACCCAAACCAAAACAAGCAGAAAAACTACCAAATAACAATGATGGGTTTTCATTACTAGGTTTAAAAATTGACTTATTGCAAGTTCAAAGCACTATAAACAATCCCGATGTTTCCATCTCTTTGGCTACAGTCAATATAGTTCGAATGAGTCTGCTGAGACAAATGCTGATCTGGTGAATAAAAAAGATAATCTGAGTTTTAGAAGTGGTGATATTCAGTCACATAAGACATGGAAAATAAGGAAGATTGAACTTGACATGTATCATCATCACGGTCAAGATCAGGGAGATGCTATCTCAAGGCCTTTCCAGCTCTTTAATCTATGCAAAAATGTATATGATTTTTAGGGGGAGATGTTGATCAAAGGATACAGTATTTCAGTTAGACAAGAGGGATAAGTTCAAGAGATCTATTGTGCAATATGGTGACTATAGTTAATAACAATACATTGTATTCTTGAAAAAAACGCTGAGTAGATTTTAAATGTTCTCACCACAGAAATGATAACCTTATGAGGTAATGCATGTGTTAATTAGCTAGATTTAGCCATGTCTTCACTCTACAAAGTGAGGGACATCATTGCAGTTTGGGAGCCAGGACTTTGAGAGGCTAGCAAAGGGCAGAACTTGGATTTGGATCAGGAGCCACCTTCTATTAGCCTTGCCTGGGCTACTCTCCTGCCCTGAGTGGCTGCAGGTGGGAGCCTGGACCTCACGGATGAGGCATTTGAATACGAGCAGAACTTGGTGGAAAGGTAGAAGGAAAGAAGCGAACCTTCCATGGCCTTGAACTTAAGATAGTACGTGGGCAGGAATTCTATCTACTCTCTCCCACTTTTTTTTTTAATAATTGGAGGAGAGAGAATAGAGAAGTTGTAACTAGGTGCCCGTGTGGTAAAACAGCATGTTGAAATGGACATTTTGGCTAAGGCCCTAGGATGACAATGTAAGAGACCAAATTATGTGCCAGATGGAGAGGCAGATGTTGAAAGCAGATAGCTGAGCACCAGTTAGAAGCCCACCTTCCACCCCTACATTGAGTGGTGAAGAAGGAAGGAATTAGGAAAGAGATTTCTTTGAAAAGAATCATTGGTATACTCTGATTCCTAGTGCTAACCCCCAAAAGAAAGGGGAGAGACAGGCGCAATAAGTCCAATCAGTGAGCTTGTTGTAGGAGCCCCACAGCTGGTTAGACAAGTGCCTGATTTGTACCTGAAGAAAACAAAGCTTGCTGCCTGCCCTGGTGATGGGAGTGACAGAGGGGCTGCTGGTGCCCTGGGCATGTCCTTCTAGAATTTGTGGTGGCAGAGGGTACATGAGTGTCCTCAGGACCAGATGTAGCCACACCAGAGACAGGGCTGGCATTTTAGACCTTGTCTAAGAAGGCCATTAAAAAAGGAAACCGACTACTTGTTGATTTAGGTGGTGGTCACAAAGGCTTACTTGAGACATTTCTAGTCACACGCTTATGATTTCTGCATTTATAAGTTTGTTATATGTCAGTAAAATTTGCTGTTAGGAAAATAGTGAAGAAGTCTCATCAGAGAGGAGTTAATAGCATACTGGTGGGTTCCTTGGGGCTGCAGAAAGAGGAGCAGAAAGTTGGAGAAGACATCAACTACACCAAAGGAACTTTAGGTGCCTGATCCCCAGCAAAGCTCATGGAATCTCTCTCTGCGACGGAGAGTCAGTTTTAAAGCCCTCAGTCTGCTCTCAGTGGGTCCTGCCTCCTTCCCTACCTGCACCCCAACACTGGGGAAAGGAGAAACCTCAGTTAGCAAGTTGGAGAAAAGGAGTTGAGGAAGGAAGAGGATAGCCCGGCCCCCTCCCTGACTGCAGGTTTTCTTTTCTTTTTAACAGTAGATTCTAGCGAGCAGAGGGCAAGTCCCTGAAAGTTTGAATGAAGTTGGAAGATTTTACTAGTTTGTGTGTCTGGAATTCTAAGTAGAAATTGAGACTGTGTTTTGTGACTCAAATGACTCTAAGATTTTCTGTTACCAAGAGTGGCCAAAACGTCAAATCTTCATCCAGGGACAGGGTGAAAACTAGACCTACTGAGAAAGTTAAAAGACAAGGGGAAAACAGAATAAACCTGCTTTATTTTTACCTCCAAAACGTCCATTTATTCAATTTACTGGCTGTAGTAGTTTGAAAGCAAGGTTCTGTGATATCACTCCAGAGTTGGGAGTAGCAAAAGCTGATCATCGTAAATACAGCACTATCCAATGGAAATATAATGCAAATTGTATGTGTGACTTAACATTTTTTTCTGGTAGACTCATTTAAAAAGTAGAATAAACAGATAAAATTAATTTTAATCTATTTTATTTAACCTGATAGATAATATATTTTCATTTCACAATGTAATCAATATAAATGTTTTAATGAAATATATTACATTTCCTTTTATTTTTGGACTTACCTTTTGAAATCTGGGGAAAATTTTACACTTTCAGCACATCTCAGTTTGGACTAGCCACACATTAGGAACTCAGTAGCCTCGTGTGGCTGGTGGCTGCCATATAGGACAGTGCACTTACAGGGTTTGGATGGAGTGGAAATTGTCTCAGATTATGATAGGATTTCATGCTTGACAAAAGTTGAAGCAGCGCCTCCAAAGTGAGCAAGAGGATGAGCTAAGATTCAGTCTTCACTTGTATTTGTCTTCACTTGGGTCTGATGAATAAACATCCGGATGGCTATTGGGCAGAAAAATAACGGGGATGGAGGAGAGCTGAGAAGAGTCTTCATGAGCTGTGATGCCACCTTACACATTGCCACTGGAAACTGACCCTAAGTTAGACAGGAAGAGAAGAAATTGAAAGAAGACCTGATCCATGGGAGTAAAAATAAATTCAGGACACTTTTCTGCAGAAATAACTACTGAGTTTAAGCATACATTAAAATGAACACAATATGCCCTCAAGGAGTTTTTACAGTCTGCGCAAACCAGCGTGCTTGTCTGAAATAAGCGTCCTGTACTGTGCTTAGCATTCTATACAGGATAAGTACTCCTATCGTTCTGGTTTTGCTGGTGAGGAAATTGAGACTGAGATAATATGAACCAAACAACCAACTTCTTGTTGATTAAACATTGTCCCTAAGGAAACCCTGAGAATCACTGGGTACAAGAGTCCCCCTGCACAGACGAGGAATCTGGGCTGCAGAGAGGAGAAGCAAGTTGCCCAAAGGCTTATACGTTATCAGAGAGAGCTTCCTATGTTGTGTGTTAAGATTGCAGGGGCACCAAGATAGATTCTTTGTCCTAAAAAACTTACTAGAAAACAGAGGAGCATGTTTTGTGTGTCAGTAACCACCCTATAACTGGACTTTGACTACGGAGATTGGACAGTGCATCCAGATTACTACGAAGAAGTTCACAGAATTGGGTTCAGGTTGAGCTAGAAGATTTCTGAGCTTTTTTTTTTTCCAATATAAAGATTGATGGTTTGATGATATGAAGTTTTTAGCATTATGTGATCTCTGAATCATACTATAGATCTAACTACAGGTGTTGGTGAGAGTTGTGGGAATATTATATAGGCAAGGAAATTCAAGGCAGAGGCCAGAAGAGTGGAGGTCTCAGCCTAACCCTCAGCAAGCTCTGAGGGTAATTTGGGCTTTAATTGGGTGCTTAATCCCTGATTCCCATGTACAAGGAAAATTCCAATGACAAAGAAAACTCCAATATATGGAATAATCCTAAGCCCACCCCAAAGGCTTCATGATTCATCATAGGTAAATGGAATTTGAACACTTTAAAATAATGAAAATACTTCATTACATCTGAGCAAGTGGTATTTGAGTCATGTATATGAGGGAGTGAAGAAATCACTTTTCATTTGTTTTCTTTTGCTTTTCTTCTGAATCTGATTTTATAAAATGGCTTTGAAGATAAGTGATTTCTAAGGATGATTGCCCTCATGTGGGCTAAACAAATGGTTTAATAATTTAAGCCTCAGTTTCCTCTCTATAAAATCGTAGAATGAGATGAGATAAGCTTGAAATCACTTCTTGATTAGTACAGTATGAAGTTTCTATGCACATATGAATGCAAATAATGGCAACATCCTACAAAATGCAAAAATAAACATTAATTTCTTCAGAAAAAAAAGAATTTGCTCGAGAACGAAAATGACAATGGGGTTTTTTGGTTTACCTTTTGTTCAGTTTTGCTTTGTTTTAAGATGTCAAGCCTTTTTTTGTATGGAGCATGAAAAGTCCTTTTGGGATGGTGCTGTGGCTGTGATTGATACTGCCATGATCTGGCACATGTAAGCCAAAGCCTCGGGATGGTTTTGGTGAGAAAACTGGGTGGAGGTTGGAAAGCAAGACCCAAGGTGCAGGAACACAGGTGTGCTGTGGCCAGAAGTGAGGCACAAGGAAAGAAGGGAAGGTGGAGGAACTGGAGGGTGAGAACATTTGCCAAGGGCACTGAGAAAGTGGTACATATTCATTTTGGTTGGTGGGTGGGGAGTTTTAAGAGAGAAATGCAGGGGTGTGGGAGGTGCTTTGTAAAGTGAGGAGTTAGACTAAGAGGAGTTAGTCAAAATGGAACAAAAAAACAACAACAGGAAAATAATTGGCTTGAAATAAGTCCAATAATTCTCAAATGTTGTTTAAAATTGCAGTTCGCTAGGAATTTTGAATACAAAAAATTCAGAAAGGTTGCATACCAGAGCTGTCCAATAAGGATATAATATGAGCCACATTTATAACTTAAAATTTTCTAGAAGCCACCATTAAAAAGTAAAAAAAATTGGAATTAATTTTAATAGTATATTTAATTGAAAACAATATATATAAATACTATTATCTAAATACATCGTCTACATACAAGTATTAATGAGATAGTTTACATTCCTTTTCTTATACTAAAATGTCTTCAAAATCTGGTGTGCACTTTGTACTTGCAGCTCATCTTAATTTGTACTGGACACATTTCAAGTTCTCAATAGCTACATGTGGTTGGTGGCTGTTATATTGAACAGCGTAATTCTAGATTGCTTCCTCTGCATCATCACATTTTTGTCCTTTATTTAATAGACTTTAAAACAAAATATGATGACCTCTATGTAAAATTTCAAAATGAGCAATGCTAAACAATCGCTTGCTTAGGGATGTATAAGTAGGTGGTGGAATTAGAACAAAATGCAAGGGAACGATGATCACAAAGAGAAGGAGAGTGTTTCCTTTATTCCATGGAAGTAAAGATAAAATTGAAATCTTCCCCAAATCTCATCACGTAGAGACGACTGCTAATTTCCACTTGCACTTTTTTAGCAAGGGCAGATCCTGGAAGGGAATGATGAGCAGGTCGCATAGAGGGTGACAGGGTGGTGCCTGCCTCGCTATGGGCCCCAGACATTGCCCATCGAATGGAGTTTTCCAAAGTCAGAGTTGCACTACATCAAAGTCTCAGACAAAAGAAAGTGGGAGCATTTGAAACAGGAGAGAAAGGCAGACAATAACAGACCGTTGGCCAAATCTGATGATGTGCAATCCCATGGGACAACACCCTAAAAGAAAATAAAACAATTAAAGACATTGAGTTTTTTTTTCCTCTTTCAGACATGAACTTAACCAATTTCCTGGAATTTTCAAAAGAATTTACTAGAAAAGAAGAGCAACAAAACAAGCCAATAACCTCACAAACCATTAGGTACTCAGGGTTTCTGGAAGGGCAGCTCTAAGTGCACAGTCTATATCCAATTTGCGCTGTCATCTTGGAATGGGAAGAACATTGGAATGACAAGTTAGATTGAAAAGCTGTTAAAAGCCAGAAAAATAACGAGTGTCTAATCCATAAATGGAAAACTGTCAGTCCCTTATGTCTTTCTAAGACTTGGCTTCATGGTAATTCAAGTACAACTCCTGAATTTTCAACCAGCCCTTAATTGCAAAGAAAATAAACCATTCAGAGAAGAGGAACGATGGACATCACTTTAGTGTCTGCAGTGGGTAAGTCTGGATAATATAATTTATTTAGGAGATCTATACAGAGGTATGCATCTACAGATGTAAAACCTGGTTGGTGATTTTGGAAGTTAAACCCCCTTGCTTTACGATGATGACCTTCAATGACCTTGCTCTAGGCATCAAACTGGAACATGTATCCACAGATAACAGAAAGATCCCTGGAAAAGTTGTCACCCTGCTGCCTATATCCCCCCTTCTCCTGCTTACTATCAGGGATTTGTGCCTGAGAAGTTGGCCTCCTAGGCTAAGAGAGCTGTCTCAAAGTTTGGGGGTTCCATGGCTTCTCTTTCTCCACACTGAGATCTGGGGACCCCCATGAAGTCTAAATGGCAGCTGGTGGTTGTTGGTTACATTAAGGGAAAGCCTCAGAGAAACGTGCAATGTATAAAAGCCACTACAGCATGGAAGCCAGCGGATCACCTCTGAATCTGGACTCAAATGCTGTAGGAGCCCTCTGTCGTGCCATAAAAACAGCTGTGAGCAGCAAGCCTGGGGACACAGATTTGCATTGACAACTCACACACTCACAGCAGTCTTAGGAATGGGGGCTTTTGATATCTTGGTAAAAGCTTCTTTCTGAGAAGCTTCCAGTGGTACCCCAAGTAGATCAGAGAGCTGTTTTCTTTTTCTTTTTTTTTTTTTTTTTGAGACAGAGTCTCGCTCTGTCGCCCAGGCTGGGGTGCAGTGGCTGGATCTCAGCTCACTGCAAGCTCCACCTCCCGGGTTTATGCCATTCTCCTGCCTCAGCCTCCCAAGTAGCTGGGACTACAGGCGCCCGCCACCTCGCCCAACTAGTTTTTTTTGTATTTTTTAGTAGAGATGGGGTTTCACCGTGTTGGCCCAGATGGTCTCAATCTCCTGACCTCGTAATCTGCCTGTCTCGGCCTCCCAAAGTGCTGGGATTACAGGCTTGAGCCACTGCGTCCGGCCAGAGAGCTGTTTTCTTATCTGCCTATCTCATTGCAGCCTTGACCATGTAGCTGAGGATGATTAGACCTCAGAAATGAGGTCTGCTCCATCAAGTCTGCCAATGTCCTGCTCTATTTATCCTCCCCCTGCTGGGCATTCTGGCTTCTTTTATTGCTGCCCATGTAGACGCACTCAGAAAGGCACATGCTTTTGCCCGCTGCAAAGCTATTCACAGTTGCCGGAACACCAAGTCAACAGAGCAGGCAGTGGGGATGTCAAAAGAGCATCAGGGAGGACTCAGAGCTTGAGCTCTGACCTTGACTCTGGCATGACCTCACTGAATGACCTTGGGCAAGACTCATCACCTCTCAAGGGTTCAGAGAAACTGGGGTGAACTAGTATGATGGCTTCAAAACTGGGCTCTTGAGGGGCATAGTAGCAAGTGACTGTAGTCCTAGCTACTTGGAGGCTGAGGCGGGAGGGTTGCTTGAGCCCAGGAATTTGAGGCTGCAGTGAGCTATGATTCTAGCTACATTCTACCACTACATTCTAGCCTGGGTGACAAACTGAGACCCTGTCTCAAAAAAACCAAAACAAAAAAAGAAAAACAAAGGCAGAAACAATCCTTGGTCTCTTGGCTCTTTGGAGTCTGCTCAAGGGGCTGCTGGGAAGTAGAGATAGGGCAGAGAGAGGGGAATTCTAGCATCTTTTACCCATCCCAAGCAGAGCAGGTCCACTTTGGGTGTTCACTGTTTTACTTACTGGAGTTCCTGAAAAGCTTTTATTTGAGGAAAGGGTTACAAGGCTTAAATGTTTTCAGAACCACTTAACTAGATGATCTCCCACTTACCAAGCTCTGATTATATGATTTTTCCCTGTTTGTTAGTTTTGGGACATTTTGCAAAGTGTTTTATTGATGGCTGATGTAGCAGGCTCCTGAATGAATTTTGGATTCAATAATTAATTTTCATAATAGCATATATTAAAGACTATAAAGAAACAGATAATGACTTTTTGTCACTTTTAGAGGATGGCTCTTGTCTTAGGGATGATATTAGTGGCTAGCTCACTAATGGTTGGAATGTATAATTATAACTCGAGAATCTGGTGCTTGCAATGACTGTGCCACTAACCATGGCTTTGAACACATCATTCACTCTTTTGGGAGGGAGGAAGTATATGGTGTGATTAAGAACTTGATGCACCAAGTGGACCTAATAGACATCTACAGAACTCTCCACCTCAAATCAATAGAATATACAGTCTTCTCAGCAGACATTGCACTTATTCCAAAATTGACCACATAGTTGGAAGTAAAGCACTTCTCAGCAAATGTAAAAGAATAGAAATTATAACAAACTGTCACTCAGACTACAGTGCAATCAAACTAGAACTCGGGATTAAGAAACTCACTCAAAACCGCTCAAATACATGGAAACTGAACAGCCTGCTCCTGAATGACTACTGGGTATATAACGAAATGAAGGCAGATTTAAAGATGTTCTTTGAAACCAACGAGAACAAAGATACAACATACCAGAATCTCTGGAACACATTTAAAGCAATGTGTAGAGGGAAATTTATAGCACTAAATTCTCACAAGAGAAAGCAGGAAAGATCTAAAATTGACACCCTAACATCACAATGAAAAGAACTAGAGAAGCAAGAGCAAACACATTCAAAAGCTAGCAGAAGGCAAGAAACAACTAGCATCAGAGCAGAACTGAAGAAGATAGAGACACAAAACAACCTTCAAAAAATCAAGGAATCCAGGAGCTGTTTTTTTTTTTTAAAGGATCAACAAAATTGATAGATTGCTAGCAAGACTAATAAAGAAGAAAAGAGAGAAGAATCAAATGGATGCAATAAAAAATGATAAAGGGGATATCACCACCGATCCCACAGAAATACAAACTACCATCAGAGAATACTATAAACACTTCTATGCAAATAAACTAGAAAATCTAGAAGAAATGGATAAATTCCTGGACATATACACCCTCCCAATACTAAATCAGGAAGACGTTGAATCACCAAATAGACCAATAACAGGCTCTGAAATTGAGGCAATAATTAATAACCTACCAACCAAAAAAAGTCCAGGACCAGACGGATTCACAGTCAAATTCTACCAGAGGTATAAGGAGGAGCTGGTATCATTCCTTCTGAAACTATTCCAATCACTTGGAAAAGAGGGAATCCTCCCTAACTCATTTTATGAGGCCAGCATCATCCTGACACCAAAGCCTGGCAGAGACACAAAACAAAAAAAGATAATTTTAGACCAATATCC
>NW_016805422.1:3746169-3761942 GCF_001698545.2 Rhinopithecus bieti
CCCTATTAAATAAATGGTGCTGGGAAAATTGGCTAGCCATAAGTAGAAAGCTGAAACTGGATCCTTTCCTTACTCCTTGTACGAAAATTAATTCAAGATGGATTAGAGACTTAAATGTTAGACCTAATACCATAAAAACCCTAGAAGAAAACCTAGGTAATATCATTCAGGACATAGGCATGGGCAAGGACTTCACATCTAAAACATCAAAAGCAACAGTAACAAAAGCCAAAATTGACAAATGGGATCTAATTAAACTAAAGAGCTTCTGCACAGCAAAAGGAACTACCATCAGAGTGAACAGGCAACCTACAGAATGGGAGAACATTTTTGCAATCTACTCATCTGACAAAGGGCTAATATCCAGAATCTACAAAGAACTCAAGCAAATTTACACGAAAAAAATCAAACAACCCCATCAAAAAGTGGGCAAAGGATATGAACAGACACTTCTCAAAAGAAGACATTTATGCAGCCAACAGACACATGAAAAAGTGCTCATCATCACTCACCATCAGAGAAATGCAAATCAAAACCACAATGAGATACCATCTCACAGCAGTTAGAGTGGCGATCATTAAAAAGTCAGGAAACAACAGGTGCTGGAGAGGATGTGGAGAAATAGGAACAGTTTTACACTGTTGGTGGGACTGTAAACTAGTTCAACCATTGTGGAAGACAGTGTGGTGATTCCTCAAGGATCTAGAACTAGAAATACCCTTTGACCCAGCCATCACATTACTGGCTGTATACCCAAAGGTTTATAAATCATGCTGCTATAAAGACACATGCACACATATGTTTATTGCAGCACTACTCACAATAGCAAAGACTTGGAACCAACCCAAATGTCCATCAATGATAGACTGGATTAAGAAAATGTGGCACATATACACCATGGAATACTATGCAGCCATAAAAAAGGATGAGTTCACGTTCTTTGTAGGGACATGGATGCAGCTGGAAACCATCATTCTCAGCAAACTGTTGCAAGGACAAAAAACTAAACACCACATGTTCTCACTCATAGGTGGGAATTGAACAATGAGAAAACTTGGACACAGGAAGGGGAACATGACCCACTGGGGCCTGTCGTGGGGTGGGAGGAGTAGGGAGGGATAGCATTAGGAGATATACCTAACATAAATGATGAGTTAATGGGTGCAGCACACCAACACAGCACATGTATACATGTGTAACAAACCTGCACATTGTGCACATGTACCCTAGAACTTAAAGTATATTTAAAAAAAAAACAAAAACGAAAGAACTTGAGACATGAACCTAGAATGCCTGAGTTCAAATCCCAGCTCCGTCACTTACGAGCTGTATATTTTTGGACAAGTTACTTCATTTCCATGCTTCAGTGTTTTTGTTTTGTCGCTGTAAAATGGAGATGATAATACTGCTTACATCATTGGGCTGATCATGAGGGTTGAGTTATCTTACGCAAAATGATTAATGGAGAGCCTAGAAGAAATTGCATTCCTCATAAACATTAGCTATGGTTATCTTTCACGTCTTTTCTTTTTTGTCTTGTGTAATATGAAGGTTTGGGTTGGTTACCTGATGGATAAAGTCAACGCATTCATTAGACTGCAGACCTCGGGGTTCAGTATTGTATTCTTAGAGTCTGGAACAGGGCCTGGTAAATAGCAGGTGCTTATTATGTTCTTGTTGACTAAATGACTAAGATTCTGCTTTTCTCGTAAAAACTGTATAAGAACCTATTTGCAGACATTTATTATGCAGAAATGTTACCTCATAAAATTAAAAACATTCGGAGTGCTAAGATGAATAAATTGAGAGCATCAAACTTTTAGTCAGGGTCCAGTCAGAAAAATGGAAACGCTGAAGCCACAAATAGTTCAATAGACACAATTGAAATATGGGGAGCTAGTTACAACGAGGCCAGGAGAGCTAGAAAGCCATGGTGAGGCTGCCCAGAGATTAGTCACTACCACCCCTAGGTGAGTGGAGGAAAAGTGAGGAACGGTCCTCCTGGGACTGCGGAGGGAGGGGCGCTCTAGCCCTGCTGCATTTGCAGGCAGACCAGAGAGCTCTCCCACCTCCAAACTCCACTGGCACCTCCTATTGGCTAAATCCATCTCCTAAATCCATCCAGTAGAGCATCATGGCCTTAAAAACACAAATGGTGTCAGTTACAAGGAGTGGGTCAGGAGTATTGTTTTCACTGAGGCAAGAGAGGATGGGAATTGTAGTTTGCAGGTGTCGGCCTCCCTGCTCCACCCCAACAGTGATCCAGAGAGGTGCACTGGAGGACAAGGAATGGATCTGAGGACAATGGGCCCGGGCCCAGGACCCCAACCAGGGGGTGTGTAGTAGTCACGTTCTAGATGAGGTGATTGGCAAACTCTGGCCCTTGGGTGGCATCCAGCCTGCTGTGCATTTTTATAAATAAAGTTTTATTGGAACACAGCCACACCCACTCATTTCCATACTGTCTATGACTGCTTTTGTGCTACAATAGCATAGTTTAGTTGTAACAGAAACCACATATCCCCCCAAACCTAAAACATTTAGTATCTGGCCCTTTACAGAAAAAAATTGCCTATCCCTGTTCTAGATTATGTCTAATCCTTACAACCACCTGCTAGGTAAGTATTTTTACCCTTCTATTACAAATGGGGAGTAGGCTCAGAGATGTATCTGACTTGCCTGAGGATGAGCACCTAGGCCAGAATGGAATCTGCATTTCATCTTCATCGGATCTTTTACCAATTTCCAACTCCTTCCGTTGTGCCCCTCTGCCTTCCTAATTTAAGGAATCTGGTCGTGGTGACAGGTGCCCCACATGTCTTCCTGCACCCTCTGAGCCATCCTCGGCCCCTGCACCTCTGCTGAAACAAAAGTATGCCTTGGTTTGCTATCTCTCCGTGACATGTCTGTGTCCCCTCATCTCACTGTCAAATTCACAGAGTATGCAGGAATTGAAGTTGTCTGAATTGGAAGCAGCCTTAGGTCATTTCCTAGGAGTGACTTAGAAGTGTTCTGCAGCTTGAAGCTGCTTGTTTGCTAGACTGTCCTTTCCAGGTAGGCAGCTGGTCCTTAAGAAACTCACTTTTTTCCTCTCTCCTTGTTTGCACAGTCATCACAACTAAGCAATCATAGCAAAAGATTTGGGAGAACATCTCTAACATAATGGAAATCAATGTTAAAATGAGATTGGCTTTACAAAATAAACAGTATAGTTAACTCTTTAGGAATGCTTCTCCTGTAAAGCTAAGTACACCTGGCTGATGGAAAAACAATCCCTTCAGAATGGAATATTATTGCCAACACTTCCCTGCATTGCTTGGAGATTCATCTTAGGCAACAGTATTTATGAGTCAATCTGTGTTGTCTTTGTATAACAACAATAGCAGCAGGAAAAAGCTCTTAGAATCCATGTGAATTTATGTTTACTGGAAATTCCGAGTAACTGTAAGCTAGACACTGCTTGCATTTGCTTTGTTCACACAGATGGCAAAAATTGCAGCTCTGGGAAGGACTTAGAGAGGTAAGTAGAATGCATGTGAGATTAATAAAATGAGGATTTACATGTGATGACACACAAAAAAGGCAGCACCATGGCTGTAGTATTATTTGACTTAGCATTTAGCCGACACAGGTATTTTTATAAAGTATAATGTGCTCTCTTGCCTCAGTGAAAACAATATGCCTGACCCACACCTCGTAGGGTAACTGACACCATTTGTGTTTTTAAGGCGTGATGAAGCTCTACTGGCCACCCAGTCCCTCTTCCCATGACCATTAGAGGTTTGGAATGACTTAGCTTGCATTGCAGGGAGCTGGCAGATGGCTGTGGCCACAGGAGGGACTGTGGGGGTGCCTGTACCCTCAGGGCAGGCAGCAGGCACTTGCTTCTGAGGGGCTCTGGAGCTCAGGAATCTATTTCCATTTTGGGGATCCTGGGTAAATGTCTAAACCCCTAGATACAGAAGTTCACAACTATTTCATAAGAAGCAATATGATGGTGTAGGAAAAGCTTAGGCTTCAGAGGTCAAAAGACACGAGTTTGAATCCTGCTGTTGTTAACCAATCCTCTCATGAATCTGATCCCCTTTCCAGGCCTGAGAGGGAGGTGGGGAGGCCTCTATGACAGCTGAATAATAGCCCTCAAAGATAACCAAGTCCTAATCTCTGGGATCTAGGAATGTTACCTTATATGGAAGAAGGTCCTGTGTGGATGTGGTTAAGTGAAAGGTTTTGACATGGGGAGATTATACTGGGTGATCTGAACGGACACTAAATAAAATCACAAGAGTCTTTCTAAGAAGGAAGCGGAGGGATATTTGACACAGAAGAGGAAGAAGACACTGTGACCATAATGGAAGCAGGAAGAGACGTGAAGATGCCACACAATTGCTTTTGAAGATGGAGGAAAGGACCACGGAGCTCAGGAGCACAAGGAATGCAGCAGCCTCCAAGTGAGAAAAGGCGGAGAAACAGGTTCTCTGCCTGCCAGACTCTGGAGAGACTGTGGTGCTACTGACATCATGATTTTAGGCAAGTGAATTTGATTTCTGACTTCTGGCCTCCAGAACTGTAAGTGAAGAACGGTGAGCTGCTTTAAGCCACCAAGTTCGTGGTAATAATTTGTTATAGCAGCCACAGGAAACTGATACAGTCTGCCCTCATGGTTGTGTGTATTAGAATCATGCCTAAGAAAATATGCCAAATCAGTTCCCCAGATCATGCCCCACACAAGGGGGTAGGACCTGAGGTCAGTCATCTGAGGTGATTTTGAGGGCAGAGTGTAGTAACTGAGAATAAACTCACTGGCACTCCCAAGTTTATGCTAGAACGTAAGAAACTGCTCCCAGCATGGGCACTTAGTATCTGGCATGGATGAGCCCACCTTTCCCTGTGTTCCATCTCCCTGCTGCCCTCCTTGGACCTTCATGGTCTTCCATCCGACTCTCTTGTCTGTTCAGCCCGCTTTGCCTGCAGCCATCTCTTTCCTGCCAACCCGCACCTCACATTCCAGGATGGTGGGGAGGGCACACCCAAGTTCCTGGTCAGGAACTGACCCTCTTCCATTCTGTCCTGCTTTGACTTGGGAGTAAGGGTCAGAGCTGGTGGGTGGGAAATGGCTGGATGGTTTTCAGGGACGAGGCCAGTCAGAAGAACCTGAGGACTCAGGAGGATGAAAGAGAAGATGGATTGGAGGCAAAGCCTGTGTGCCCAACTCATGTGGCCTCAACGTCAGGATAGTACTTTTGAGCTCAGGAGAGCTACTGCTCCTCTTCTCCTCACCTCAAGGGCTCCAAAGGAGATCCCATAGCACTCAAGGGAGGCTTGGCTAGGACAATGGCTTCACTGCTTAAGGATCAAGGGTGCCAGTAGGAGGTCCCTGTGGGGCTTCTGATTCTCATGTGGGAGGTCTAGACATAGGGCTGAGATTAAGAATGGCCCACAGAGGCTGGGCACGTTGGCCAGCCTGGCCAACATGGCAAAAACCTGTCTCTACTAAAAATACAAAAATTAGCCTGGAAGTGGCGGCAGGCACTTGTAATCCCAGCTACTTGTGAGGCTGAGGCAGGAGACTCACTTGAACCTGGGAGGCGGAGGTTGTAGTGAGCTGAGATTGTGCCATTGCAATCCATCCTGGGCGACAAGAGTGAAATTCTGTCTCCAAAAACCAACCAACCAACAAACAAAAATAATAACCCAAAGAGTTCTCTTGGTGTTGAAAAAAGGTCACACACACACACACACCCCTCAGGGTTGCTTAGTATAGAAACATTAGTATCCCTGGGAACAGAGCCCTGGAGAACCATCAGAGTGGTTAAAAACAGCAGTCCCCACTAATGTAGCAATAACCACAACAAAAGGTTTAGTTTCTCTACCTTCCAAGAAGTGCAAGGTTAAAGACCTTTACAAGAAACTTCAAAGCTTTACTGATGTGCTCAAGGCCTCTGGCCATCTGTTTGCTCAGGAGATAGGAACTTCCACCTGGAGAGAGCACAGTCTCAGGTTAGAAGGAATCAGACAGACAAGTCTGGCCCAGAACGGAAGGCCCCAGCTCAGGGCAGCATGATGTTTGCAGCTGAATTGTCTCCTGGCCCAGCCTGCAAGGAAGAGCTGGAGGAAGGGTGCATTAGGATGAACTGCAGAGCCTCTTTCCTGTCCCTCAACCGCCCTTCTCCTACAGGATCAAAGGTCGTGTCATGTCACTTCTCCAAGATGTCCATGTAAATCCATTATATTAATAGTGGGCCAAGTGGTTCTTCTACATTAGACGTGGGACAGTGCCAAATGATCCTCAGCCCAAGGATGAAAGGGTGGTTTACAATGAATAGTCACAGCCCTGCTGTCAGGAGAAAGCCTTCCCTCATATCAGGCTAGGCAGTGCTGAATCTAGGAATGACTATACTTTCCTCAGTGAGCTAAGCCAGTGGAGAAGTCACCTACAGCTTATACTGGTGGAGACACTGGGCTGAAATTCAACACCAATACTTGGTCTTCACCCTGTGCCCAGGCCTCACAGGTTCAACAGTGACTGAGCAGAGAAAGGCTTCAGCATTCAGTTTGCAAAGTGATAGCAAGGAGGAATAAGGAGAGGCAGAGAGTCCCAAGGGAGGGAGCCCAAGATCCAAGGGGACTTGGAAGACAGGATCGCATGGAAGGGTGGTAGGGTTGACTAGAAGGTGGGAGAGAGGGAACCCCAGCATTAGGCTCTCACCTTTGGGAGGTCTGATGCTAAAGGGCCTTTCCCTGAAAGTTCCAAAATCATAGCAAGTTCAGTAAAGCTCCAATATTTGTTCTTCCCATTCTGAGATCTCTTAGACTTTTTAGTAAAGAATTCCACGTATTGCACATGACTGGTCAAGATAAGATGGGGAAGGTGGAAGGTAGGGACAGTAATGACAGCCCCACTTTTCTTTAGAGGGCTTTGGCTGGACAAGGGTGGAAAAGGAAATATTCATAGGCCAGTAGGAACAGAGAGGGACTGAATTCCCTGCATTTTATTTTGGCCTGATAAGGCATAACCTATAAGTCTGCAATGGTGGGTCCTTGGCATGCTTCATGGAAAATGGGTCCTTACCATTGTTTCATGGAAAATGCCACAGAACACTAGGCACAGTCCCTTGCTTGGGCAGGAGACCATGCTGTGGAGTAGTTAGGAGCACTGACTCTGAGTTAAGTTGCCCTGGGTGTGTAGCCAGCAGCAGACAGAGAAACTGGACAATTAACCTGATATTCCATGAATCAGTTTTCTCTCTTATAAAGTGATGTTCATTGTGCTACTTCCCTTATGGGGCTCCTCAGAGGATTGAGTGCCAGAATACATGCAAGGTGCTTGGGCCAGAACTGGGCTGTATTAGTTTCCCGTGGCTGCTATAACAAATACCACAAACTTTGTGGTTCAACACAACACGCATTTGGTATCTTATGGTTTTGGAGGTGAGAAATCTGAAATTCGAAGCCAGCAGTATATCATTTTCAGATCTCTCTCTGATTCAGATTCTCCTGCCTCCAGATAGCACTTATAGGATTCTTCTGATTACATCAGGCCCGCCCAGATAATCCAGGATAATCTCCCCATCTGAAACTCATATCTGCAATGTCCTTTTTCCCCCAGGTAAGATAACGTATTTTCAGGTTCTGGGGATTAGGATGTTGTTACCTCTGGAAGGGAGCCAGTATTGTACAATCAGCACATTGGCTTACATTAAAAACTCAGTATATATTGGCCACTATTATTTTTCTTGTACCTCCAGCCAAATGGAAAATCACAAATAGGAAAAGGAATGCTTTCTCTTTTGGTCTGAACACCACCATGCTGTGTTGCCTTGAGTCTAACAATACACCACAGAGGTGGTAGAAATGGCAGTGGCACTATGTGAGGGCTGGCCTCCAGCAGAGGTATTCGTAGTAACTCACTGGATAGTGCTTCTTCTTAGGTGGAGAGAGAAGTAGTCTCGGATAGAAACAGGGATATCTAGTGGATGTTCCAGAGACATCAATACCCAACAGAAGGACTGAGGCTTAGAGAACCTGCCAGGTGCTGATTGGGCTTGGTGGGAGGCAGCATGATGATGGATCCCAGAAGCAATGATCACGTGTGGTGCCCATGTCTTTTCATAGCTTTGTAAACATTTTTTTTCCACAGTGATTAGACAAAAAGAAAGAAAATGGCAATTGCTATAAGGTGAATGTCAGGATTTGTTGTCAAGCACATGTTTGACCCCACTGGGCATAGCAAAAATAATATAGAAGCCTTTATAGGGGGCTGGAACTCCTACAATAACAAGTAGGGGCAAGATCAGGTTAAATGTAGGTTCTCTCTATCAACATGTGCCCACTTTAAACCCTCCACTGGTGTGGTCTGGGAAACACAGGTTGCATAAGTCAGGTTTGCAGCTCAGTGCTGAGCACTCTGGAGGGGCTCTGGAAATGCCTGACCTCATTCCTCCCCTTCTCTCCCTTTCTTGACTATGACCTCATTGACTTGCTCTAGATGCTCTAATCTTTCCCAGCAGTCTTATTGCTTATACCTCTCAGTTTATGCTGGCACCGTTCCTCTTCCCAGAGAGCTGCCTAAGCACTCTTCTCCTCACGCTGCCCCACTTTGAGGCTGAGGGTGAGGTCACAGGGTGGCTGTGCATCAGCATTTGCATTGCTAGAGCAGCACTGTCAGAGCCTTAGCTTGCATTCTCTCCATGCATCCATGCTCGCTGACCTGTCAATATTCTCATCTTGAAAGCAGCATATTCCTCTTCTTGAACTTGGCCCAGACGTTGCACATATGAACTCTTATGGGCTAATTTACAGCCCCTTCATTGAGGCAGCTCTGCAGGTGATTTCCCAAGTTTCTTATTTTAGTTATCCATCCCCACTTCACCTCCCCATCCCCTCTATTCAGTCTAGTACTTACCTCTTGAGTATGTCACTCTTCATTAGCACCTCTTCCAGAAAAGATGCTCATGATGGAGAATTGTCTTAGTCTGGTTTCCTCTAAAAGCAGAGCCTGAGACAGGTAGTTTATTTGGGAGTGAGTCCTGAAAGCCAGAGTGTGTTGGAAGTGAGATGGAGAGCAAGGGAAAAACCAATAAAGAGTTTGCAATTGAGCTGATTACCACTGCAGGCAACCGAGGTTCACTTCCCTGGGATCCCTGAGGAACTGTGTAGAATAAACCTTAGAATTGTCTTTCTGAATGTCAGAAGCCTGGGACATTTATCCACCAACTCCTGTGACCTATTTTCAGAGTATTAACACCCATTTACTTCTGGAATGAGCCTGGACATGGCTCAGTGGTCCTCCAAGGCTTAAGAGAGGCTTGGGGCGACCAACAGGGAGCCGTGACTCTTGAGATGGGAAGCTAGATGTGTGCTTAGAACTGTCCACCTCAGGTGTGCTAAAACCAAGTGGGCTTAAAAAGTGTCCCTCAGGGTGAAATTTACATGAGGCAGAAGTAACTTTAGAGAAGGTTTAAGAATGTAATCTTTCAAAATTGATCACCTAAACTGGTCATTTCTAAATTATCTATAAATTTTATATGCCTAGGCTGTTCCCATTGCTCCTCCTATGTTCACAAGAGGAATTGATCTGTTTGCCACTATGATTCCTTTACGATATATGATTGGCACTCTGTTGGTGACTTACACTCCCTCTGCCTAGATGCCTATCATTATCATTCATTCTCTAATTTAGCCAGTCAATTAGTAAACAGTCGACCCCAAAGAGAGACTGGTTAATATATGGAGGTGCATATTCATGTATTTATAATTCCTTCCTTTACATTCATCCCATTCAAATAGAGAGATGACCTGGACTTCATTGCTTCAGAGAAAATTCCTCTTAGGGCTGAAGGCAGAGAAAGTCAGCATGGATGTCTTGCCTAAGCTTTTGGGAGTTTAGAGGGTTTGTCAAGGAGGCAAAAGAGGCAAAAGGACTTGAGGATTTGGATGGCATGTCTCAGAGAAGTAGCCCCACTCCTAGAGGAGAAGTAGATGGCCTTTGGCTTGACGGAGGAAGAGGTGAGCAAGAGCTGTGCTCCTGGAGTAGAGGGGATCCAGGCCCGGCTCTCTGTAAGGGCTCCCCAGGATGAGAAAAAATCTTCAGGGTGGAATGGTTGGGTGATATATCTTATTCCTACCTCCCAAGCCTGCTGCAGAAGTACCAGAGGGGATGTGTAGACAGAGACAGTGGAAGTCTTAGCAGTAATATGAGCAGACAGGTGACTGAGCCCCCTATGCATAGCACTTTTGATGCAGTGTGAGATCTTGGACTTTTAAATGACCCCAGGAAGGGGAAGACAAACTCAGAAAGGTAGAGGGTAAATATCCTGCCAGCCTGGCGAAGTGGGGGCTTAAAGTTGGTAATTATATTGATTTATTCAAACTACACAGTTAGAGGGCTTAGATGCATACCTACCACATAAATATTTATTGCATGTTTACGTTGTGGCAGGCATTGTGCTTGACATTAAGAATGTAAATATGACAAAGACATGGCCCTTTGCTTCAGTGGGGCTCACATCCAGTCAAGGAGGCATATATCTAAGGTGATGATGATTGAAATGTATGTGTAATGATAGGTATCTACAGATACTATGGAGTCTAAGGAGAGGGTTTGGTGAGAGTTAAGAGAAAGGTTCTTGGAAGAGACAATGTTTGAACTGAGCCTTAAAAGGTGAAAGACTTTATCTATCTGGAGAGAAGAGGAAGGGGATGGGAGGCTGTATAGGCAGTGAGAACAGTTTGAAGGGAGAGGTACAGGGGTAGTATTAGTTTTATATTGCTGCATAAAAAATTACCACAAATTCAGCAGCTTAAAAGAACACACATATTATTAGTTTACAGCTTCTGTGGAGCAGGACTCCAGGAATAGCTTAAGTAACTTCTCTGCTGCAGTGTCTCACTTGACTCTAAATGTCCAATAATTCACATTCATGTTTCAGTGGTGAGACTATAGTCAAGAAAACAACAATTCCCCTACAATACATAACCTCTAGGTCTCCTTTTGATAAATATGATCATTAATTTACTCCTCCCACCTTCCACCAGAAACTGTAGTTCAATGGCACTTTTGTTTTGGAAGGAGGTAGATTTTTATTGAAATGCATGACTCTGATCTTGGAGACTGCATTATCATTAATTTTACTTTTCATGAGTTTTTAAATGTTTCCATCTGAACAATAATCATATGAACATGAGGTTGACACTTTCCCAAGAAATGGCCAATACTAACAATAACTCAGAAATGCAGATTTTGACAAGGCTAGATTTGATGATTTGCACATCTCAAGAAACTGTTAGGATTTTCGAGTGAGACCTTGAAACCAAGAAGACTCGGCCTTCTGGATTTACCTGAAGCTTATTTAACACCTGTCCTGAATACTGATTCCAAGGGGACTCAACATCTTCATAGAGTGTTATCTTCTCAGCATCTTCCAATTAATCTGTCCCAGAGCAGGTTCTGGAATCCAGGGCTCCCAAGAAGATTCAATGTGGTGTTGCAATCTTGGGCCAGATTATCCTAATATTGAATTTATAGTGTTTAAAAAAAGAGTGTTGGGGTCACTACTCTTCTAGAGTGGTTTACTTTGGAATCACCCTGAAGCCTCTGTGCATTCTTCAGTCATAAAAGTTGCTTTGAAAGTTGCTTTCTGAAAGGACCTTAAATCATCTTCCTTAGTTATTCTATTTTAACTGCTCTAATCAGTGTTCTATTGAAATTTTGCTAGAAAATGAAAACTTGTTGCCATCAATTTGCACAGAATATTCTCTTATGAAAAATTTGATCTCCTCTGTATCTGTGGTTATATCTTATTTCTAAGCTTAAATACATTTTCTCTTTTCCTCTGAGAGCTTACCTTTTTATTGGTCTTTCAAAGAATAATGTTTTGGTTTTATTTATCCTTTCTCCTTTTTTTCTAGATCCAGTTAATTTTATTGCTCCTTTTCTAATGTATTAACTTGATTCCAAAGTATATTTAATTTTAGCCTTTGAAATTTTTTTTTTTTTTTGAGACAGAGTCTCGCTCTGTCGCCCAGGCTGGTGTGCAGTGGTCGGATCTCACCTCACTGCAAGCTCCGCATCCCGGGTTTACACCATTCTCCTGCCTCAGCCTCCTGAGTAGCTGGGACTACAGGCGCCCACCACCTCGTCCGGCTAGTTTTTTGTATTTTTTTTTAGTAGAGATGGGGTTTCACTGTGTTAGCCAGGATGGTCTCGATCTCCTGACCTCGTGATCCGCCCGTCTCGGCCTCCCAAAGTGCTGGGATTACAGGCTTGAGCCACCGCACCCGGCCAGCCTTTGAAAATTTTTAAGGCTATAATTTTTTTCTAAGTATGATTTTGCTGTGTCCTGTGGATTTTGTTTGAATTATTCTAATTTCAATGACTTGCTAGAGAACTTGAAGTTTCAGTTTTAATTAATCTTTGATTCATAGCTAGACAGGTATGTTTATTAATTTATAAAAATATCATTAAGCTTATGATTGAATGTATGATCACTACAATTCCTACTTTTAAAAATTTATGGCCTGGTGCAGTGGCTCACGCGTGTAATCCCAGCACTTTGCGGGGCTGAGGGGGGTGGATTATCTGAGATCAGGAGTTCAAGACCAGCCTGGTCTACATGGTGAAACCCCATCTCTACTAAAAATACAAAATTAGCTGGGTGTGGTGGCACACACCTGAAATCCTAGCTACTCTGGAGGCTGGGACAGGAGTATCGCTTGAACCCTGGAGGTGGAGGCTGCAGTGAGCCAAGATTACACCACTGCACCCCAGCCTGGGCAAGACAGAGTGAGACTCCATCTCAAAAAAAAGTTATGAAGGTTTTCTTTGTGGCCAAATGTGTGATTGATTTTGGACATACAATAAACATATTTTTCTATTCTGGTATGTAAGTTCTTATATATGTACTAATTACTCTACAGCTTTACTTATTTTTTGACTTCAAATTAAGTCCTGTAAGAGGTATATTAAAGTATCCCACTGTTTGCATTTCTGATACTTTTTATTTATTTATCTAGCATGTATGTTGTGTGTGTGCTGAAAAACTTCGAGCAAACAAATTATATAAGAGAGGCCAGGAATTCATTGTAATCTTAAGTATCTGGTAGAATCGGATGTAAATCTTCTCTGGGTTAACATATTTTCAACTCAGGCCTCAAAGAATTCACATATCTAAGTCCAAGGAACTTGAGCTCACAATCAGACATCATAAAACACACAAGGAAATAAGGCATCATGAATAAAAGCAGGAACCAATATTACTACACACAACAGATCAATTAAATGTATTTAATATTTACTCATAAATTCTTATATGTTTCCACTGTGTGTTAGGTATTATTCTACGTACTGGAATACAATCCATACAACAATGAAAAACAACAGAAAATGTCCCTGTCTTTAAACATTTACATTCAATTTAAAAAAATCAACTGTATAGACTTAGAAGGAAAAGGGGCTACAGAGAAAAATAAAGCAGGAGGTGAGTATATGAAATGTACATGAGCAATTTATATTTGAACACAAACTTGAAGAGGTGAGGAAATGAGGCATGTACATCTGGGGGGTTAGATGAAAACATTCTACAGAGGAATCAGCAAGGGCAAAAGCTTAGAGGTAGAAATATGCCTGACATAGAAGGTCAGGGTGGCTGAGGTGGTGTTACTAAGTGGGAGAGGTAGAATTTAAGGTCAGAGTGACAATTAAAAAAAAAGGATTGAAATATGATTATGGGAAAATAGACTATTAAAATAACTAAGCAGGTATGAGAATAAGTCAAAACTTCTAAGACTAGAAAAATATCACAGTTAATATTTGGGAAATATTGGATGGATTAAATATCAGATCAGACATAACTGAAGAGACAGTAAGTGAACTGAGAAATAGGGCTGAAGAAATTCTGTACAACACAGCAAGGAAAGACACGTAGATGACAAATGTAAAAAAGAGATTTAATGCATTTAGCAGGAATTACAGAAGGAAAAAATAGAATGAGGGAAAGCAATGTTTAAAGTCAAAAATGGTTTAGTATCTCAAGAATGGAAAAACACCAACTCTCAGTTTCAGGAAGGTCAATAAGTCCCAAATAGGATAAACAAAGAAAAAGCCACACCTAAAAACAACATAGGGAAATTGCCCAACATTACATACAACTAAAAAAATTCAGTGAAGCTGGTGAGAAAAGACAAATACCTACAAAGAATGACAATTACAGTTATAGCTGACCTCTTAATAGTACTAATGGAAGCCAAAAGACTATAAACTAGTATTTAAAAGTTCTGAAACTGTATCTAGTGAACATATATAGTGAATTTACTATGTTTTATAAATAACGAACTGTCTTCCAAAGTTAAAGAAGACATTCTCAGACCAATAGAAATTTTGTTTACCACCCACAGATGACCATAAAGAAAATTCGGGAATGCGTATTTCAGGGAAAATGAAAATGATCCCAATAAAGATCTGAGATACAGGAAGGAAGGAAAACATAGAAATTGGTAAATATGAAATTCAATATAAACACACATTGATTAGATAAAACACTGATGATGATGATGTCTAATTTGTGGATTAAAAAACAGAACAAAAACATTGATTAAGAGTGGCATATAAATCATCGTAGAGGTGATGAAAGTGAAATTGCTCTGTAGTTCTCAGATTCTTTCTGACAAAGGTAAACATGGTGAGCAAATTTAGATTTCTTAGATAAGTTTTCATGTTTACATTTCTAGGGCAACCACTTGGTCTGCCCCCAGAAAAAGAAAGAAAAAAATAGTGTATAATTTCTATTTACTTGAGGAAAAAGTTGGTATGAGAAAAAAATGGAGTCTGTATAAGAAAAGGTCAAGAAAGGAAGGAAAGAGAGAAAAAAGAAAAATTGGAACAAATGTGGAGCACAACACAAGACAATATAAGCAAATCCAAATCCCAGTAATCCCAGTCAATGAAAATGAAAAATCAATCCTGATAAAAGGGAAAGGTTATCAAACTGGATTAAAAATATTTATGCTATGTATTAATAAAAATGAGAACAAAGAAATGTTGAAAACAAAAGAATGAAAAAGACATGTACTAGGCAAATAGCAACAAAAAAGCCGACATATTTGTATTAATAAAATAGACCTAAAACAATGCTTAGCAGAGAGGACGTGAGTCACTACATAAACATAAAATACTCGATTTACCAGGGAAGACATAAAATTCTTTTTTTTTCTTTTTTTTTATTATTATACTTTAAGTTCTAGGGTACATGTGCACAACGTGCAAGTTTGTTACATATGTATACTTGTGCCATGTTGGTGTGCTGCACCCATCAACTCGTCAGCACCCATCAACTCGTCATTTACATCAGGAATAACTCCCAATGCAATTCCTCTCCCGTTCCCCCTCCCCATCATAGGCCCCAGTGTGTCATGTTCCCCTTCCCGAGTCCAAGTGATGTCATTGTTCAGTTCCCACCTATGAGTGAGAACATGCGGTGTTTGGTTTTCTGTTCTTGTGATAGTTTGCTAAGAATGATAGTTTCCAGCTGCATCCATGTCTCTACAAAGGACACAAACTCATCCGTTTTTATGGCTGCATAGTATTCCATGGTGTGTATGTGCCACATTTTCTTAATCCAGTCTGTCACTGATGGACATTTGGGTTGATTCCAAGTCTTCGCTATTGTGAATAGTGCCGCAATGAACATACGTATGCATGTGTCCTTTATAGCAGCATGATTTATAATCCTTTGGGTATATACCCAGTAATGGGATGGCTGGGTCATATGGTACTT
>NW_016805422.1:3762795-3790295 GCF_001698545.2 Rhinopithecus bieti
TTGTCTGTTACTGGTGTATAAGAATGCTTGTGATTTTTGCACATTAATTTTGTATCCTGAGACTTTGCTGAAGTTGCTTATCAGCTTAAGGAGATTTTGGGCTGAGACGCTGGGGTTTTCTAAATATACAATCATGTCATCTGCAAACAGGGACAATTTGACTTCTTCTTTTCCTAACTGAATACCCTTGATTTCTTTCTCTTGCCTGATTTCCCTAGCCAGAACTTCCAACACTATGTTGAATAGGAGTGGTGAGAGAGGGCATCCCTGTCTTGTGCCAGTTTTCAAAGGCAATGGGAAGACATAAAATTCTAGACTTGCATACTTTAATAAAATAACCACAATGTAGTTAAAGTAAAAGCTGTTAAAAGTATGAGGAATTAAAGACAAGTCCACCATCATGGTGAAAAGGTAATACATATCAATTTTAGTAATGAACAGATCAAACAGATAAAGTCAATAAACATATAGAATATTTGAATACTACAATTAAATTTGATAAAATGAAAATGTTTATAATTAAGTCTAAATTCTACATTCTCTTATACACATGTGGATAATTTATGAAAAATGATCACCTTTTAGGCTACCAAGCAAGTCTTAACAAATTTCAAAGGATTTTGACAACATATAGAGCGTATTATCTGACTACAAAATGTTTTTATTCTCTGTTTCTACTAAAAAAAGTAGACAAAATCATATGTGTGGAACTTTAAAAGCCATATTTACTAAATAACCCATGAGTTGAAATGGAATCATAATACAAATAAAACTATCTATGTAACTAAACCTTAATGAAAATATCAGAACTTGTGAGATGCAGCTAAACTAGGATTTGAAAGTTAATTTCAATTCATGTATTTGCACTTAAGAAAAAAAGGCTGAAAACTAATGATGTCAGCGTCCCATTTAAGAAATAAAGAAAAGAGCAATAGAATAAACTCAAAGACAGTAGAGATATAAATTGAAAACAAAGAGAATCAACAAGGCCAAATGAGGGCTCTTTGTAAATATTAATTAGATTGACAAAACTGTGGTAAGAAGAATAGCCAAATAAAATATATAGATAACTAAAGAAGGGTCAGAGATTTAAAAGATAATGAAAAATATTATGAACCAACTTTATGACAAAAGAAGTTAAAAGTTAGATGAAGTGCAAAATTGCTAAAATATATTGACTCAAGAAGAAATGGAAAATTAGTATAGTCTTAGAAGCATTAATCTGCAGTTCAAAAATCTTCCCCTTAAAGAAAGCAAGATGCCTAGATGATTTTACAGGTCAATTCTTGCTAACACTCAAGGAACAGATGATTTCAACCTTACATAAACATTTCCAAAATATATGAAAATGGGAGCACTTCTTACTCTTTTAAAGAGGCTAGTATAACTTTGATGCCAAATCAGAAAAGGAAATAAAATGAAAGACAAATTACAGGCCAATTTTACTCTTGAATATAAAGACAGAAATTCTTTGGAAAATACTGGCAAATTGAATTTAACACATATAAGAAATAGCATATCTCATTATCTAATTTGGTCTATGATAGTTATGAAAGTTTGGTTTAATATTAGAAAATTGATTAGTATAATTCACTACAATAATGGAATAAAGAGCAAAACAATATGATTGTTTCTATGGATGTAGAAAAGAAACTACTTGATAAAATTTGACATCCACTCATGATTTAAAATAAAAGCTCTTTAGCAAATAGGAAATAGACTTTAAATTTCTCTATCTGATAAAAACTAACTACAAAAAGTTTGCAGCAAATGTTATTCTTTATGATAAAGAAAGGGAAGAAGAAAGTATGCATGCAGTTATTACTTTTTTGTATACTGTCTGTGATGACCTAGCCATTGCAGTAAGGCAATTTAAAGACATCACATGCGTAACAATTAGAAAGGAAGGGCAAAATTTTAGGGTTGTCTTCATAGTAAACTCAAAGAAAGATACAGATAGATCAATTATTAGAATTAAGAAGATATATTAGCAAGGTTGCTAGATAGGAAATCAACATAAAATAATTGCTATTCTATATGTCAGTGACAAACAGAAAAATAAACCAATTTTAAAACAAAACATTGACAAATATCAAGTAACTAAGAATAAAGCTATCATAATATATGCAATAATTAGGGAGAAAATGAAATCTTTATTTAAAAAACCCTAAATTAATAAAGAGATATATTGTCATGGCTCAGAGCACTTAACATTGTAAAATATCTCTCCAAATTGATCTATAGATTCAACCTGATTCCTGTGAGTGTGAAGGGTTTTCTTTTGTTGTTGTTGCTGTTGCTGCTGTTTTCTTCCCTCCACCCCCGTGGAACTTGACAGCCTACAGCTAGTTCTAAAGTGAATGTGGACGTTCACAGGGCCAAGAATAGCAAGAGCATTCTTAAAAAAGAAGGTGGGGGACTAGCTCTGTAAAAGATCAGCATTTACTATAAAGCTATAGAAATGAAGACAATGTGATATTGGCACAGAGATAAACAATATGATGTTGAAACAGGAAGAGAACCCTGGAATAGAGAAACACACATATGAACACCAGACATATGACAGAGGTAGTATTGAAGTTCAGTGGGTAAAGGGTGGATTTTTATTACTTGGTAACGGGATATTTGATTATCTAAATGGTTAGAAATGAAGCTGGAGTCCTTCCTCACACCAAATAATGAACCAATTCCAGGTGGTCTAAATGTAAAAATGAAAGACAACACTATAAACATTTGTAAGACAAAGTAGGAGACTATGTCTGTTCTCCCACAGAGATATTCCCAGAGATTGAGAACAGTTTCCTGAAACATAAATGAAAAGATTGATAAATTCCACAACATTAAAATTCAGAATTTCCATTTATTGAGAGAGAAAGAGAGAAATTGAGAGAAAATAAAGACAAGCCACAGCAGGGAAGATGGCTGCTGCACAAATAATCAACATGGCATGCTTACCCAGAACACATAAAGAAATTTCATGATTAAGTAAGACAAAGACCACCAAATAAAATAAATAAATTTTGCAGAAAAGGAAACATAAGTGGCCTATACACATGTGAAAGTTATTAAAAAAAAAAAAAATCAACTCTTGGAGCAGTTGAGGAGCAGTGGACCCTTTTATCCCCTGCTGCTTTCTGTGTAAACTGCTTCCACCACTTTGAGAAACAGGCATGGTATAGTCCATTATAAAAAGTGCACAATCAAAGATTTAGCAATTTCACTTCTAAGACATAGACTCTGGAAAAAATATTCACAAATGTGTACCAACAGAGGTGTATAAAAAACATAGCAGTGATAGTACAACACTGGAATTAATTGCATTATATCCATGCACTGGAATATTATACTGCAGTAAAAATGAATTAATGACAACTGCATGTAACATAAATGTAATATTTAGCACAAAATGCAAGCAGCAGGAGAATAAACGTAGTATAATTCCATTTGGGTAAATTTCAAAACATGGAAAATGAAACAATATGTTTTTGGGGGAATCTATCAAATGAGGTAACATTTTCAAAAAGAGACAGAATGATGATGGTTTTTACTAAAGGGTATGACAGAGGATGGGGCCTAAGGGGACCTAAAGATGGCTAAATCTGCTGGGTAGAGAATACCTGAGTGTTTTGTCTTTTTGTCTCCTCTGCCTAGGCATACAAGTGTTCATCTGGAAGTGTTTAATAATTAATAAAAACTATTTTAGAATAAATGAATAAAGTATCTACCACATCCAACAGCCCTGCCTACAGGTAAACACATGGGAGTTTATGAGATTAAATGACTTGCTTGGTTTCCTTGTTTGGTTATTTCAGAGCCAGTTGGAGCATGAAGCTTCAGAATCGCCTTCCAACTCTCTGTGCACTGCACCAGCTGCTTCCCATAGACTCCTGGTAAAATATGTGAGTATTAAAATGTTTTCATACACATAAGTGGATACGCAATTCCAACCTACTGAAGCAGCCTCTTTTTCCAAGCACTTTCCTTTCTGTTTCTCCCTTGTCAGAATGTAAGGTAGAACTAACACTCCCTACTATGAATTTCTAAAATTCATTTGATAAAGTACCTTGAGTTGTTCAGGTCAAAGGCAAATGTGGACTAGAACTTTACAAAACCTTGTCATGACAATACAGGAAAAAATAATACTATTTTGTGTCATTCAAATTCTGGGTAGCTTTAATCAATCATTCAATATGTTTGTCATAAGCACCTAGTAACTAATCAGCAATCTGATAGACAACATGCTTATTATCCTCAAGGACCTCAAAGCCTAGGTAGGGAAACAAAACAAATACACAGGGAAGAGAGAAAGATCGTGTATAAGCTAAACTGCAATACTAGTATCTAATATCTGCACTTAGATTATGGAAAAAGGAGGTGTCATCCATCTCCAATGGATCAGACTCCCATTGAAGACCAGGGGAGGATAAAGATAAGTATATGGGGGTAGAAAGAATTACTTCTTGACGTTTGTTCATGGTATCAAAAGTAATGAATTTGGTATCAAAAGTAATGAATTTCAAGTTTACCCAATAAGCACATCAGTTTTTGTAGATGTTTATTTCTCACAGGCCCCAAGCTGACCACTGTTGAATGGTATACTAGGTGGATGGTTAGACTGTGGTCCTTTGTGTGCTGAGGATGGCTTTGTTTTACAACCTGATGACTTACGTCCTTGTTGGCCCTAGAATTGTCAATTACTCCTTCCTCATTCTTTGCTCTGTGGCTTACAAGAGAGCTGAAGGAAGAAGAGCCACCACCCATAACATCAGTGGCTGCTAACTGAGGAGTGTTTTAACATGCTGGTACTGCCTATCCTCAGCTTCCAGAAGGTGGAATCTTGTGATAGTGGAAAGACAGTAGAAGAGAGGAAGGTATGCCAGTAACCAGCGATGCCCAGCTGGCTCTACTAGGATTACGTACAGCCTGTATTTGTTCTGATTGGTGAGTGTCTGTGCCATGGTTGATATTATTTGAAAACCATTCTGGCTACACACCAGTTGTAAAAAATAAGGCACACTGTTGTCTTTTCTAGAATAATGTAAGATAACAAATTTGTTATCAAGCTAGAAAATGAAAGTAAAAAAAATATGAGCACTGGTAAATCTCACTGTTTATAACAACTCAGTTGAGCCATTTACATCTTGTTTTGTTAAAAAATATGCAACCCAAAATAGAAGTACTCAATCTATTGGAAAAATGTTAATATGATTTTTTTTTTCTTACTTGTTTAATTAAGGCCTAACCTTATAGCAGAGTTTCTCAAGCTCAACACTGTGGGCATTTGGAGCTTGGGATAATTTCTTTGTTGTCGGGGGCTTTTGTGTATTGTAGGATGTTCAGTAGCACCCCTGGCTTTTATCCCCCAGATACCAGTAACACCCCTACTCCCAGTTGTGAGAACCAAAAAGGTCTCCAGACTTTGTCAAATGTCCTCTATGGAACAAAATCACCCCCCTAGGGAACCACTGCCTGAGACATTCCACTGTGATTTTCAAGTAGAACCTGCCACAGACATTTTATTCACGTGGTGTCAGTGGAGTCAATCACCTGTCTACATGCCTCACACTTAATGAAACACAGCTTTCATTTAAGCCATCTATCAAAAAAAATTTCTTAAGTATTTTCTATTTATTTCTTAAGTTTATGCTCTTGAGTTTATGTTCAGCTGCCACTGAGCCCTTTATTTATAATTGTAAGTTGGGAAACTCACCTGAAGTGGAGAGAAATGGTAGGAGTACCTACCTTGTGTTGGAGATAGGTTTAATGTGGGTCATGAGTACTGAGAACCAGATTTAAGATGATGTTGTCCTACAAGAGTCCCAGATCACTGCCATCCCAGCTTCCAGGAAACTTGATATAAATTTCTCAGTAGCTATACAAGAAAACAACTGCAATAAATTGCTTATTAATGTCTACCATGTGCCAAACCTTTGAAGAATCACTTGGTTCCTCAAAAGCAGTTAGGATTCTTGTTGCAAGCCATAGAACACTCAAGTGGTTTAAGCCATGGGGAATTCATTAGCTCATGTAATTGTGAAGTCTAAAAGTAGGGTGAGTTGGTTTGTTCTCAAGGCTCATGCTGTCATCGGGCCATGGTTCGGTTTCCCTGTGGTTCTCTTAGTTTTGCCCTCCTCTAGGTGACTGCATCATCCTCAAGCTGGTAGCCAAATCTCTGCCATCAGTTCCTGGGGCCACATGTTTCCCCAGCCATAGGTTCTCTTTCCTCCATTTGCAGAACAAAAGCCCACTTAGGACACAGGTTGAACCCACCTAAGACACAGGTTCTGCCCCTGGATCAATCACTACCATGACGGTGATGTTTTGCTCTGACCTGTCCAGGCTGGTCGCATGTGCCCATTTCTGAACCAGTCACTGTGGATGAGGGGCACTTAGGCAGAACCAAACAAGTCCTGACCTTGGAGCAGGGGGTGGGGACAATCTCATCCAGACCATATGACTTCTCCATAGAGGGTGAATTAAGTAAGTGCTGGGGTGTCAATCACGATACCCACCACCCCACAGTGGTGGCGTGTTGAAAGTGCTGTAGCACATGGGGGAGCAGCAACTTAAAAGATTAAAAGAGCTGCCACACTGGGGCGGGGCGGGAGGTGGCACAACCCTCTCTAAGCTTCAGTAACTCTTAGCAAAGGGTCTGTATTGGGGCTGGAAGCAGGGGCTGGAGCGCCTAGCCCAGGAAGACAGACACTGGACAGAATAGGAGTGTGATTTTAGTTTCTACTGCCTCCGGGCTGTTTGTCCTCACACCGTTTCCTCATCCTTCTCCAGCTCTACTCTGTGCCACAGTGGGACACATGGCCCCAGACTGCATTTCCCAGGCTTTCAGGTTAGTTGACCTCTTAGCTGGATCTGACCCATGGGAGGCACTCACAGGAATTAGGAGGGTAGAGGAAAGGGAGAGACCAAGGCATTTGTCCCACCCCTGTGCCTCAGGCAGCATCTCCAGCAGTGATCGTGTCTCTTCTAAGTCCATGACTCCAAATCCCGCTGGACAGATCTGGTATGCTTCCAAAATCCTCCCAGAATCCCTGGTCTGTGGGTCCTCACACAACTTCATCTTCCCTCTGTCCCTCCAACCAAGGTGTGGTAACAGTTCCCTGCAGTTGCCAGTCTCTGGGTGGCACCACCATCCCCTGTTTGGCTTCTCAGCCTTTCCAGTCACATCCATTCCCCACACCACCAATTCCCAGCACTAAACTTCCTCTAGTTTAAATACTTAGAGTAGTTTCTCTTTCCCTGGTTGTTCCTAACCCAACCCTTAAATTTTTTCTCAGTGTAGTGTGGCCTGGAGAAGCAAGGGTTACATGTTGAACTACGTTAAGCTGAGACCTCCAGGGTGTTACTGACCCAATCTCTACACTTCAGTAAGCAGCTCTCCGTTGGAAATTAAAATGCATCTTCTTTAGTTTTTCTTCCCATCTCTAGAGTCAGGGATTGAGGGGACGGTGTCCTTGGGGATGAGGTATTGTGATTGTCAATAGCAGTAATGACAACTGATGGAACGTTTAGGTTTGATTTACAAGGAATGCTGGATTTGCATTAGTGTGGTGGGTTTAAAATAACATGCATGCATTAGATGATATTCAGATTTAATGGAAAAATAATGACTGCATTAAATCAGGTTTTATTGTTATGGAGGGTTTTAATTTGGCAGGACCACTTTCCTTTTGTGATCTAGAAAGGGCTGAATTGAGGAAGGTGGAGCCTTCACGCTGGTTCTTGACCTATATCCATTTTTTACTCACCCAGAAATGATTGCACCTTTTAAACAGGTTAACCTTTTTCTTTCCGTTTTTTTCCCCTTAGAAGATGGTTTTACTTTTAAAACCTCACAGATTAATTTAAAAGTAATAAAAATTAAACAGAAGTCATTGTTCTTCCTTGCTTTATGAAATGGAGTTTCCATTGTGGGTTTTTTAAAGAGGAAATGCATCATTAAAGTCGTTGCATTATTTATCAGAGAAGCTAATGAAATCATAACTACAGTAACTGAACACACGCAGCACAGCACTTGTTTGAAACACTGCCTGTAAAACACCAGTTAATCACCGTAGGACCAGTGCTTTTTATACTTCATCTCATGAAATAAAAATCATTGCAGTGTTTGTGTAAAGACTTCCAAATTCTCGACTTTTACCAAGTTTCGACAGTTACAGTTATGGGGTGACCATGAAGTTTGGTCAGAATTTGCTAGTAGAGGCAGGCTCGACCATAGATTTTAATGGGACTTCAAAAGATTTTTAAAAGATTGCCTCCCATCTTGCTTGTCTCTTGTTTCAATGTTACCTGTTAATTTATTAATCTTTCCACCTGCCTAGGTCAGCTGTTTTTACAGGGATAAAAGCTATCACTGTAGAGAGAGAAGAAACCATGCCAATATGTAGTACAGTCCATGATTTTACAAAGGGGGAAGTTGAAGTCAAGGATGTAAGTGACTTGCTAAGAGCAGGCAAGATCCAGATCCTTCCTGGTTGCCTCACTACCTACCTTGTGGCAGCTTGGAAACCAGGGGCGCTGAGTTTGGAGGCTCTGAAAAGATCTCAGAGTCCCAGGCTAATAAAAACCTCAAGAGGTGATCTGTTCCAAGGACAGCCTGCTCCTGGGACAGCTGCAAAGCTGCCCGCTCTGTCCTCCATGCCAACATCCCACTGTATCTGCCACCCCTCCTGATCCATGTCCCTGCATCTGTAGTTTGCTCTCTCTTCAATCCTTGTCTCTTTTCCCCAACCTCTCCTCCCATTGAGGAGCTTGACACCTGGCAAGTGGACTTTCTTTTTTTTTTTTTTTTGAGATGGAGTTTCTGTCTTGTTGCCCAGGCTGGAGTGTAATGGTGCGATCTCGGCTCACTGCAACCTCCACCTCCTGGGATCAAGCCATTCTCCTGCCTCAGCCTCCCAAGTAGCTGGGATTACAGGCATGCGCCACCATGCCTGGCTAATTTTGTATTTTTAGTAGAGATGGGTTTCTCCATGTTTGTCAGGCTAGTCTCAAACTCCCGACCTCAGATGATCCACCCACCTTGGCCTCCCAATGTGCTGGGATTACAGGCGTGAGCCACCGTGCCTGGCCTGGCAGGTGGACTTTTATGGGCATGAGAGCAAATCTGCATCACCAGACTTATAGGAAGACCCCTTAGGCATTTACTGGAGGATTCTGCAGTATCCCATTGAGGCTATCTGAGGGCCAGGGCTGTGGAGTGACCTGGAATTTCAGTGTCTTCCATCTAGTATTAGTGGTCGTTTTATAGCGATGACAAAGACAAGATCAAGCCACTGATGTTTTGACATGATCAGAATATTGGGCTAAAATACGCCAAATCTTACACAGACTTGTAGCCTTCATTTAGTCCATTTTAACTCTGCTTACTCCTATAGTTAGTTTCTGACTTTTGGGACTGTACACCTAGCAACTTCCTCCATCCTGTCTCTCTCCTTCTCACCCTCCTGGAAACTGCTTCATGTCGTGACTGAGAGAGGGGTCTCCATATGACACCAGCCATCCACCCCCAGAGCTCCAGTTGATTGGTCCTGGGAGAGACATCTGACCTAAGTCACATCAAGGAGGACCTTCCTGGATCAGTCATTTTATGATCAGTTTCTACAGATGATGAATAAACTGTAGGCCTAACATTTGGAAGCTATTGCAGACAACGTCTAGCAAGTCAACAAAAAGAGAAAGAGTGCAGCTGATAGGTGGAGAAAAAGTGAGCTGAGAGTTGGTCAGCATGTGCTTGGTTCGCTTTGTTCCTGAAGCACAGCTGCACACACCCTACCTTCAATGCAGCCTGAGCAGGTGACTTTCTCTATGAGTCAATCATTTCCTCTTAAGCTCCAGATCTAATTGTGTATCTGACGCTGCAACCACGGACAGCCCATTGATTGATTGATCTCTTTCTTCATTCATGGGTGTGTGCATACATTCAAAGATGGTTGTCAAGCACCAAGTGTCACACCTTTCTGGGCTTTCCCATCCTGTCTTGCTCAGATTATCCACCCATCTTTTCATAATTTCCTCTTTATTGTCTGGTTTTGTTCATGTCACACAAACAAGGAAAAACCATATGTTTAATAGCTATTTTAGTTTAAATGAATTAGAAAAAATTGACGAGAAGGGGCCTGGAGTATGAGTTAATGACAGGCCTTAGGAGGTAGGACACTGCTAAGGATTTGTGAGCATGTGATTAAGTAATCTGTCACCAAGCTTTATGGCACATTTCTTATTCACTGGAAGCTACCAAAGACAGAGAAGGTATAGTCTTTGTTCTTGAGATGCGAATAGTGAGAGAAGTGGGAAAGGATTAAGATAAATGTGAAGTATTGCAAATAAGCAAGGGAGATCTATGTAAGGGGAAGTGATTTGGACTGCCTAACACCTAAGGAGTGCTGATCTGCTCTTTCTGAGATCAATTTGTACCGTTATAGCACTTTTCATTCAGAGTTCTTAAGGTGTATGATAAATATCAACTTATCATGGCTCACTATCCCCTTGGGCATAAGAGATTTAGAATAAGGCATAACCATGGGCCAGAAGGGATGGGAAACATACTTAATAGATGTTCTATGGGGATTTTGGTACGTAGAATGTAATTACCTGTACTGGAACTCGGCCAGAATACCGCAAGTGAATGACCTATCTGACTTGTGATCCAAGGCTATACTTATATCACTCTGTCAGCTCAAATGCAAGGGAGAATTGAGGTTAGTATCATTATCCATTTTCACTGCATATATTTCTTTCACTATGATCCATGAAAATATTTTATTCTTGAATTCCTCAAACTCACTCTGTGCAAGCTGGATGCATCCCACAAAGCCTGCATCCAATGCAATGCATCTCTCCCACATCATCTGTAGTCATCTTTCCACTTGTCTTTAACTCCTGACTTTTCCTTCCTGCCCCACCCCAGAGCCTGCATAAGTGATGAGCAAGAGAACCTGTCCCGGGTGGGGTTTCAGAGAAGACAGATGATGATACATTCTTTGTGTACTTCCCATTTCCCTGCTTCCCTCATTTCCAACTTGGACTTCTCATGACTTTTCCAGATGCTGCCTGGATTCCCTACATTCTTTCCCGGCTCTCATCTTCTCACAGTTCAACAATCTCTCAAGACTTAGGTCAGGTTGATCAGAAAGGCCAGTTCTGATCGGACCGCACTCACACTTAGGCACTTTATCCAATAGTGAAATGGACCCAAACTTCACAACTCTTAAGGTCAGATATATGATATGGAGCATTTGTTTGGTAATAAAAATGTTATTTCTGGCTTTGAGCTTCCATTTTATCCTGATACAGAAAATGGGATCTCGTTATTTCCAAGTAAACTCATCAACTTTCATAATTTCTCAATCACTTCAGGTTAAAATTTTAGCCACATTTGGAATTTGTGTTTCCTCATTGTCTTGCAGATTGCTGCTAAGCTTCAGGAAGAGGCTCAAATGTCATTTGGTCGCTTCTTGTTCTCTAACTGCTGAGGTTCCCTGCGGCTGTCCCTTGAGATGGGCTTTGGGCTGCCTGGTCCTCAGACAGGGCTACGTCTGCCCAGTGGCTGGCTGAGCTGCAGCCCTGTGCTCATTGGAGGCCTATTGGGTGGTTGAAAGGAAGAAGACTCCAGTTCTGACTCATACATCTTCTTCCTAATTCTCTTTTCTTTATTCTTGACCCCCTAGCTTTTGAGCTTAACCCTTCGGAATGGGAGACTTTGTTTTCTGTCTTCTTTCTGATCTTCTCATTCTCCTTCCCACATCCCTGGAAAATGACAGGTTAATGTTTGTAGCCCATGAGAGGGATCACTAAAAGAAAGAAAAGGATGTCTTAGTTAGTATCTCAAAATGTCATCTCTAAGTAAGCCAAATTCTTCTATCACCTGTATTTTGAATTTACGTAAAAAACTAAGAACTTGCTGGAGATGTTTCAGACAAAACCTTAAAAAAGATATAACGTAGAAGTCTCTATTTTCTTGCAAGAACCACTAGGATGTAGGTGGGTGGAAGGACAAGGAGGATAAGCCAAAGTTGCCCAGTGTGTATTGATAAGAGTGGCTATGTCAGAAATTAAGATTTTTTCCTTAGTTACAAGTAGAACTGGGATCAGTCCATTTTCGCAAGTGAAATGCTAGACCAAGATGACAAAATTAACAATATTGAGAGTTATCAGCGTTATCAGATTTGATGAGGGCTTATCAAATAGAGGTCGAGAAGTTACCCACACTAGGAAGAAACATATTTATTCTCACGGTAGAACATTATTAGGTAGAAATATCTGAGACCACTCTCATCAATCAGCAAGGGAGAAAAACTACATCTCCAGCATTAATGTTTATATTTACCTGTGTGCCTGTAGCTCTCAGCCTTGTCAGTACCACTGGTGGATTCCAAGTTGCTGGAGATGGCCTTGGACTGTCTGGTCCTCAGACGTGGTCACCTCTGCCCTGTGGCCACTCAGGTAGTCCACTTGAACTTGGTTTTGAAAAGTTTGTCTAAGAAAAGAGAATATTTTCTTTTGAATCTCAGTATTTTTAGTTTAACAGCTTATAATCTTCCTTTGGCTGAAATATCTGTCTTGCACGACTGCCATTTCTTTTTTACTTTTGCAAGTCACATAATCAGAATATAACTCACATTGCTTAAGCACTAAGAAAGAAGGAGTACATTATGTGTTAGAACAAAATGCATGGTCAACACTAGGTGATTTTGGTGTGCTGGGGGCAGGGAGAAGGGGTCATGGTGAAATCAGAGGAAGTGAGGTGAGTGCCTACAAGAGGCCTATTAAATGATCTGGGAGTGAGATTGGAGATGAAAATCTTTGTAAGCCATTTTTTTTTTTTTGAAAAGCTATACTTAGTAACTGTAAAATATTTTGGAAGCTGTGTTAACATGTCTGGTCACCAAGGCAGTAAAAGTGTACTTATTTACTCTACTGTCGTCTTAGGATCAAATTTATTAGGTTGGTCTTAGTGCATAAGAATGCAGCATATTCCCAAGTCATTCTGCTAAACACCAACACTAACATCTGTCAGATGTTAAAGGGTGAGTAATAGCAAAGTTCTCATCTATAGGCAACAGAAGCTGACCCTGGATGACTTAAGCAGGAAAAGGAGGGTATGCCAATTTGAAATCTTGTTGGAAAATCTGGAGAACAGGTTGAGAAAATGGGCAGGAGTGAAAGGACAGGCAGGTGGCCAGAATCACAGCCAAAATCACACCATGGGGACAGCCTTGTGGGGATGCTACTGCCACTATTTGTAGACACCTAATACCCAATACTTCCTTTGTGCCACCAATGGCTCTCACACTGAGCCTGTGCCTCTGTCATGGCCATCTGGATGGATCTCTCTTGTCCCTGCTTCTCTGCCACATTCTTCAGAGTCAACATCCAACGAGGGAGCATCCAACTGACCCTGTCCAGAGTGTGTGATACACTAGTCCCATGAACTGAGGCAGATGACACTCTGCTCTTTGACCTTCAGTGGTGACAGTAGGTCTTGGCTCCTGGCAACAGTCACACAACTGGGGATTCCCCAAACATAGGAAGACGCTTCAGATTCCTGGCAGCCAAAAAATGATAAATGACAACAGGATATTACATAAGAAGAGCTTCCGTGGTCAATTAATTTTGGAAAATGCCAGGTTTGACAGATTTTACCATAGGGCTTTTAAAAAATTTGATTGCATGCATGGGGAATCTCCGGGAAGGATTGTAGGATCCCTCCCTTCTTTATTGTCTTGTATGAGTGTTCTGTGGAATACATTTTACGATTCAGTACTTCAAAGCAACAAGACTTTTTCTTGCTCTTAACCTCAGCAAACCAGTTTCTTTATGGATGCATGCAACGTTTCTAGGTATGTGAACTAGAACTGCAGTTATGAAAACTTTAAGGCTGTACTGAGGCCTCATGATTGGTTTATATCTCACCATGAGGGTAAGATTACTATTATATGCCAGCAGCACCTACCCAAGGCTTGCCCTTCTTGGATATATCCAAGAAGTTGTAGATATATCACCACCATGCAATTTTCTGTATTGAAGTTCTCCTTTTGTTTTTGGCTGACTATCCAACCTGCCTGAACACATTAATGCAGCTTTACAAAACGTCCAAGAGACTAGCTTGTGTCTGACAGACCCTACATATAGCAGAGGTGGATGTTGCCAAGATTCAAATTCTTTGATAACTCAAAACAAATGTCCTGCTTATTTTTATAGCACTACAATGTAAGGATACATAATTCAACAACCAAACAACAGCTGACCTTTAAGCCATGTTTGGCACAGAAAACTGCTCCTATCTATATTCATAGATGATGTCTAAACTTTAGGTCAGAGTCATATTTTATTTGAGAATTGGTAATCTGAATATTATATCTTCACATGCAAATCCAAGGCCCAGCTCTCTAGGCAGTGGAGGCAAATACAAGTTATGAGTTTGACTTAAATCAGCACTGAAAGTTGAGTTTTTAAAAATATAGTGTTTCTTTTATCAAATCTCCCTACATGAAAATAGAAATTTCTTATTATCCTTCAACTTTTATAAAATACAAAGCTAACACTATGAGGTAGACTCATTCACTCAAAAATATTTGTTTGGGCCCATGCTATGCCAGGCTGTGTGCTCAATATGGGAGATAAAATGGTGAATAAGGCATACTCCACACCTTTAAGGAGCTTACACTTAAACTGTTGATTTGATATCTATTTGTTTATTCCAAAGACTTTTGAGGCATACTACATTTCAAACACGGTGCTAGGAGCTCAGGATAAAGAAGTGAACCGGAAAATAATGGTTTCTACTCATCGGAACATACTCCACACCTTTAAGGAGCTTACACTTAAACTGTTGATTTGTTATCTATTTGTTTATTCCAAAGACTTTTGAGGCATACTACATTTCACACACGGTGCTAGGAGCTCAGGATAAAGAAGCGAACTGGAAAATAATGGTTTCTATTCATCGGAACATAAGCCTAGATAGGGAGGCTGAAATTAAACCATACATCACACAATTATTTGTAGAATCATGCTTGTGATCAGAGTCACAAAGTAAAAGACCAGAATGCTGTGAGTATGTGATGGAACATGTTCTTTGGGGAAGTGGCCTGTGAGGTGTGCTCAGAAAGACGATCAGGAATAAGTGTGATGGAGACACAGAGAGAGGATGTGAAGGTAGAAATAGAGTGTTAGAGCCGAAGAGACTTTTGCTGGTGCCAGAGGAAGAGTGGCACAAATGACGAAGAAATGGGTGGGGCCTGGCCAGGCAGAGCCTTGGAGACCATGGGTGGATTTTGGTCTTCATCTTAGAGGCAACAGGAAGTCATGAAGAAATTTTCATTAGGAGGATGACATAATCGTAATCCTTCAACAGGAAGTCATGAAGGAATTTTCATTAGGGGGATGTGCACTTTAGAAAGACCACTCTGCCCTGCATGTTGAATGGTTTGAAGGGGCAATAATGGATGCAGAAATATCAGCCGGGAGGTTATTCCACTTTTCTAGGTAAAAGTCACAGTAGTGGAAGAGACAATGGTAAGAGATATATAGACATGAAGTATGAACATTCTTAATCAACAGGACATGATGCTTATTTTAACGAGAGAGAGAGAGAGAGAGATTTAAGAGAAATAAAAGTAAATTGCTAAATGCAGTATGGTGAGCCAAAGGCTATCAAGGACAGTAGAGACACCTAGCCAGTCACTGTCAGCAAAGGCAAATACAAGGAAGCATGTGACCTCAAGTTGTATATTGTTTATTTGAAGAGACTAGATAGAAATAATAAAAAGTTAACTCACAATCAAGGCAGTGAATAGCAAGCATCAAATGAGTGCTTTGGGCATGATGGTTTGTGGGTGTTCACTGCTTAGTTGTGGATTGGTGCAGCCAGGGAGGCTTGCTGCAGTGGGTAACACCAGCTGGACTCAGGCAAAGAAAGGAAGAGGAGCAATTCTGTTGGAGAGAACATGTGGAAGAAGGTGACGAGGAAATAAGAATAGGCTAAGCATGACAGGGAGTATCAAACTAATTATATCAAAATGGGAGATTCATTTGGAGGAAAAGTGGTGATAAATTTGGAAGGGTAGCCTGGGGGCAGCAATGGGGTTGCAGCATTTCTATTAAAAATGCATAAAAGCTGATTTATAACTGGATTCTCATGAGTAGGCTAGAAATCTCATGCAATAGGAAAGGCTCAAGTTCTAATCTCCTCCGACCTTCTCTACCATGGAACATTGAAACAGATAAAAGTCCTAGTCCTTCTCCCTGACCCCTGATCAGATCAGAGTGTCCCATGAAATGCATGTTGTTTATGTGTCTGTAAGGTATATACTTGAGAGAAGTCCCTGAGAGGACTGGGAACTCTGAATTTACATTAGTGAGTTGGGCAGTTTCCTTCTCCTGTGAATAAAGCAGAGAGTCCATGGTCACAGTCACACTACCTCTGCAAATCAAACACATTTCTGACTAACAGTTGAGTCTCTAATGGATGCTCCCAGATGATTAGCTCTGGGAAGTGTTGACCTCTGTCCTGGAGGTCACAGAAAGGCTATAGATAAGAAATTATCAATTAGAACTGATAGAAATAGAAGTAATTTTAGACTAAGTCTAAGACAGCATGGGACAAGAAGAAAAGGAGTGGATTTGACATAGAAGAACTTGGTTTCAAATTTCAGTTCCATGTTATCTTGGGCAAGTCCACACAATCCTTTAGAGGTGCCACATCTTTACTTGTAAAGATATTCATACCCTAGGCATTGACAATACCTGTAATAACTGTAACCATCACCAAAGCCTCAATTTTAAGTCTTCTACTGTGATTGTCATTTCCTATTCTAACTATTCACTTACTTTGGTACCCTCATGATACTTCCTCAATTTCATCAAGACCTTTGATCCACTTGACTTCTTTTCACTACCAGCATTTTTCTCCTCTGTTCGTTTCCCTTCTCACTCCACTTACAGTCTTTGGTCTATCACTTTAGCCCCTTCCTTGCTGACCTCTTCAGGTCCTTTTCCCATCTTCCTCCTCTCTCCTCTCTTGGCAAACCCCAAACTGTGGTTGAGCTTATCCAGTCTTCTTTTCCATCTCCACATTTAAGCAATTAAATGTTGACAGAGAGGCACCCAACTGGCCAAGATGAATTTCTTTTCAAATTTATGGCAACATATAGCAATGAATCTGTGACACTGCTTGACAATGTTTCCTAATATCTTGGTAATTTCTATTTCACTAGAATAACTAATTTCTAAAACAATGACTTCACATAATCTCTTCTCTCCTGAAATTTATACCGTTTCTCCCCTAACCTTACTAGCAGTAAATAACCTGGTTTCATAATTTGTTTAGAAGCTTGCATCTGAAAGAGTGCCCCAGCTCATCTTCCCACCACTGACTGTGCCATCTGTTTATCTCTGTCCGTCTTCTCAAACTTCCCTCTATGACAGTGCTTCCACTGTGTCCCTGCTCTGAGCAATGGCCACCTTGAACTCTACTTGGGAGGGTCTCTGTGCCCATTGTGGGGCTTCGCTCCATTAGTTGTTCCCTCTCTCTTGCATTATCAACGGCTCCCTCATTCCTGGGCCATTTCTGTAGCACATGAACATGTTCAGGTAGCTCTTTTCCTAAAACAAGCAAACAAACAAATAAATATTTTTTAAAAGGAATTAAAGAAAAAGGAAATCTTTTGAATCCTCGTACCCTTCTAGCTTCTACCTACCCATCCACACACCCCTCTCTCCAAAAAGCAAATTTCTTTTCCAAGGGATTGTTGCTATGGTCTGAATGTTCATGTATCCCCGAAATGCATATGTTGAAACTTAATCACTAATGTGATGGTCATGGGGGCAGAGCCCTCATGAATGGGATTATTGCCCATGAAGGTGCCATCTGTGAGAAAGTGGGCTCTGACCAGACACTTAATCTGACACCAGTGCCTTGATCTTGGACTTTCTAGCTTCCAGAACTGTGATAAATACATTTCTGTTGTTTATAAGCCACCCAGTTTTTGGTATGTTGCTGTAGCAGCTCGTGTAGACTAAGACAGTTGTCCATACTTTCTGTTTCGACTTCAGATCACTTCCGATTCATCCTTCCTTCTAGGCAATAAGGCTTTTGCCCCTCATATAAGCACTTCCCTTTCCTGTGGCTTTTAGGATACCCCACTCACTTGGTTTGTTCCTGCCTCTTGGGTTACTCCTTTCAGTTTCCTTTTTGATGCCTCTTGCTCGTTTTTGATCTGCTTATGTGAGAGTTCCTCAAGGCAGCTCTAACACTTCTCTCCTCTGTAAGATCACCTTTGGGTGACCTTATTAAGTTCCAGAGCTTTAATTAAATGTTGTCTCTATGTTCACAATTCCCATGCCTCTTTCTTCTGCACTGACCTCACCCTAAATTTAGTCTCTTGTATCCACTTGTATCTTTCATAGCTCCAGGTCTATGTGAGAGGAATTTCGTACTTCACTCAAAATGTAACACTGGTTTTCATCCCAAATTTGCTCCTACCCCACCCCAGTCTTCAATATCTCAACAAATGGCTCCACTGTTTGCTCAAGTCCCAAACTTGAGTCGTCCCTGGTTCCTCCTTTCCCATCACTCCCCTGCAATCAATACATGAGGGATTTTTGTCAGTTCCACTTCCAAAATGCATCTTGCATTTATCTACACTCAGTCTCTACTGGTGATGCCTTACCTGAGCCACCATCTCCTCTCATCTGTATTTTTTTCAGAAGCTTCCTGTTTTTTTTTCTTGACTTCTTTTTTTTTTTTTTTTTTTTCCTACAACTCGTTCTCCATCAAGCAGACAGGGTAATATTTTTAAAACATAAACTATGTCACACTACACCCTTCAGAGAGTTATTATGTCACTGCAGGGAAAGAAAAACAGAAATGAAAACTCCTTACCATGATGGTTCTAGCCTATGTATGGTCTAGCTTCTTCCTTACACCCCATGGAATCTCATTCTATTCTTTTCCTCATTCACTGAGAGTCAACCACTGGATTTTTGTTCTTTGAATATGCCAAGCTCATTCCTACCGCAGGACCTTTGCAACTGTGGTCTCCTTTTGCCTGGATTGCTGTCCCCCTGGCTTTCCAAGGATGGCTTCTCCTCTCTAGCTCTCCTGTTGAAATGCTCCACCCTCAGAGAGGCCATCCTCAGCCATCCATCATGAAGCTGGCTTCCATCTTGTTATTGTCTATCACATGCTCCTGTGTAGTGTTCTCATACTGCTAACCACAGTCCCCAATTCTCCACTGGTTTAATGTCTGCCTTGCCCACTAGTATGTAGACTCCATGAGGGGAGAGCCTGTGTGTTGCCCCCTCTATATTCTGGCCCCTAGCACAGTGCCCATTGGAGTCTTAGTAGATACCTGTTGAATAAAAAGCAGTACTGAATGGGCCAAGCAGGAAGGGATGGAGAGTTTAGATATGAAACGAGGGCAGATCCTCGGACATTCACAGAGAGAAACCACGGCTCGCTTTGGGTTTGCCAAACAATCCCATAGTCCTGCCCAACACCCAGTACATGGACAATGCTACCCAAGTCTTTTTTCGGCCTGTGAAAATTTGAAAGCCCCTTGTTAAGACTCCCCTTGGAATAAAGTTATGTAAATATTTTGAGTGGTCAAAGTGTGACTGTTTACAATGTTTAAAATACTTTTCTAACAAACCATTTTATGAGATGTCTTCACTTTCATGCTCAACTTTTCCACTTATCTCTCAGTAAAGCCTTAAATAACTCTTCCATCTGACTTTCCTCCAGAAGCACTGCTAGTTAATACTGGCTCTAAAATGGAGTTTTACTGAACACTGTAAGTGTGAGAAAGAGCTCACATCATGGTCTGCAGGATCTGGAGGGAACCTGGAGCTCCTTTCATCAAGAGTTGCAGAGCTTTCTATTCTTCTAGGAAGGAGGCTTCTTTTGTGAGCCTGCTTCTGGGCTTAGCTCCTCGCTTGGGCTCTGGGGTATACTATGTTGAGAGAGAGGATAAGTTTCACACTCAAGACTGAAGGCCACCCTACCTCTAAGGTCATTCTGCTACAGTGGGGGTGTTTTCTGAGCCTCTGAATATCTTGTGAGTGATACAAAGATGCAGACTCTTGCTGGGCAGTAGACCCTGAAGAGCCTGCCGGCCTGTTAATTAAGCTCACGGACTGTGGAGCCAAGCTGCCCGGGCTTGCATCTCAGCTCTTCCACTCAATCACAAGGTCAGCTTGGGCAAATTATTCAGCCTCACTATACATTGATTTCTTCACCTGAAAAAGGGGGAGGATGATAATTGTACTTATTTTTAGGAAGTTGTGTTGTAAAGATTAAATGAGATAATAGAGTAAGTGCTTCATAAATGTTATCAATTGTTGTTGCTGCTGTTGTAGGCTGAATATACTGGCATCTTTGTCCAGTCACAGTCTTTTCCACTGAACCTATTTCACCCATTTATACCCATGTTTTGTTACTCAGCATTCAGACTCTATCCAGTCCTGTTGATCTATCTTCTCTCTCTCAGAACTGATTCCTCAATTTTCCCTCATTTGAGCTCCACACCCTGCCCTTGACTGATAACTTTGTTTAACTGGCTTTCTTGCCCATGTCTTTGAATGGTCTCCCTTGGATATAGCTTTTCATATGATAGGTTAAAGACACTGCACTTTCACACTGCCCTGGCCCTCTGGGATCATCAGGATATGAGACCTTCCCTGCGTAGTGAAGAATGACTGTGGAGGACCCTCATCCTTGTTGCTCCAAGTGGACTTTCATCAATTCCTTAAATCTTTAGCATTGAGCTGGAATCACGTGGCGGTGGCACCGTGTGTTGGGGTGGGAAATGGCGTTGACTAGAGGGCACCCAGCCATCCAGGGGGTATCAAAAGAAAGAAAGGGGACTTTGTTTGTTGAGGTAGCTTTTTATGTGTTGGCTCCCTTCTCTCTTTCTCCGAATCTCCTTCTGCCTCATTGTTGACAGAGATTGGGTGGTGGCCTTGTCTGGAATATCTGACCCATTATATTTTTACACATAATTGGAACCAGACACAGTATGGATTCTTTGCTCTTATTTGAGCATATGACAAATGATCCCATATTCATGCAGTATTGTTATAATCCAGAAAATAATCAGGCATTTCCTGGTACATTGAAGGATAATTCATCTGGCCTTCTCCTAGGAAGTTATCCAACCCCTTTTCTGTTGAGATGTTCTTCATTGTTTTTCAATTATCTTCAAGCATCCTCATTCTGTCCTGTGTTTCCATTTAAAAGTTCAGATTTTTCCAGGAGAAGAATCCCCAGCCAATCATCTTGGTTGTCAGTGGCTGAGACAAAGCATCACTGGTGGTAAACGAATGCAGCTGAAGCTCCCAGAAAATTCTTCGTGTGGCATTTACTGCTTGTTGGGATTTCCAGAACAGGATGCTGCCATTCTTTAGTGAATGTAATGTGCTGTGCCATGGACTCATTGTGAATGAAGAACTGCTGAGACTTCTGAGTTTTCTCAGAAATGTCATTGCTTACTATGCACATGTAGTTAGAGTTTATGAGGATCAGGAATGCGAGTTTTATCCACCACAGGCTCCACGCACCGTGTTCAAATGATGAATTCCTGGTTAATTTTCTCACTCTGGCTCTGTGAAAACTCTTAGCTCTAAACTGCTGCAGTTCTTTAAAAGATTCCCTGGCAATCCCAGAAGCCAGGAAAGATTTAATTTCAAACAAGAATTTTGGAGTTTGTGTCACTGAGTCCTTTATTTAATTACAATAACACATTGTTTAAGTTAGCTTTCCTTGGAAAAAATAAGGGTTTAAATGAAGGGGAAAATATTATGTCAAATAGACAAAGTTTTGAGAGGCTGAAAACTATTCCCTTTCCCCAAAGACAATTCTAAAGCCTTCATGAACCCTTTCTCCTACTGGTCCATTTGCTCAAGCTGTGGCATTAATCTAGGAGCAGTTTCTCTGCCCCTTTACTTGAGTTAGGTCTAAAAGAGAAGTACTTTCTAAGGCCCAGGCAGGCATCGAATCAGCGTCCTACAGGGCTCGAAGGAGTTCTTTTAGATTTATAAGAAGTGAATGTTTATAACTAGACGCCATCAGTTTCCATATCTTAAAAACATCAGTTTTAGCAGGCTATATTAAGCATATCTGTATAGTCCAGGAGAAAATTGGTGGTGGTTAACTGTAGCCCATCAAATGATGGAAAGACAGACCAGAATTCAAGTAGTGGTTATAAGAACACATTGTTAGATCAATTCTCCATCTTTTTTTTTTTTTTTTTTGAGATGGAGTCTTGCTCTGTCGCCCAGGCTGAAGTGCAATGGCACCATCTCAGCTCACTTCAAGCTCTGCCTCCTGGGTCATACCATTCTCCTGCCTTAGCCCGCGAGTAGCTGGGACTACAGGCGCCCGCCACCATGCCCAGCTAATTTTTGTATTTTTAGTAGAGGCAGGGTTTCACTGTGTTAGCCAAGATGGTCTTGATCTCCTGACCTGGTGATCCACCCGCCTTGGTGCTCCAAAGTGCTGGGATTACAGGCGTGAGCCGCTATGCCCGGCCTCAATTCTCCATCTTTCCTTGCCTTCCTCCCTCCTTATCTTTTCCCTCCCTCCCTCCTTTCCTTCCTTCCAAGTTAAAAGTTGTCTTCAAGATGGGTAGAGTTGGTAGATTTGGGGACACTGAGGTCTAACCTTTATTTTAAAAGTCCTCTTCACCCCAAGCCAAGTTCAAGGCAGAGCAATAAAAATATGTCTCAGTAGCCCTTGAGGTTTGGCTTGATTTACTCATGTCCTGCAGTGTCCACTTGAACAGGGGGCTTCCAGACTAAGTACAGAGACCTAAGTGAAACTTTCTGTTTGAGTTCTGCTGCTGTGTGACTCCTCATGGCTCAGCCTTGCTCCCTTGGTGAGGCTGTGTTGGCAGTGGCCACTTGAACAGGAGGCTTCCAGACTAGGTACAGAGACCTAAGTGAAACTTTCTGTTTGAGTTCTGCTGCTGTGTGACTCCTCACAGCTCAGCCTTGCTCCCTGGTGAGGCTGTGCTGGCAGCTGTGCTGTGTAGCTAAGCCAAACAGTTGCCCCAAAATTCATCTTTGCCCCTTTCCTTATAGTGCAGAAATGTAGAGTTGATAGAATAATCACATCAGACTTCACAGTTTACGTGTGTGTCAGCTGTCATGGGTGATCTTTCTAGTCCAGAACATTCAGCAAATATTTATGAAGTGCCCAAGTAGAAATTTGCATGGCAAAGAGCTGGGGTTGAAAATGAATTATGCCCACAGGAAGCTTATAAGTGAGTGCAGGGATAAAAAGATCTCCAAGATGAGCGGGGTAAGTGATGTGTGCCTTAAGAGAAGAGCAGAGAAAAGAGAGGAAGATATAAGGGTGGAGCAAGGGGAGGTTGATTTTGGTTGGAAAAACCTGGGAAAGCTTCCTGTAAAATGTGACAATTAAACTTCCCCAGCAGACTAGGTAGAATTTGCATATCTACAATTGACTTGTACACAGATTGTAAGTTAGGGCAGCGGTCCCAAAGGTATGCAGAGAAAATGTAGGAGAGAGAGAAATAGGAGTGACTGTCCAGTTTGCAGTGTTGGTGCAGGAAGGAAAAATTGGCTGGAGAGGTCAGTTGAGAGCAGACAGTGATGGATCTTGGCTATTAGGCATAGGAATTGAAACAATAGAAATGCCAGGAGAATAATTTGGGAAAGTTCAGGCAGACTGGAAAAGTGGATTCATGTTGAGTTGTCTGGGTCTGGGATCCTCAATGAAATCTTTCATCTCTATCTTGTGAGGACCTCAAATTGCTGCCTTAGTTGCATCTTACTCTAGCCATCCTCTTATATTTGGCCAGACTTCTTTCCTTGCACAAGTCAAGCCCTTAACATGTTGCTTTAACTTTCCCATTTGTCATGATACTTAGGCAATAAAGCTGCAGGTTGCTGAGAGCCTGCCATGTGCCAGGCACCTTGGTAAGTTTGTCACATGTATCATCTTTTTAAATTTTCTCCCAAACCTGATGTGGAAAATGTTTTCCCCTCTTTTTTTTTTTTTTTTTTTCAGACAAGGAAGCTTGCGTCCTAGTGTGGTTAAGCATGTCCTAAGACAACCCAGCCTCTAAGTGACAGAAAAATGATTTGCCCCATTGTATTCTGTTCTTTATTCTATGCAAGCACTCATAGCTCTTAATGTTGATAAATAAATAATAACAGCTGACAATGCGTGTGCTCAACATACCACAGTCACTCACAAAAATAACCTGAAGAAAGTCCTTTTGCTATTTTTCTCATTTTACACACGAGAAAGCTGTCTTAAAGATTTATTTAATTTCGGCCGGGCGTGGTGGCTCAAGCCTGTAATCCCAGCACTTTGGGATGCCGAAACGGGTGGATCACGAGCTCAGGAGATCGAGACAATCCTGGTTAACACGGTGAAACCCCGTCTCTACTAAAAAATACAAAAAACTAGCCGGGCGAGGTGGCGGGCGCCTGTAGTCCCAGCTACTCGGGAGGCTGAGGCAGGAGAATGGCGTGAACCCGGGAGGCGGAGCTTGCAGTGGGCTGAGATCCGGCCACTGCACTCCAGCCTGGGCGACAGAGCAAGACTCTGTCTCAAAAAAAAAAAAAAAAAAGATTTATTTAATTTCCCCAAAGTCACAAGGTTACCAGGTGACAAAAGCCAGGATCTGAATCCAAGTTTAAAGCACATGGTCTTTACTACTCTGTTATAATTGATTACCAGTCTTGTTAGTGCAGGGACCAGAGTCTAGCAGAGTGCCAGGCGCATGGTAAGCACATACATGTTTTTAAATGTTCTATGAACAAAATAATGAAAACGAATTAGGCAGTAGATGAAATAAAGAATGAATGAGTGAGTCTGTGTATGACACCAAGCCTGAGTTCTTGATATGGTCCTTGATACAATGCTCAAACTTTGGTGAGCTACTATCAACAGTGCAGATGATATGGCCTGGCTCTGACTGCGTGGTGCATACAGCTGGGCTGTCCACAGGCACGGAATTGGGGTCAACTGCTAAACACCATGCTTTTTAGTCAATTGTGCTTTGCCTATAGAAAGACACTCCTGGGCTGGACATTGTGGTTCATGGCTGCAATCCTAGCACTTTGGGAGGCCAAGGCTGTTCGAGACCAGCCTGGGCAACATGGTGAAGCCTATCTCTACAAAAAATACAAGAATTAACTGGTGTGGTGGCAAGCACCTGTAGTTCCAGCTACTTGCGGGACTGGGCCGGGAGGATCACCTGAGCCTGGGAAGTCGAGGATGTACTGAGCTGTGATCCCACCAGCCTGGTTGACAGAGCAAGACTCTGTCTCAAAACAAAAAACAAACAAATAAACAACAACAAAAAAACCAGGTGCATAGCATACTTTAATATAAAATAATTCAATTAAGAGCAATATGTAAACAATCCCAAATATTTAAGAACATTTTAGCAAGATTTTTGTTTTGTTTTAACCAAATTTTACCTTTTATCAGTTCCTACCACTGAATTTTTAAAAATGAACTTTTACATTCAGAATAGTTTTAGATGTATAGAAAATCTGCAAAAACAGAGAGTTTCCATGTACCACCTATCCAGTTTCCTCTGTTGTTAACATCTTACATTTCTATGGCACATTTGTCACAGCTAAGGAAGCAACACTGGTACTTCATTAATTAGATGCCATACTTCATTAAAATTTCATTAGTTTTTCCCAATGCTCTTTTTCTGTTTCAGGATCCAGGGCTCCATACTATACTTAGCTGTCGTGTCTTCTTAGACTCTTCTGGTCTAAGTCAGTTTCTCAGACTTTCCTTGTTTTCCATCACTTGAAAACATTGAGAAGTGCTGGTTAGGTATTTTGTAAAATGTTCCTGGATTTGGGTTTGTCTGATGTTCTTCTCATAGTTAGCCTAGGATTACGGGTTGTAGGAGGAAGACCACAGAAGTAAAAAGTGCCAATCTCATTATGTCATATCAAGACTACTACTACAAGCTTTTTACTTTTGGTGGTGATAGCACCACATCCCTATAGTTTTGCTGATGGGTTTCCCTGAGTCTCACTGGAGAGAGTAAACTTGCCTGCTGGCTTACCAGGTCATAGCTAAGTCTTTTCCTTTCTTCCTCCCTTCCTTCCTTCTTTCCTTCTTTCTTTCCCTCCCTCCCTCCCTCCCTCCCTCCCTCCCTCCTTCTCTCTCTCTCTCTCTCTCTATCTCTCTCTCTCCCCTCTCACCTCTCCCTCTCTCTCTCTCTCTCTCTCTCTTTCTTTCTTTCTTTCTTTCTTTTCTTTTTTTTCAGTGCCTCACTCTGTCACCCAGGCTGGATGCAGGTTGAAACAATCTGGATCTTGGCTCAACTGCAACCTCCACCCTGTGTGCTCAAGTGATCTTGCCCACCTCAGCCCTCCCTATTTAGCTGGGACTATGAGCACTGATCAGCCATGCCCAGCGAATTTCTGTATTTTTAGTAGAGATGGGGTTTGCCATGGTTGGCCCAGGCTGGTCTCGAACTCACATGGGCTCAACGCCGATCCATCTGCCCCAGCCTCCCACTGCGGGGTTGGGATTACAGGGCCATGAGCTACCATGCCTGGCAGGAAGCAAGGTCTTTAATAGCAAAACATTTTGCAAAAAGGAGTTCTACTTGTTCAGTTATTTGCCTAGCTGGATAAGACAATCTTGGCTGTACTAATCATTGTAAGTTTCACCAGTTGCGGTATAGAACATTTTTTTTACCTTATGGCTGTGAAACAGATAAATGGAGACCATTTCTTTTCCTTCCTTTCTTTTTCTTCCTTTCTTTTCTCTTTTTTCTTTCTTTTTTCTTTCTTTCGTTCTTTCTTTCTTTCTTTCTTTCTTCTTTCTTTCTTCTTTCTTTCTCTCTCTCTCTCTTTCTTTCTCTTCTTTTTTCTTTCTTCTCTTTTTTCTCCTCCTCCTCCTCCCCTCCTCCTCCTTTTCTCCTTCTTTCCTTTTCTCTTTCTTCCCCTTCTTTACTCCTTCTCCTCCCTTTTTTTCTCCCTTTCTCTCTCCTTCCTCTTCTTCTTCCCCTTCTCCTCCTCCTCCTTTTTCTCCTTCTCCTCCTCCTCCTCCCTCCTCCTCTTCTCCTTCTCCTCCTTCTCCTTCTCCTTCTTCTTCTTCCTCTTCCTCTTCCTCTTCTTCTTCCTCTTCTTCTTCCTCTTCTTCCTCTTGTTCCCCTTATCCTCCTCCTTTTTCTCCATTTCCTCCTCCTCCTCCTCCTTCTTCTACTTCCTCCTTTTTTTCTTTCTTCTTTTTCTTTTACATTTCTAATTCTTAATGGTGCAGCTGTCTCTAAGGCCTTCATGGATGCCAGAAGGAAACACCATTTATGTTCATGAGGCAGATGAAACTGAGCTTATGGGGCAAAATCTTAGGGAAAAATTATAAATATGTGTCTATAATCATATTTTTAATAGATGGTCCCCAAATTCCATATTTGATTTTTTTAGAATGTAATACCACCAGTAAAGATGCCCTCCAACTTGTTTTTGTTTGA